>NC_092330.1:38641979-38993791 GCF_036785885.1 Coffea arabica
TAAATAGAAATGTTCAACCTTGTCTGATGGAAAGGAGACACTTGTTAGTTGTTTATATCTTATACCTTGCACATTCAAAGCCAATTAATACTATACAAATTGTAGAGTTGCCTTAATTGGCATTTAGGATGCTGCTGTAAATTGTTTATGGCTTATTTCAGAGACGTGAAAAGAAATGATGTTAACATCTTTGCTGTAGATTAAAATGGCATTAACAGCTCCTGTCGAATGTACAGCAGACACAAACAATTGACTGTTGTGGCCATTGACCATTTTTTCTCTGTTTGTTCTTTCCATCTTGTTGAAAAGATGGCTATCCTGTTGTCTTCTGCATACTGCTTCGTTAATTTAATCATTTCTCAGTCAATTGGATTTCTTTTTTGATATTTCTCACAACCTTTTTTTGACTAATCTCGACTAGAAAATTATAGCACATAAGAAAAATAGAACTCTCAACCAGACAACGTTGTTGTAGCCGTCCTTGTATCTCCTTTTTAGTTGACTAACAGCAATTGTCATGATATGCTTTCAAGAAGAATTGCACAACCTTGTCCCAGACAAAGGAGACAATTATCTCTACTTTAAGAACACAAATTCAATAGTTCAACCAGTATATATTTTCCATTAGATTGACATGACCCTTATAATCTTCTCTTTAGTCAATCATTCTTTAGTTTCAAGCATCTAAGCGGAAAATAAGGCCACCATACCATATAAACAAAGCAAAGATCGACTGACTATAGGAAAAAGAAATGTCTCTGGCTAGTCATACAAAGATCTTTGAGCAAGATCCATCAAAGATGTTCTTATAAACAATATCTTTGAGTTCAGAAATGGAGGTGGCTGGGCAACATTTTTGTGGCCGTTGTCTTCAAATTAATTCTCAATGAAGCATTGGACAACATATAAGTCATAAATATTTATTTGAGTTTAAGTATCTCTGGGAAACTTGAACAAAAATGAGTTCAGATGGCAAATTGACTGACGAAATGAATTATGATAGAGTTATTATAAGTCATAAATATTTGGGAGGCAAATATTCATAAATATCATCACTATCTAACTTAAATTTTTTTTTTATTTTTAACAAACACCTCAGCTCACCAGCTCTATGTCTAAACAGAAACAGAAAATTTTCTTTTATAAGGCAAATATGAATGGATTTTCTTGCATTAACTTTAATTAATTGTTAGAGTTACTGTAAGATACTACATTATTGAACATTAAAAGACTGATCGGATGCACCAGGACATGCATGGAAACCAATGAGGAAGAAATTAGTACAGCACAGTCATGAATCCTAGTAGCTGATGAGGAAGAAATTAGTACAACACAGAAAATTTCAGTCAATGCTTCTTCCCTTTAAAAACTAGTCACTTCATGATTCAGCAGACACAGATTCACAGGTCATTGGAGCACAATCCGAATCAATCGATGGATCACAATCAGGGATGGTACCATGAGGACAAGCGAGGTCCGGATCACAGTCGTCGCAGCTTGGATCACATTCACGGTCGTCGCTGGGTTCACAAGCGAGGTCAGGGTCACATCCAGGGTCCCTGTGAGGATTACAGCAGGGATTGGAATCCTGTAGAAGTTTTCGCCCTAAACTCAACATGTTTTTACTGTGAAGTGAATGAACAGGTTTACCAGTCATTGCTGGTAAAGTAATCAGGTAGCTGCAGAGTGCTATAGAACTGATAAGTATAGAGATTTTGGTTTCCATTGTAGAAATTTATTTACCAGTTAATGAAGGCTATGCTTCTATGCGGATATTTATATTGAAGTTTAAAAGCCAAGAGTACACTGGATTCTCCTCTGCAGTAGCTGGTGACAAGTAAATTGGATTGCAATGCCGTCCTCAAGCCATTGTCAGCATTAGACCGATTCAACCATGCAGCAAAGCTCGTTTGTAGATCATTGGATAAACTTTTTTTTTGTTAGTCTTTTCAGTTTGAATCGGAGTAGATACTGACTGGTGAATAGAATTGAATGTGAACTTTGTACTATATGTAAAGAGCTTGAGAAACGAACAAATGTGTCCAACAAAATTTCTTATGGCACATGGTTAATATAATTTTTTTCCCAACGAAAACAGCATATTATATTGCATAATAACAAGGTTTACATAATCTGTTTACAGACTTGGAACAACTGCTCCCATATCTTTCCTAGCTAATCTAGTTAACCAGAGAGGGAAGGAAACCTTCCAATGAACATCATCAACTAAGTTTTAAGGAAAATCTTGCCAAGTTGTGACTTTATGGCACATGGCTTATAGAGTACCCTGACTTGAACATTAATTACAGTAACTAGAAACTACATGAAAATAACAACAGAAGCTTGAATCAGCAAGTAAAAGCAGAATGAACAGATAGCTTCATTAATAATTAAACATTTAGTTTGTCATGTCCAATATGAAGTCAAGAATGAAACTACAGAAAAGAACAAGCATTTACAAGAGCATCACTTTTTTCCATGACTAGTCAAGTGGCCTTTTCTAGTTAATCCATCGAGTATCAATCAAACGCACTGGAACCATTCATTTTGTGGCAAGGCCAATTTACCAAATATGACTTCATTTTCTCCTTCAACGGCCTGCAGAATATCCTCCCAAGTGACTTCTTGACCTGTCACCATTATCTGATCACCACAGTCAGCTGCCAATTGTCAACATTTTCACATGTAACAGATTGGTTCAGACTTGTTCCATAAGCCAAACAATCTCTAACTTCTGAATACGCCATCCCATCATCAGTCATTGGAGCAAACCAATAATTCCCATTGTAGGATGAGGGTGCTTCTTGTTGGACTAATCCACCATCTGCTTGCAAACTTTCACTTATCAGAGCAGTAGATTGATCCATATCAGTAACTGATCCATTGTTATCATTCCCATTGCAAACCAAGAAACCTGTATGTGATTGCAGGTTGATTAACTCTCCATCACAGCCACAATTAACCAAATTAGGCAGCTGCATGGGTCTAGTTTCCCCAGTTCTTGTTATTACCAAGCTTTGAGTCTCATTCATTAGTATCTTAGGATTGCGTATTATCATCTTACTCGCCTGCAAATTTTCCAGTTCAACATTTTGCTCTCTCTTGGCCAAGACAACTTCAGGGCTTCCATGATTTTCAACCTTTTTGCTTCCGGGGACTTCCCTTTCTTTACAGATTCTTTGATCTTAGTATATTTGTCATTGTCCAATATTATCCTGCAAAGTACAGAATTAGTGCTGTGAGTGCTAGTTAACCCATTCAAAGAAGCGCCATCAATTGAATACTCGTGCATCATCCAGCCACCTTTCGCCTGTTTAGAACCAGAATTCAGAACATAGCTTAACATCTTCTTGGAACCAATTTTCTCACCAGTAATAAGGTCATCAACTGGGCTCAACTTAGTTTGTCCATCCATGTCCCCCAACCTGCCGTTCTTGTAGTTTTCTTGGCACTTAACTTGGTTAATTTTGTAAAGACATGGCCATTCTTTTAGTACCCTTGTTTACACCGTCATCATAGATTTTCCAGTACATCTTTGTCCCCAAGAACATCCCAGGGCAAGGCGCTTTCACTTTACGGTGTCTTCTCCTTCATGTAGTCCATTTCATGGAGCCGGTTCGTAACATTTAGGTAAAGGAGGGAGATTAGTTCTCCTATGGTCTAAACGAAATGTAATGGAATATTGTTAGCCATATATGTATAACACTATAAAATCTCTTTTTATATGGAAAATCCAACGGATAAACCAAGATGTTGGAAGGGCTATATAGAAACTTTCCTAAACCTATCTCTTGAGATCATGGTTCAAAGTCGTGGTCGCGGTCACGGTCGCGGCCCGGAACGTTCCACATCGGTCTCGGCATATCGGTCGCGGTCTCGGTGAGACGCAAATTTTAAAGTATTTAATATTTTAAAAATTATTAATAATATAAAAAAAGTATGCTAAACAAAAATAATAAAAAATAGCAAAAGAATTGGCCGAGTCAATCCGTCACGGTGTAACTCGGCCGATTTCTCGTCTTGACTCGGGATAACTCGGAGTGACTCGTATGACTCGGCTGAGTCAATCCGTCGCGGTGACGTCTCGGCCGATTTCTCGGCGAGTCAAGTATCTCGGTATCGTTTCGTCACGGTATCGTATCGGTAGGGGCCGAGACGGTGACGACTCGGCCGAGTCGTCTCGGTCTCGGCCGAGACTTCGAACCATGCTTGAGATTACATTGGAGGAAGTTTCCAAAACCAATGGACGCAACAAACCGAAACTAATAACTAGAAACTTGTCACTCAATACACCCTAATTTTGATCAACATGCGTGTAGCAATCTGTGATTAGTAAGGCTTTCCAAAGACTTGTATGATGAACCTCCTTCAGCGATGCTCATTCTACTCTTGTCTCTCATTTCTTTCACCTTCATCCTAATTTCACAATCACTCTCCATCAGTCTCCTGATTACTCTTTCTATCTCCTCTGCGATAACGAGAGGCTGATTTTCAGTCCCTTCTTTATAACCAACTGTAATCGGCATAGCCAAGCCCAATTCTGTAACCAATTGAAATGCGTTCAGCTGTTGCTCAGAATGTGGAGGCCATGTAGCAATAAGCAACCCCTACCAAATATTCTCCAGCACCGTATTCCATCCACAGTGTGAGACAAATCCTCCCACTGCTGCTTGTGATGGTACAGCAAATTGAGCTATCCATCCTACTATTCTTCCAATGTTTGCTGTTCGATCCCAAAACCCCTGCGGCAAGGCTTCCTGGTAGTCTACATACTCCCTGAGAAATCCAGCAGTGTTGTTTTTTGATGAGGGGCGACACAGAGACCATAAGAATCTGTAAACGCTGCGCTCAAGCCCAATTGCTAGCTCTTTCACTTGGTCTTCTTTTAAGCTCCCCTGGCAGCCAAAGCACACATGTACCACTGAGTTCTGAAGCTGATCATCCAACCATTTGATAATGTCTGATTCTCCATCATAATACGCCTGTTGAACATGGTTTAGTATTGGTCCTACGGAGTAAATTTGTGGAATTCTTGGTACATCATACGAGGCTTTTGCAATATTGAAGGAATTGAGTGCAGCATATGGTTCCAATTCATGGAATGTGTTAATGATGATTGGTTTGGCCTTTCTGTAGCCACGAGGATAATGTAGAAACCAAGTGGAGCATTGTTCTTCCCATAGTTCATATTGATTTCACGCGCAATACCCCAAATTGTGAAGATAATAATAATAATAATAATAAAGTTGGAAAAGTGAGTTCACTTCTGAATGCAGGCCTCTAGGCCCACAAACAGCAGCGGCTTTTCAATGGGGCCTAAAACCAAGTGGTGAAAAGAAGCCCAGCAGATTTATTGAGGAGGAAAGATACGTTATAAGTCACTGGCAAATAGCAGCAGCTGCAGAAATATGTACGTAAATTTCGAAGCTATAAGCTGAGCTTTATCTTTTAACCAAAAAAAAAAAGAGGAAAAAAAAGTTGGGTTTTATGAAATGGTCAGACTAATTACTTTCTCTACATTAATTTTGGATTGTAGAGAAGACGAGGCAAAGATAAGATGGAGTTCTGATATAGTACTTCATTGTGGGTTTCTATTTTTTTTTTTTTTAATTCCAAGTCACTTTAGCAGAGAGAAATCATGGACAGTTTTGAGATTTAGCATTTGCATTTTTTCAATATTAAATTTCACATTTTAATTACTCACTAAGTTTCATATACGTACTACTAAAATATATGATATTTTTAACACATTTCTCATGAGTCCCATGTCTCCATAATAATGTGTAAAACATTTTTATGGAATCATAATGAATATCTTTTCAAAATGAGGCAAAGAATTAAGACATTTGCGTTCTAAAAGTAGTGAGATCTATTGAGAAAAAAAATAATAATATTGAAGAAAACAACTTACCAAATATGACAATGTTGGTGTTAAGAATTTTGGCAAAATTTAAGCTATTATAAGAGATTATAAGGAAAGAAGTCTAGAAACTATATGTTACAAGCTGTCAAAGTTAGGGGGATTACATATTACTTTTTTTTTTTTTCCGGAGATGACAATAATTGTATAACCTAATCTATTCTACACTAAGAGGGAGGGGGCGGACCTAAGGAGGCTCAGGAATAACTTGAAGGGGACTGAACCACCACTGGACCAAACGAGTGCACAACACACCCGTCTAAATTTTTTTGAAGCAAACCACTTAAATGTGGCATTTTGGTGGGAGACAAAATGCATATTACGGTGCATTTACGGTGGGATAAAAACTAACCAGTCTATGATGATCATCTAATAAATAATGATAGCTGTAAGAAAGAAATTATTAAGACAGCCACTTTTCCACTTTTTCTTTTCTTTTTTCTTGTCAGTTTTGATGGATTGAATTCATTTGTCTTACTTTTTTACATCAAAGTCAAAAGTTAAATCACCAAGGATTCTCGTGGCAATCCTGTGATATACTATCATGGTTAGGTACAAAATCATGATTCTGTATTTTGGTGGAGTAGCCTGAACTAAAGTGTTTGGTCATATGATGGTTGGCTTCAACGTTCACGAGCCGCGGGTTCAGCCTGGAACGATCCATTCCATTACATCGGCAGGAATGATGCATTCTTCTATGGAACACCTCTAAAACAACTCTCCTCGGAGGGAAAGGAAAGGAGAGGAAATGAAAAGATTTAGTAATTTTTCTTGTTTGGATTAATTTTTAAGAAGGGAAATAATAGGATCCCGGGAGAAAGAAAGGGAAATGGCCTAGTTGTTTTGCTGAGCATTGGTGGTTCCATCCAAAGGTGTTTGAAAATGGAGGGAAAGAGAACTAAATTTAATAAAATTTTTTAAAGAAATATTTTTTCTCATCCTTTTGCAGTTAACTAATACTTAATCTTTTCCTTTACTTTCTTTTTTTACTCAATGCAAAAAATTCAAACAAATTGGATGAAAATCGCTTGCCTCTACTCTCCTTTGCTTTCTTTACCATTGATGTCTTCAATCCAAATGATGCCTAAGTGGTGTTGCTGATAGGAGAGCATGATTCCGAAATCTTAGGAGAAGCCTATACCTAAATATTTGCGGGGGAAAATTGTAAAACTATATATAATATATGGGAAACTTACAAAAGAGAATAATGACATGACTAATAAATAATCCCTGAAGTTGTGGACAGAAATAAATACCATACTGCTCAATTGCATAACTAAAGGAGCTATCCTTTCCTATTTACTTCTCATGCATCAGTTTTGTGCAGTATATAAAACGATAATTAATTACTTGTAGGCATTGTTTGTGACTTTCTAACCAGCAATTTTCAGCCTGACTTTTGCCAATCTCGAATGGTATATATGTGTGACTAATTCGTGTGTAATTTCCATGATGAGCAACAAAACTCTATTTATATTTAAGAAAGTAAAGGTTGTGTTTGGATTGTATTTTTCATGAAAAAATTACTGTAACGATTTGATGTATGTGAAGAAAAAAGATAATAGGGAAATGTGATCACGGAAAACAACGTAATTTTCCGACGGAAAATTGCAATCCAAACAAGGCCAGTTTCGAATTTGCAACATTACCATCTAATGAGAAAATTAAGGAAAATTGCAATCCAAACAAGGCCAGTTTCGAATTCGCAACATTACCATCTAATGAGAAAATTAAGGGTTGTGAGAAGTCAAAATATATAAAAAGAACTTATCGCATATGTTTGTGAGTGTGTATAAGCATTGACATTCATCAAATGAGGCAGACTAACCTAGACACACACAATGAATGAAAGGTACCAGATTCCATCAAATGGAGAAACTTGACTATTTAGAAGCTACATTTTGGTAACAAAAAGCTTAATTCCACTAGCCCTAGTTGTTGAAAAGAAGGCTTCTTCTTGATCCTTAATATGAATAGATAGCCCAAGACTTGCTAGCTGCTATTTTGGTAGAGCTAATTTTCCTATTTATCTATCTAGCTACAAGTTGGGGACTACACTTGAGTGCCTTGGTCTCTTTTTGAAAGTTGCTTAATTATTGATGCCTAATGTGCTTGCTGTGGAAGAAAGGCATGTTGCAAGTCATCGGCAACATTTAGTGCTTAGCAGTGGAAACTAAAAATATTAAATTTATGGGAAATTCCAATGGGATTGCAACTCTCTAGCACTAACAAGTTGTGAATTGTATTAAACAACTGAAGTGAAACAAAAAGAAAAATGTATTTAAAAAAAAATGTGACTTAACCCGTAAGGAAAAAAGAAAAAGGGGAGGGGGGGGGGGCTCCTGTCACCTAATTCAAATATTCGATATGAATATGGGGCAGGGATAGTCATTAAACAACTGAAATGAAACCTAAAAAAAAGGAAGAAAAATGTATTTAAAAAAATGTGACTTAACCTGTAAGGAAAAAAAAAATGTTCTTCTTACCTAAGTCAAATATTACGGAGCAGGAACAGTCGTCAGGACAGTCATCAAAAGGTCCTAATTCATGTATTCTTTTTTTTTTTTTTTTTATCAGCAACAATACATTTGTATAATCTACTCTATCCTAATCTAGGGGGAGGGGGAGTCTAAAGAGGCTGTTGTAGGGGCTAATGGGTATACAGACCCAACTAGATCAAGGGAGTGCTATGGCATAACCTTTAGATTTTTTTCACTGCTGGTGACGTTTGAACCCTCACCAACAGTCTAGGGACTTAAGTCCCTTCCCGGTGGCTACTGAACCATTGGCCAGTGGTTCTAATTCATGTATTCATCACAAGGTCGCATGGTGCTGCATGTTCAGGTGACAGATGATACATGCATAATCCCAAGGAATAATAATATACTTATAGGCCAAGAAAAAAAAGGTACAAAGATTGACCTTTCTTAAAGATTGTTGAAAAGAAAAGAAAGCGAAATCAGCGGCCAAGGTTGAGATAGAGATGTTGCAACTTACAAGAAAAAGAGGGAACAAAACCCACTTTCAACATCGACCCATTGATTAAGGCTTTGAAAAATCAAAGACAGTGAAGGGCACCATTTTACGTGCATGCTTGGATTTCCTTATTTAATCCCACAATTCATGCTGATTACGAATTTGTTTAATTTATGCAGTCACCAAACGACCCCTTGAAAGAGATTGGAATCTACCCACTCAAAAATCGGCCAAGTAAAGTTAAAGCAAATTGGAGTGGGAAAAAGCTAACGTAAGCATGGATTCGATATACATCCTTTTCGATGTTGGATGGATGGAGACCTTCAATGCTACAAAGCCACCCATACACAAAATATATATATATATATATATATTGAATCGAATCATTTTTTACCTTTGTGAGCTTGTCATTTGCCTTGCATGTTCATCATATATACCAAATGAAGTAAGCTTGAACCTGATTTTTTTCGTGTGTAATGGTCTTTTGCCTTGTATGATACATCTTCACCATAGCAAAGAAAGTTTAGCAATAGAGTATAGCGAGAAGACGAAAAGGATATATACAATCTTGTAAAATTGTATATTAACTCTTGGTCCATATTTGTGTCCATGCATCAAGAATTGTTCAAACCACTTCCACGATAAAATGGGCATAATGGTAGGATTTGCTACCTCGTATTATTGTCTAGATGGCTAATATTGGCTATATAAATCTCAAATACGAAAAGTTGGAAAAAAAAAAAAAGCGGGAGGGGGGGGGAGCAATCAAGTCCTTCACTACTGAAATGGAAGGAAAATGATGAATCAGATGATTTGGGGAGCGAGAAGACGTAAGTGAGAAGTTTCGTGTCCAAACTCTTTCACAAATAAAGAAACAAAGTGGTGGCATGAAAGCACAATAGTTTAGGCTCCACAACAAAATAGAAACTAGGAGATTGAGTATTGCACGCAGCAGATAAATCATCATAATTGAGTCTAGCTGATCCTTCCAAGCTGTATTTGGAATATGAATTTGGATACTGAAGAAGCTCGGAAGCTTCCCCCGTGGAGGTCAATTGTGTATTTGTCCGCCCCAGCATCAGGTGCGTGGAGGGGGGCCTCCCCAGGATTCGAACCCTGGTCCTTGTGTATAAGGGTCTTGGGGTTGAAGTCCTGGTACCACTTGGGCTAGTGGTGCGTGAAGGGGGGCCTCCCCAGGATTCGAACCCTGCCCAAGTGGTACCAGGACTTCAACCCCAAGACCCTTATACACAAGGACCAGGGTTCGAATCCTGGGGAGGCCCCCCTCCACGCACCACTAGCCCAAGTGGTACCAGGACTTCAACCCCAAGACCCTTATACACAAGGACCAGGGTTCGAATCCTGGGGAGGCCCCCCTCCACGCACCACTAGCCCAAGTGGTACCAGGACTTCAACCCCAAGACCCTTATACACAAGGACCAGGGTTCGAATCCTGGGGCCCCTCCACGCACCTGATGCTGGAGCGGACAAATACACAATTGTAGCCCAAGTGGTACCAGGACTTCAACCTCAAGACCCTTATACACAAGGACCAGGGTTCGAATCCTGGGGAGGCCCCCTCCACGCACCTGATGTTGGGGCGGACAAAACACACAATTGGCCTCCACGGGGGAAGCTTCCGAGCTTCTTCAGATACCATTTAGACCCACACACATAATCTTGTATATATATTTTACTACAAAACTCTCTAGAGTTTATGCAAATAAAATATCAAACTACATACGGGTACGTATGTCATCATTAGCAGAAGAAGCAACTTCATTCACGTACGTGTGTTATACTTCTGGCGCTTACTTGTTTGGATGGGATGATGAGGGCTTACTTTTTTATATGTAAGATTTTGCCTTACTAATAGAGCACACAAATCTGACGTTGGAGTTTCTTAATATATCTTGTGGACAGAGTGGATCGGGTTGCGTATTTTCTTGATTTTGCTCTACAGAAAAACAAATGGGAGTCAGCCACAGCACAGATACCGGTCAATGCGGCAACGAGTCACATGACCTAGGCCTGTCAACGGGTCAGGTCCGGACCGGATCCGTGAAATTATTGCGGGTATGGGTAGGAATTTAATTCCGTTTTCCGGATCCGGATCCGTTTTGTCAAACAAAAAAACGGGTCGAATACGGAATATAGTATTCCGGCCCGTATTAGACCCGGATCCGGATATAAATGAATTAATAATTTTAAATATGTATATTTATCAATATAATTTGATTAGAGTGATGTATTTTAATAAAGTTAATTTGATTTCTTTTCTTATTTGATTTTTTCTTTGCATTAGTTAAAAATTAGTTTACAAATATATATTTTTTTCATTTTTATTAGAAATTATAAATTTTGCTAAATTTGTTCGGGTAGACCCGGATCCGGATCCGGGACCCGCCGGACCCGCCGGATCCGGATCCGGAACATAGAATAAAAGACCCGTCGGATAAACGGGTCGGATTCGGATCCGGCATAGTAATTCGGGTCCGGATCCGGAATAATGAATTCCGGCCCGGACCCCGCCCGTTGACAGCCCTAACATGACCCAAGAAATGGGGCAAAAGAAAAAAGTCAAATACAGGTAGAACTTAGAAGAGAAAAGAATTCGACATTTTCGTCTTGATCATTTGATGATCAGAATTCACACGAATATAGGTGTCGGAAACTCGATGCAAGTCAAGTGTCATGGCAGTAGGGAACGGGGCAGGAACAGTCATCATTAGAGCGATGCGTATTTAAAGATGAACAGAAGGAAAAACTAATATGACGTAGTAGAACTAAGTAAGTGTCTAATTCATGCTACAAAAACCAGTTGAATTTTCTTTTATTTTTCCAGTTAAAAAACCTTTTCCCTTTTTGGGCTACAAAGGGTTTTAGGTTTGCTTATATAGCTCATCCTTTGCAAAACAAATAAAATAAAAACTTATCATATCATAAATATATCTTTTAATCATCTTTATATATGAGATACAAAAAATTACATTAAGTGTTACGAAGCGGGTGAATTTAGACAAAAGATTATTCGAAAAACATTATTTGAATTAACACTTTTTTATACGTAATATATGTAAAATAAGAACACAGTTGAAAATATTATCTATGATACAAATAAAATAATATTTGAGAAAAAATTTGTAACGAAAAAAGACCAAATATCCAAAACTTTTTTATTCAAATAATCTATCCAAATAATTTGTTTGGATAGTGTATTATTTGAAATATTATTTGAAATAATTACTGTAGCACTTTTTGTGATGTGATGTATGTGAGATAAAAAGGTGATTGGGAAAACAAAAAGGTAGGTTAGAAAATGCGTTTATAATGCAAGCGAAATATTATTTAAGATAATTTGGGTATCCAAACACTCTCATTATATTTTCCTTCTACATGCAACCTTGGATCGAGAAATTCATATGCTAATGCATAATCTCTTTGGTACTGCTGCTTTGTTTTTTTCCTTTCTATTAAAAAAAAAAATTTTTTTTTGGGTTGCAGGGTGGGTGGGGATTGTGTTCTACGCGGCGCACGGCTTTTCAAGCACCGGGATTGGTCCCACCACTCCGAGTCCCGGCCATCATTTGGAAATCGTCTCCCTCGCGTGGGCCCATCAATCTTAATCTTGTGTCCTGTGCCCAGACCAATTCTCTGCTCGGTGCTCGTTCGTTTCTTTTCTTTTTCAACACCCAACCATCCACATAAATGATAAATGATAGAACTTCCCTTGCATTGCATGAATCAAATCATCAACCCACAGTGCAGGGGAGGTCACTATTTCATTATTTAGCATGACGTACGTAAGCATATACAAGTGTGCAAAGTACAAACTAAACTATCAAATTTTATGCTACTTGTGAACTCAATTGATTGTAATTAATGAAGAATCATGTTTAGATTGCATTTTTTTGAAATTTTTTTTATAGAAAAATTACTGTAACGATTTAATATATGTGAGATAAAAAAATAATTAAAAAATATGTTCACGAAAAGCATAGCAATAAAAAAAAATTGCTTTCTAAACAAGACAGATTCATACAAGAAAACTGCAAATTGCAACTTTATTTTTTTTTTATCCCTTCATCCCTGCTTACGCTTTTTTCATTCATAAATGTTAGATTCAAAATTTGAATCCTAAAAAAATTTAGTAGCGAAAAAAACTCGATAGGAGCTTCTTGACCGCTGAGTCAACTCAATAGTTTAATTTACCATTATTACGTAATTTCTAACAAAGATATGCGTATAATAAAGGTTTATTAGTATTAATTTACACCACAATGTAAATAACAAAGACCTCATAAGTTCTCAAGATCTTTTTTTTGTCTCTTCATGAGTGTTAGTTACCTCATAATTGGTTAATTTTTCATTACGGAGAAAAACACCATAATGAAATGCTTGCTCGTTGAAAGTTCAAAAAAAAAAATTAAAATACATGAATTCTTACATATTCCATTAGAAATTTGTAATAGGCATACATACAAGTGATTTGCATTTCCATAACCAAAGTCCTTTTTTTTTTTCTTGCAGAACAAAGCACTTCAATCTCTAGTTTTTATTCTTAAATTAACAACTAAGTAAAGTGAGATTGATGGACTACCAGCCAAAAGGATCGTCGTGGCATAGGGGAGTACGAGGAAATTCCCAAAAAAAATATATCTATGAAAATAGAAAACGTAATTTTATCTGGATGCAAATTTGCTTTGGTTATGATTGGCATCACCATCAGATTCCAAATCCAGACGGTTTAGAAATGGAAACAAGGCTTCAAAGATTCGCAAGGGGCCACTATTAAACAAACTTGACAATTTTGCTGCACCTAACGCACTTGATTCTCTCTTTTGGTAATGTGGCATTTAAAATATTGCTCCTACCACACTATTTGTACTTTGTATACTTGCTAATATTTGTTTCATGGTTTGGGTCAGCCAATCTAGTAGATTAATATAAGTACTACACTTTAAACAAAGGTTTTTTTTTTTTTCTCTCTCTCTCTCTGATGGGTGACCATTCGTACTTGTTAGTACACCTAGATCACACCTAGCTTCAAGAAGGGTTGGATTAATGGTAAAGTTAGAGGAATTATAGGTAACATGTAAGAAAAAGATTACACCTAACATATTATATGAATTCACGTACTAACGATTATTATCTTGTTTTACATTTATATGCATTCCCTAATTAATATTATTTTTTCAAAATATGAACACGTGAAATCCATCGTAATGGGCACTCATTAGACAGACGCTTAAACAAATAACTAAATCATAAATTCTCGATTGTGCATAAGTGTTTGGATTGCTAATATCTAACCAAAAATTATTTGTTTGCATCACAAATACAATTTACAACACATATTTTTTATCTTCTCAATTATCTTTTTTATCTCGCATATATCACATCACATCACAAAAAGTGTTATGGTAATTATTCCAAATTAATATTTCAAACACTTTCCTATCCAAACACATATTTCTAGACAAAACTATATGAGAATCACTTCAAACATATTAGAAAAAGCTGTGTCCTTGAAGACTAAATCTTGAAAAATCTTTACTTTAAATACACATTAAGCTACTAGTCCAATTGCCTCCAAAAAAAAAAAAAAAACTAGCACTATTATTGTCCAATGCCCTAAAGAAAGCCCATCGATGGCATTGTTTACAAGAGTTATTGGAACAATAAACTATAATACTTTTTAAGATATGAAATATGTCAGAGAGAAAAAAAAAAAAAGAAAAGGTTCTCACCGAAAAAAGTTTGATACGACATTAGAAATTACAATTTAGTAAATTAATAGACATACTCAAATAAATTATACATATTAAAAGACTCTTATCATCAAGCAACACATATGTTGAATATCGGATCTTTCCAATTTTAATTCCAATTAATCGCTTATTGGGAAAATAAATAAAAAAATCACAAAGGTCCAATACAATTACAATTAAGCGAATAATACTTTTTGATCATTTAACAAATTCATTAATTAATACCCTTGCCCTTAAGCTTAGCATGGTTTTGAGAAATTTAATCATAATAGATCGTACCCAAAAAGATCTCAAAACGCGTAAATAACAACATTAAAAACAAAAAGCAAGAAAATAGTTTGCATAAAGTTTAGATTACTTAATTAAGTACTTTATGATCCCTTCATTAATTAATTAAGTTACCTAATTAACAGAAAAGACGGAAAGGACAAAGCCCAAAAGCTACCAGTCTTCTTCATTAGTCAGATTCACATTTCATAATCAGCTCTACTTTTTTTTGATTTATTCTTTTCCACTTCACTAACTCCTCCTCTCATTCACACCCGCCTTTTTCGTCCCTCTTCATCACTTCCCCCATGTGCCAAGCCCCCCTATATATGAACAACTTCAGCAAGATTTCTCTGTTTCAGGGACCCTTTGAGATCCTGTACTTGATAAAGTTGTTAATAATAATACATGTGAACATCTTAGTAAGGGCCTGCTGATGCGGTGAGGCGGTGCCTTGATGTGATGTTACTCATACTGCAGTGAGATTTGCAGCAGTGAACTCACATGTGAAGAAGATGATGATGATCATGAGGGCTTTCATCTTCTTCATTTTTGTCATTATTCTCAACTCAATCCCAGCTCAGTCTCGCCCCGGAGATCCTTTCAAGTCCATCTTGGGTATGTTCAGTGATCGTTAGCACATTCTTGGTAGGATTGAAAATGGTTTTCTATTGTGATAAAGATTGGTTCTTGACATGTAACTGGGAATATTGTTGCATTTCTTGGGGGATATAGCAACTGGGTTTGGGATATTTTCATTGGTACCGTGAAAGGGGTTCCTGAAATATGATAAAGTCCATAGTATGTTGGTTTATTGATCTTTAAGATATTCCTTTTAGGATAAAAATTTGCTCTTGAATGAAAACTGGGACTTTATTGTTTCCTTGGTGGTTTTTGGCGACTGGGATTTTGATATTTTCATTGTTCTCAAATTTATATGGAGTGATGTGGGATTTTTGCAATGAGCTAAAGTTTTGTTGTTGATGGGTTTTTGGTTATTTTAGGTATTGCAGTGCAGAAATTGTTCTTGAATTGATCGATAATTTGATCAATTTTGATGACTATGGAAGTTAGAGAACTATTTGTTTCGAGCATGTTGATTGTCATGGCAATTTTTTTGCAACAATCATTTGTTACAGTTGTCGTTTTTGCTTTTGCTGTTTGTTGCTATAATTCAGGTTCCTTTTGTTTCTTTTGTTAAGATTTAGACAAAATTCCTAATTTGGTCAATTTGTGTTGCATATCTTGCCAACTGCCAAGGCAATTTGATATAGTTCCAAAACTGTTTATATTTTCTGAAAGTGCTTATGAATGGATGGTTTTGTCGGTTCTGATGTTCTGCTATTTGTGAGAAACGGCTGTATTCAAAGAAAGGAGAATCTTTGGAATTGGTAACTTTTCTGTTATAGGTAGTTCCAGAAATGTTTTGATTCGTTGATGCAAATTTTGTTGTTTGTTTTGTCCTTTTCTTCTTAATTGAGCTCGTCCTTTTCCTATGTCGAGTTTCTATGAGGTAATTATCTTGAAATATGTAGGTGAAGAGAATTTGGGGTCATGGAAGGATGGAATATTAAGTGCAGCTGCTGCAGAAGCACCAGGGCCTTATAATGATGGGCATATGAGCATGCTTGTATTGGCTAAAAACAGGACAAACAGGCCAGATATACTTTCTGGTTTTAGGAAATATAGAGGTGGATGGGACTTTGGCAATAAGCATTACTGGGCTGTAAGCTTTATCTTTCTTCTTTTTCTAGTTGCTTATTCTGTCTCTAGAAGAAATGTTATAATTTGAAACTTTGCTCCACTGTACCTTTGTCTACATAAGTGAATTTTCTTTGTTAGTCATGCTTGATTTGCTAATCCAGCGAACATAAAAAATGTAAGTCAGATGGCATATCATAAAATATCTGGAATCAATCATAGAATGCAATCTATTGGTGCTTTTAATTCCTCTAATGGGTTTTGAACAGAGATTCTCTCCCTATATATATATATATATTTATATATGTATATGTATATGTATATGTATGTATGTATGTATGTATGTATATTTCATTCTTTCTAACTGTGGTGAGAACATATACTGTCAACTAGGATTCAGAAATTAATCTTCAAGAAAGGCAACAAGAAGAGGTTTTTCTCTTTTAATTTTTCATTATATCGTTCCAATTTGTGGCGGGCGGTTATGTAGTTGTCTTTCTGTAAAAGGATGAGTTTTTTTGTGCTTACTAAATCAGATAGTGCCAAGTGTCTCAATACCTGTTAACGGGAAATTTATCCAATGTGACGTAGTTTTAGATAAGCTAGGAACGCCAATTTTAAAGGTTGTCCAGGACTGCAATTGTTGGTTACTCCAAAGTGTGTCTTGTGGACTGATATAGGTATTCATTTGTTCATACTAGTGAGAAGTTACATGTCCTGGACTATCTAGAATGTGGTTACTTGGTTAAGGCGTTTATAAACTGATATTTTCCCTCTCTGACATCCCCTTAGGAACCTAAAACAGCTTAAGCAATCTGGTAAAAAATCAAGCTGCAATTATGCTCCCAAAGATTCTGGAATTGTTCTGAAAGGTCTTTAGTTGATTAGAGTTAAGCTGGCATATGACTTGAAATGAATCGGGGAACATTACCAAAGACACATTTCGAAAGTTAATCTCAGATTTTTTTTGTGATAAAGACACGTCATACTCCCACTCTGCTTTGACTTGTACGAAATTATCATGCTGCTAAGCTTATGCTTTTGGGATGCTATGTTTTTTCCCTTTTAACACAATTGGTCTCCTCTGCATGTTTGCTATACTTTAAGTGCACTAAATCATTTTTTTGGAAATGATTCATGCACACTTTCATTATAGAGAACCAAGTGAATTCATGCTTTTCTAATCAGGATTTTTTACTGTTTTGTACAGTCTGTTGGGTTCACGGGAGCTGCTGGTTTCATTCTTGCTGTGCTCTGGTTTGTCTCATTTGGCTTAGCTCTTCTGGTGCATCATTGCTGTGGATGGAGGATAGATATCAGTGGCAGCAAATCATGTCGTTCAGAAAGAATCTGTTTGATATTACTCGTTTTCTTCACGTGTGCTGCAGCGTAATTTTTTCCAACTCAAACTCAGTGTCAGAAATGTTCACTCTAGAGTTCTTTTAGTTACTCTTAAGCTCAATCAATCACTTAGAACATATATGGCCATTATGTTATGCTTTCATATCTTGGTGAATGAAATCTGAAATTCCTCGTCATTTCCAGTCTTTTAAGGGTTTTGGGGTTTCTTCATATGCAACAGAAATATGGGTAATTTGGTTGCAGGAGAGTTAATAAGTAAACCAAATATTCCTTTTGATTTCTTTTGCTTTGACCTTCCTTTAATAAAGCAATTATGGATGAATTTCTCGGTCATGAATTCTTTCTTCTTTCAGCCTTGGTCTAACATTTCGTCTGATGTTACCAGGATTGGATGTATTCTTCTTTCAGTTGGACAGGATGAATTCCACAGCGAGGCATTGGATACTTTGAGTTATGTTGTAAATCAGTCTGACTACACAGTGGATACACTAAGAAATGTCACCGAGTATATGGCTCTTGCCAAGACAGTCAATGTGGCCCAGCTTTTCCTCCCTTCCGATGTCAAAAATGACATTGACCGGTTGAATGTTGAACTGAATGATGCAGCAGATACTCTGGAGGCAAAGACAGATGAGAACTCTGGGAAAATAGAGAGAGTGTTCAATACTGTGTATGATCTACTTTAATTGTATTTTATTTTTTCTTTCTGTGTTGAACTGTGCTGATATTTGGATCTATTTGACAGAAGGTCTGCAATGATAGCAGTTGCAGTTGTGATGCTTCTAATATCCGTATTGGGTCTTGGTATGTATACATGGACCATATCTGGTTTTTAATCTTTTCTGTCTGTCCGCTTGCTATAATTTTTTTTTTTTGCGGAAGGTGGGGGGGTGGAGTTTGGTTGGGGTGGAAGAAACAGAGAAAGGGTGGACAAATTTCATCATTGGTTGTCAGTGTGTGGCTTGTCCTATTGTCTTTTACTGATATAATTTATTTTATTGCAGTCCTGTCCATACTTGGCCATCAACATGCAATTCACATGTAAGTTTCACTTTCCCTCCATCCATCCCACCACACTATTTTGTGCATGGGAGGTATATTTATATTAGCCTCTTTGAAAATCTTTGCAAATTCGTTTTTGTCCTGTTTTATGTGTACTGTTAGTAGTCTCACGACTTGGCTAACTTTTACAGATTTGTTGTTAGCGGATGGTTACTTGTTGCAGTTACTTTTGTTCTCTGTGGAGTATTCATTATACTTAACAAGTAAGCATTAACTCTCATGACTCACTTGCACTTCATACTTTCTATTGTGGTTCCTCAAGAAACCATGCATGCATGAACTCATGTTCCATTACATTAAATTTATAAAAGGTATTTGATGATGACTATTGATTTTCTAAAGTCTCTATGCTTATCCTTCTGCTCCGCTCTGTCTCTTCAAAATTCTTTGATGGGTCAAGATGATCTTTTTTTTTTCCTTGAATCATATGTTCAAATTTTGGTCTTTTAACAAATTTCTTAGTGCAGCTAAAATGAACAAAGCTTAAGCAAATAATAACAGGGTCCAAGTCTTGGCTTAGAATTCCATTTGCATAGAGAACATTTGTTCTCTTATCTTTATCTCAGCAGCTTGAAAAATAATTCTTATTAACCATGTCACCTGTACTCCCACATCAAGATTACTAAAGAAACGGTTGAGTCAGTGTAGATAGGACTAGTTCCATTCCGCAGAGATATCTTTTTGATCTTTCATATTCATGCATGCATTGGACGCGAAGTTTGATCTGGAGGAGAGGTGCTTATTGAAAGGTGTTTTTGTGTTTTCAGTGCAATAGCTGACACCTGTATGGCCATGGGGGAATGGGTGGATAACCCTCATGCGGAGACTGCTCTGAGTAATATCCTTCCCTGTGTTGACCAGGCAACGACAAATCAGACTCTGTTTAAAAGTAAACAAGTTGTCGGTGATATTGTAAATATAGTCAATGCATTTGTAGACTCCTATGCAAATTCAAATCCTCCTCGTGAAGCTAACAATTATTACTACAACCAGTCGGGGCCTGTGGTGCCTCATCTTTGTCATCCTTACGACTCTCAGCTGCATGATCGCAATTGTTCAGATCAAGAAGTTTCTATGGCAAATGCTTCTGTTGTAAGTGGATGGCAATCTTTGAGTCCTAACGTTCTTGGGCTAGAAAAACCTACATCTCAAAGTTAGCTAGTGAAAGCATTAGAAATTAATTCAATCTGAAACTTCTGACTAAGCCCTCTGAAATTGTTGTTGTGTTACTGCTTATTAGGTCTTCTTATCACTCACCGAAATTCTCCTAAATATTCAGGTATGGCAGAACTACACTTGCACGTATCACCAGACGGGCTGTGCAGCAGTGTTGGGAGGTTGACACCAGATATGTATGCGCAAATGGTGGCAGCACTTAGCATCAGCTATGCTCTCCAACATTATACACCTCCGTTGCTAAGTCTTCAGAACTGTAACTTTGTTCGTGATACATTTAGAAATATTACCTTGAACTACTGTCCTCCATTGGAGCACTATCTTCGAGTTGTAAATGCAGGATTAGCTATGATCTCAGTAGGGGTCATGCTCAGTCTTGCGCTGTGGATTCTTTATGCAAACCACCCCCAAAGGGAGGAAGTGTTTGCGAAGTTCTCTTTACGAATAAAAGGGAGCTGCAATGATAAGAAAAACCGCAGTAGCCATGTCATCGATTTAACCACAAGAAGTCCAGCTCCAGGAACTGGAGTTTAGACTAAACTAGTTTTCCTGTTAGATTTAGAAGTAAGGTAGATGATTCAAGGAGATGAGATTTGTTTCCTCTCTTATCTGACAGGCAGGCTCAAGATGGGGCGAAGCACCATTTGAGCCGGTAGCTTGTTGCTATAGCATTGTAACTCTACTAAAATTGTACAGTAAAGTTTATATTTTTGGCCATCTTTTGATATTATATATCAGTGGTTCACTATGCTATTAAATATTTTTTTTCTCCTTTTTGGTGGAAATATATTGAGTGAAGTCTATGCAGGAACTCCATAATCAGCAGTAACAATTGTACCTTCATTTAACAATGAATATCCCGCCGAAGGTCCGTCCATTTGATAAGACTAAAGTTTGAAGTCTGAAAAAATTAAATATTACAAGTATAAAGTTGTCGAATTGATTAAGTTATATCTAACTAATTGAATTATAGTGCTGAATTGGGATTTATGTTTTTATATTTAAAAAAATTTCTTTTATTTGTGTATTTAGAGGGAAAGAATGTGTGTACGCATGTGTTTGTGAGAGAGAGAGAGAGAAATTAATGAAATAATTTAGAGGTCATATTTAAGTAGATATATTTGTGTTGAAGAGTGTATATTTGCATGCGCGTGTATATGAACAGAAAGAGAACACACGTGTATTTTGTACAAGCACAATTAGTATGTACAGTTAATTCGGTAAAAAATTTTCACTTAAAAGATTGTACGGAAATTAGTGGTAGGGCACATCTATTAACAAACGCACTGAATTCAATGAAGTTGTGAATGAACTTAATTTTCAGCACTAAATTGAGTTATCAAATAAGCCCTTATTTTGCACAATTTTAGTGACTATTTGGGAGGTTTGGACGTAGATTAGATGTCCAAAATGGATTACTAATTTTTTACCAAAAGGGGCTGGCAATTTCAGAATAGATCAAAACATTAATCACAATCATTGTCAGCATTGCTTTCGTTGGTAACCATTTCCTCATTAGGTAGTTTTCTTGATTCCAATTTTGCTGCTGGTTGTCCACTAAACAGCGTAAAAAGTTTGTTAGTTTTCGCTGTCGTTTTGCAGTTGGGGGTGGGGTTTGGTGATTGATTGTTGATTGTTCGGAACCAACTCCACAACCCAACTAATTTGGCCCCAACCCATCTAATTTGGCCCCAACCCATCAGCACAGCCTAGAAACGGATCACTGGGCCCCAAATCTGACATGGACAATAATCCCTGTGACATGTCCTGCCACCTCATCCATGTATCTTTCCAGTGGCATGCAATGCAACCACTGTCAATTAAACATTTTTAGCTCCAATTGCCCCAAAATCTTGGTTTCCCTTGATTAAGCAGCCTGACTCTCGAACTTCCAAATGCTATTTTTCTTTTTTCTTTTTTTTTCACTTTTTATTTTTGGACAAGCTACATGAAAGGAAGTATAGAGATTCTGAGTAATTAAAACTTTACATTGTCTGAGTGTTAGAAATTCAAAAATTCTCAATTTCCAAAAAAAAAAAAAGAAGAAATTCAAGAATTCTGTTCAATAAATATATAGGTTATAATTAAATTATTTCATGAAATTTACTTTTTTATCAAAAAAAAATTAATGAGCTATCGCTAAGAACATAATGAAAGCTGAATTATATAGTAAAATTCTCGTACCAAATTGGCATCAGACAATAATAAATGGACCAGATAATATACATAAATAATCAATAAATAATTGACGTGTTAATATTATCTCGATATGGTCTTGTTTGGATTCAAGTTTTTCATATTATGTGATCATATTTTTTCAAATATATTTTTTTATTTTACATACATCAAATCATTGTAAATATTTTTTTTTCTACAAAAAAAAGTCCATAAAATGATAGTTGCGATGAGACCTAAGATTTTCACATTTATTCATGACAAAGAGTAAAATTCAATGTGCTCATTTTAATTTAGTTATGTGTACTAATAGCTTTTCATTCACGGTTAACTTTTTGAGTGTCCCATTGCGCAATAAAATATTTGGCTTGGACTCATCAATAATTTTTGCTGCTTATAACTCTCACTAAGGCCAGCACTTGAATTGTTCTGAAGTATTTCCGTATACCGTAGACTTTGGGATACGTACTTATTCCGATCAACAGAATCTTTACACTCCAAAATCAAACCTTAAAACCTCCACATACGCAATACGTACAAAAATCGTATATATGTGTTGCATATATATGTAAAGACTTTCGTACACAAAGTTGTGTTTGTGTTGTTGTTGTCGTTGTAGTAGCCATTATTCGATGTCTTCTTCTCCCTTTCCTCCAATTTTTTCTGTATTATTTCTAGCTCTGTTTTTTTCTAGCTCCAGAGCGTCGTCGTTTCCAGCCGGATCGTCGTCCTTCTCTCGGAGATCAATTCTTCGAGAAATCAGTAGCGATGGTAAAAATGAAAAACGAGTTGAAAAAGCCGACTATGGCGTGGAATTAAACGCCACGAATTTCGATGCTATCCTCAAAGATACTCCGGCTACTTACGCGATCGTTGAATTCTTTGCTCACTGGTATTAGTTTTGCTCCCAAGTTTCAATTTTTGTTATTCAATTGATTGCATGCTTAGTAAATATAATATACCATTTCCTTTTTTGTCTTTTTTTTTTAAAGAAAAGTTTTCTGCTTTCTTTGATTTTGGTTGGATTTTTTTTTTTTTAATATTTCGAAAGTATAGAAATTTGTTGCGTTTTAATTGCTGCTGTAGGGTTAGTTTGACGTAGCAGTTTGCAGAATCGCTTCTGAAAAGGCTGGGGGTGGGCAGGTTTTGATTAAGCATGGATTTTGGCATTAGTTTGGTAATAAAGCAATTGGTGTGCATACGTATTCCCATACAAATGCAATAGGAATAAAAGGATTATGCAGGTACATTAAGGGGCCAAAAGGGAGCTTATGAGCATTTTGTTGGAAGAAATGCAAAAGGAGAAGTTTTAGCATTTTGCACTTGCTGGGTTTTTTTTTTGGGTTGTTGTTGTTTAAAGGCTAATGGATTGATTCAGTGAGTTGATGTTAGGTGTTTATTTGGTTTAATAGCTGGATGTTGGTGCTTATCTTGAGAAAATGAAGATGTATTGTGTTCTTTTGGGATCGAGAAAGTGAATTTTCTAGATAAGTCATCATCCGGCTAAATGTTGGACATAGACATAATAGGTGAAAATGGATAGCTTGAAAGTGGTTTTTTTGCAAAGAAGTATATATTGTTGTGGTTATTAAATTGCATTTCTGGGTTATAAAGAATGTTAATCACAGAGAAAGAAGAGGCATAGAAATCAAGTAAAATAGGTTGATTAGGAATCAATGTTTAGGTTGCTTAATCGACTAGAGCATTGTACCTAAAACTGCAAGGAGACTAATAATTTTTTCATGATAACATGAGTAATATAGGTGATATCTGTGTGTCTTCATTAGGCAAGTTCTTGTCTTAGAAGGAAGACTTCTGGAAAGTAACGAGCTTGGTGCTGAAAATCAACATTCTTTTGGCTCTATCATACACATTTCCAATGGTCTTTGGCTGTCTTGACATTGGGTAGAAAAGATCTTATTTGGAGGACTTTATTCTTCTTGGACATCTGTTAAGATCACAGCAGATATGTGTTTTTGCTAATCACTTGTAGACAACTTTTATGGCTAAAGAAGTTTGATAAAATTATATTTCCAGAGGAAAACAGAGAACTTTTGCCTGCAATGAAGAAATATGTTGTGTTTCTCTTATGACTGATGATAGACTTAACTATGGAAAAAAATTATCTGACAAATTTGGTAATGTAAGAATAAGATGCATGGGGTAGACAGTTAATATTCTTATATTATGCATTGTGTATTCTAGTCAAGGATTTTTAGGTTTTTTCTATGATGATTATTCTCGATGAACCAAATTTATGTAGTAGTATGTATTATGTACCTGACATTTGTACTAATGTATGGTGATGGATGTGTTTGTGAGCAAGTTAGTTGATACTGTTCAACTTACCATGATATTTTTATGTAGACATTCTTTACCATTTCTTTGTATAGCTTTCATATTTTTCTTACATGTAACAGATGTGCTGTAATTGTTTTTCCAGGTGTCCTGCTTGCAGAAATTATAAGGTATGAACAGTCAAGATGGTCTTTATACCCACCATCCCTGAAAAAGAATTAAAAAGAAAAGAAAAGATAAAGAAGCAAAAATTTCTATGTTTCTGATGCCTCAAACAAGCAATACTTTTGCAGCCTCATTATGAAAAAGTTGCAAGACTATTCAATGGAGGAGATGCTGTTCATCCAGGAAATATATTGATGACAAGGGTTGACTGTGCTTTGAAGGTATTATGAATATGCTTTCTGGGCTGTTGTTTCTGGATGTATTCCACTCTTGTATCCATATTAAGCATATAGGTTGAGTTGCTCTATATATCATCGTGTTCCTAAAGTACTTTTTCTCAAATCAAGATGTATGTGTTGCAGTGTTCTAACTGGAAAGTATTACTATAGTTAGTAAGTTTATGACTGGAAAACATCACAGGGCAGTCATTTGTTTCTCTTTTAAAATGGGGAATCCATAGTATAACATTGGTGCATCATCTTAGATATGGCATATACTTCAACTAATTGTCTGCATTCAAGTATTAGATTAACTTTGAGGGGTTGATGAAGAATTGCAGAGATTCTTAAATTCAATATTTGCAGTAGAATGTTAGCGAATTGTGTGTGCATCATATATTGTGTTAAATATTTTTTTTCTTTTAACTTTTTTATCTGATTGACTTCACCATATTTTGCACAGATTATGTTCTATTCTTTTAACTGGTTCCCTTCTGTTTCTGATGGGGGTGGTACAGTCCCTGATTGTTAATTGCAGTGTTGTTTTCTTCAGTTTTTTTGTGATTAAGCTTTGTTCCATTTGGTTAATGTTTTTTCATATGTATGCTCATGCGTTTCTCCTCCATGCATGATCTGCTGAACTTTTTCACCCTTTCCAAGAGTCATTCATTTTGTATCCAAGTTTTTTTAGCTGAATTTAGCTAACTGATATTTTATTAATCTTTTTCACTTGTTTGGCAGCACAGATAAATACCAATCTCTGTGATAAGTTTTCTGTAGGACACTACCCTATGCTTCTATGGGGCCCCCCTTCTAAATTTGTTGGTGCTACTTGGGAGCCAAAGCAGGAAAATAGTGAAATACGCTCAATTGATGATGGCAGGACAGCTGATCGCTTGCTAAATTGGATAAATAAGCAAATGGGAAGGTAACTCCTCCGCTGTATTGGGTTTTGATGAATGCTATGGCTAGTATATTTCCTAAATTCGTGTTGGATTGCCTTGATAAAACTTTATTTAGAAATAACTCTCATTTATTGACTAGGCATAAATCTAAGACAATGTTAACTGCATTAGCACCTAAGACAATGGTAACTGCATTAGCGCCTTCATCTGTTATTTTATTATTTTAAACATTTAAGAATTTGAAATTGTAACAATTTTCCGGTGGAAAAGAATGATAGAAGTTAGTCTGCTGAAATTGCTGTTTTTATTGTACCTTTTGTAACATTAAATGATGCATCTAGGAAGAAAACAGTGGATATAGAATCATAAGTTAAAGCATTCTCTTATGCTATAATGCAATAAATCTTGCTTGCTCAAGTATTAGATTGTTACTTGTTTGAATATTGTTTGAAGAAGGCACCATCTTTTCATGTATGGTGAATTGCTGAACTGTCTCTTACTCATTAAAAATAAGCAATTTGGCCCTACATACTGAACTTGAACCATTGCAGGTTCTATTTCCATCATCTTTCTGCACAAAACTTTAAGCCCATCTTAACTGAATATAATATTCACGGGGCAAAACTTTGGTTTGATATGCTCAAACATTGGCCAATCAAGTCTAAGAAAAATAATTGACAATCAGGGATCTTTCTCCTTGAAAAATTCAGATTTTACTCTACATATTGCAAATTGAATCTAATCAAAGAAACTCAAAGCTATTGCTCCTCAAGCTACACAAATGTGAATAGGCATAACAGCCAATATGATGATAAGAAGCAGGAGCTTGGGTGAAAGTGGTACAGTTTAAATATTTGAGGATCCAGATTATCTTAAATGTGGCGGACTGTTTCAATTACTTGCCTTTAGTGGTTCCTGCAATTCTGACGTGCTTTTTATGTGTATTTCCATGTATTGGAAAATAGTAGCCTGTTGAACTTTTTTTCCTTATGTATCTTGAACTTACAGTTCATATGCCTTGGATGATGAAAAGTATGAAAACGAGCATCTTCAAACCAATGCATCTGACCCCGGGCAGGTCCTTGACAAAGCATACCTCTTTATTTTTTTGAGATGCATGTATTGCTAAGATCTTCTTGTGAAAAATTTGACTGTCTTGTTGTTTTTTTGTCAAAAAGATTGCACGTGCTATATATGATGTTGAGGAGGCAACATCCACAGCATTCGACATTATATTCACGCACAAGGTGAATATATTTCATTTACCTACACATATATCGGTTTCCCTGATGTCCCCCCCCCCCTTTCTTCTTGTCAAGGGGAAATAAGGGATTTTTGATAAACTGGTGCTGATCTACTCTCACTACACAGATCAAGGCAGAGACTCGGGCTTCGCTCATTAAATTTCTTCAACTATTGGTGGCCCATCATCCTTCTAAGAGGTGAGCACCTTTATCTCTTTGAGAGTGACTTCTCATGTCAAGCATTTTACATCTCTGAAAGTGTGTGCTCTTTCTAGGTGCCGGAAGGGAAGTGGTGATATACTTGTTAACTTCGATGATATATATCCATCTGAGATATTGTCAACCAATGATGCACAATCTATTGGTGATGGTAAAGAGAAAGGACTTCAGAATATGCAGATCTGCGGAAAAGAGGTTCCTCGCGGATATTGGGTGAGTATACAAGTTGCCTCTTAACTTGCAGAATGGGAAATGTTATTGGATCTACTGCACCTATAAATGTTATTGAAGTCTATACATGGTTTATCTGATTTCTGTACCTTTTGTTGACTGGATTCAAGACATTAGTGGCATATGGTTCAAAGAGGGTAACTGATCCATGTTTACCAACTAGCAGGATGATTTGCAAGTTTTCTAGTCAATAGATTTCTTTATAATGATGCCTGAAATGGCATATATTTTCCGGTGGCTCAAAGACTTCTAATTAAATACTTCTCTTTATTTTTCATTCTCTATCCCGATGATCTTTAAATTTTGAATTTGTGCGCAAAATATGCGAGATAAAATCTCATTTTGGGAGGCCTAATCCTGGATGGATGCAATTTGGATAAGCTGACTTGCCCGCTGTGATTTAGGTCTTTAGCCAATGGTTTTAGTATCTATGTCCCCATAATTTTTTAAAAGGAAGAATGGCCTTACCCGTTTCTCATACGTATCATAAAGCTATACTGATATGGGATCAGGAGAACTTCTTAATTGGTCGCAGAGATTTGAGTTTTGGGGTACAATAAGGTTAAGGAATTGAAGGGGGGAGGGCAATGGGGTTTTCATGGGACTCTATTTACTGGTTGCCTCCAACCTAATCGTTCATAAATGAACATTTGAAAGCAATTTTGTTTCAATCAGTCAGTAAAGATTGTCTGAATGTTCTACACAATAAAATGATGTAGAAATAGGGATAGAAACATAAGAATCAGCTAGACTTTGAACTTTATTATGAGCAACAGGTTGTAAAGACTAAATCAGATAAGAATGGGTGCCTGTCTGGAAGTGATTCCCCTTTCAATGCTAAAAAGGAATTCCTAATTACAAGACTGATAAACGGATTTTTGTTCAAAAACCAGCTTTATGTAAATTGTTCTGAATTTAGCTAACTGTTCCTCATCTTGTGTAGATGTTTTGTCGTGGCAGCAGCAATCAAACTCGGGGTTTTAGGTAATATGGCCTTCACGTGTTTGTTATTTTGTGCCTGTCAGTGCAATTTTGTGAATTCTACCTTTAAAGGAAATCTAGCATATCTTTCTTATCTCTGAAAAAAACTGTACATTTGAACGTGCAAAGTTCCTAACAATTCAATTCTGATGGATATGGGGAAATGTTGTGATCATGACCATCAAGCTCCTGTATTTACTGGAGGATGTCAGAATTTTATAATTTACTTATTTACTTTTTGCAGTACCAGAGACAAAAGGGCCAATGTTTTTAAGTTTTGTTCTGATCACTTAGTATATATTGGCACCCCCTCCACCTTCTCTATCTCTATGTGAAATGGCTTACATGGTTTTAGGATCAATTTTATATTCCAGTTTACTGTTCTGGCAGCTGGTCTGATTACAACTTATCGTAGAAAAAAAATCTAAATTAGTACTCCTTCCGTCCCAAAAGGTTTGTCACTTTTTGGCAACGGAGCTTTTTATGAATAATAAAGAGAATAAACTCTTAAACTTCCTAAAACGCCCATTATCGAGCAGTCTAAACTTGTACAAAGTAAACCATTTATGCTGCCTGAATTGCGTCTGCCATCAGGCCAATAGTGTGGGCCCCATGGATTTAGTTAAAGATACCAACCTGCTTCTTCTTGTGTGCTGCACGCACCAACTGCAAAGCCGGTGGGTGCGTGCTGGTGATGCACTACTTTAATACATGCATAGGTTTTAATAAATTTTGTTGGACCCACACATATAATTGTAGTAGCTTTGAGGATAAAAATGGAAGGAGGAGAAAATTTCGCCTGCTGTTTTTGGTAAGATGGCATAATTTTGGGATAGATCAAAAAGGAAAGTATGACAGTTTCAATGGGGCGGAGGGAGTAGTTTATATAAACGATACACGGCAAATTTTGTTCAACATCTTTTCTGGCTTGCTGGTATGAGATTACTTCTTTCTCTAGTCATTTTGATCATGCATCTTGAAGTAATAATAACAGTCACAGCATGCTTAACTCTCGTATGAGAATGCTCAGGGTAATTACTTAAATGATGTTACTTCGAGTGTGAAACTTTTACTTCACCCTGTTGTTGGATGTTAGGTAGTATTCAGCTTCTATTGTTCCATTTTCATCAATCGAGATGCAGTTTGCAGCAAATACTTCAGTTTGTTTCAAAACTTCAAATATGGCCAATTAATGTTTTTGTTTCTTCTGCAGCTGTGGATTGTGGGTTCTTTTCCATTCACTAGCCGTCAGGGTTGAGGATGGGGAAAGCCAGATGGCATTTACTGCTATATGTGACTTCATTCACAATTTCTTTGTCTGCGAGGAATGCCGGCAACATTTTTATGGGATGTGCTTAAGGTAAGATGTCACTAAATTTGTCTTTAGTTTTCTTGAAGTACCTTGGAATCTGAAAAAGGTTAATCCTCGTGCAGTGTTTCTAATCCTTTTAAGAGTACAAGGGACTTTGTCCTTTGGTTGTGGAATGCTCACAACAAAGTCAACAAAAGGTTAATGAAGGAAGAAGCTTCTCTTGAGACTGGTGATCCTAAATTCCCTAAAACCATATGGCCACCAAAACAGCTCTGTTCTTCTTGCTATCTCTCCAAAAGTTCAAAGAATGGACAGATAGAGTGGGATAATGATGAAGTCTTCAAATTCTTAGTTAGCTATTATGGGGGGACACTAGTCACTCTCTACAAGGACAAAGAACTTCTTGGCGATAGTGAGGGTAACAAAGCACCCATCGAAGATTTGGCAGCCACAACAAATGCAATTGTTGTGCCTATTGGAGCCGCGTTAGCGATTGCTGTTGCAAGCTGTGGATTTGGCGCTCTGGCATGGTGCTGGCGTTCACGACAGAAAAATCGGAAGTATAAATACCAACTACACTCTTTAAAAAACATCTAGCGAGATTGGCCTAGTCACTTTATATTTAACCTAGATAGCCACAGTGAATTTTTAATATGAGAAATGAAATGTGACGTTGAGAGTGGGGGTTTGGAATAGTTGGAGGTTGATATTCTTATTTATTTTTCCAAAAACATTTCAGGCAAAGAAGAAGCTGGAACTAAGCTCGTAAACAGGGTAGCTCTACGGATGGCTGTCAGTAATTGTGAGGAAACCATCAGAATAGAACCAGTCCATAACCTTGAATCAAGTAGCTCGCTTAGTGTTTACTTTGAGATTTGAGTGTACAGTTTTGACTCTACACTGTAATTTTGAAAGAATTATTTTCTTCTTCTCCCCTTGTGCTATGTTTGTACACCCACATGACCTAGGAGAATTCTTGCCTGCATAAACTTTGAAGTGTACTTGCTGCTATGTACTTGTTCTGAATTCAAGTTAGCAGCGATTGTGTCCGCGCCAATTTATGTTTACATAATGTGCTGTAATCTTAACTGAGAATATCATATTGAACATTGCAATTTTTTTATGTACATTGGTGTAATTACAAACCAGCTAGTGTGCAGAAGATCTTTACACTGCAAGTGTGTGGAGTTTGCCGTTGCTTCTTATGCATCCTTCCTGACCAGGCAGTGAGAAAATGCTCTGCCCAGAAGCCCAGAACGCAGTAAATGTGCAAAAGATCTAAATCCAATGTTGCAAAGTCAAACCAAGTGACCATTTTGTTGGGCATTAGGAAACATTTTGAAACTTCAGTTCTGCTTGTACTAGGATTTCCTGATGGTGCTCATTTGACACGAAGAAGGAACAGTATACAGAATAAGATGGTAGCATATATTGATGTAGTATAGTAATGAAAAATTATTAAAACTTGAAACCTTTTTTACTCTTGGCTAGGGCTGCAAACGAGTTGAGTCGAGTCGAGTTTTGGCCTAATCGAATCGAATCTTGACTTAATTTTATCGAACTCGAATTCGAGGAGCTGATAATTTTGAAACTCGAGCTCCAGCTCGACTCGAATAATTATTTTATTTTATTAAAAAAAATAAATAAAATAATATTTTTTAATAAATAATAAAATATTAAGGATATTTATGTAATTTTACTATTAAAATAAAAAATAAAAAATATATATATATACTCAAACTCGCGAGCCGACTCGCGGGCTAACGAGCTTAATATTTTGAGCTCGACTTTGACTCGACCAACTCAAGCTCAACTCGAACTCGATATTGATCGAACTCGAGTCGAGCTTAAGAACTGCTCGATTCGTTTGCACCCCTACCCTACATTTTTCTCTTCCAGAAAGAAAGCATTTTCTTGGCTGTTGCTTGCTTGTGACTTCATTACTGGGATCCCCAGCCATCAAGCAACAAATCTCAGATGCTGCTTCCAGGAGCTTTTTTTCCGTTGCTGTAATCATGTGCTTTCAAGATAACATCTTTCCCTGAAGTTCCCATGCATGCACCGGAAAAAAAAAAAAAAAAAAAACTGCCACCGAATTGACCAGTTTGGAAACAACAATTTAAATTGCTAAAATATTTGCTGAAACGTGTAATATTCAAAACCAAAGTTTTGAGACAGAAGCCTGATATTTCTTTATGATTTTCTATAATTTTAAACCTTATATACATATCTTGGCATTTGTCTGTTCGTAAAATCTGAAAACAGGATCTAAAAGTATTAACTAATTCACACCTCAAGACCTATATAGACAGAACCTTGACGGGTCTTGGGTGCTTGATCTCTTTCTCGAGTAACAACTACTGCATACCAGTTCACAGCCAGCAAGGCTGCGACTTTCTTGTCATCAATCATCCTGCTATCAACGTTTGTTAACCAATTTAAACTTCATAATCCTCAGGGCAAGCCTTTCGATAGTCTTCTCTTTAATATTAGGATACTCTTCATCACTTTTTGGACCTCGCACTGACTGCAATGCATGAAAGACTCTACTGCTTCAAAGAGAAACCGAATTAACATCCGAAGTCAGCTAAACGCAGTTGTGCATCTTAGCGGTAATTGCAGCTGGAAAGGGCCATCTATCAAACGTGTGTGACACCATCGTTTTGAGGCTGCAAAGTTGCTGAGCCAGCTTCTTCATCAGATGAAGAGAGAGAAGACGATGAGAGGGATACATTAACCTGTTAACGGTCACCCAGGCAGGCCATGAATAAAGTAAACAATGACCAAAATGCTTAAACCTGGTAAAAAAAAATTAGAACATTAGTCATGGACAACAGGCTTACCTGATTGTGCCGGCGACGAAGAACTCCAATCACTGCTTTCATTATAACGTATATTGGCAAAATGATTCCGACGACTCTCAGAAGTAGTAACTGTCAAAGAAGATGATAGATAAGGAACTCAATCGGCATATACATGCATCTTCCAAATTTTGATAATCAAGTGAATTTACCAATATCAGTGGAAGAGTATAGTTCCCTGCTCGATTTACTATGACGGGAAGAGTATGCCGCAAAATTAGAAGAACCATGAACTGCAAAATAAAGGATAATTTGACATTAGAAGAACTTTCATCACACTAATATCCAATCACCCTGATTCTTTAGTTACTCCTAAAAACTCCAAGTAAAATCATTAAGATGTTCTGTAAACTTGCTATCAAATCAAACTTGAGACTGTCAACCTCTCCTCCATACATCGTATCTTTCATATACAGAATAAAGCACTAGATCAAAATATGGTCATAGCTTCCTAGATATGTTTCCAACTATAGATGCACATCCTTTTGTGGGCAGAGAGAGAGAGAGAGAGATTACGATCATAGCAACGGAACGGCAGCACATCATGCTTCTTGAGTTGGACACTGCATACTCATCATAGTCAGGATCAATGAGATTTTGGTCAGTTGAAACCACTGCAATAAGGCGGGGATTATTCAAGTCCCTCCTGGCAATTTCCCAATTTCCTCTGAAAAATTTAGCAAAAATATGTTTCACAGTGGAAAATTGATTTATACTCTATGATGTTACTTTTTTATTATTATCAAGAATGGAAAAGCTAAGATACCTGAAGTTCATTGGAATACCCCCAAGTCGAAAAATAGGTGGTGGTGCTGTATAACCAGGCTTGAAATGCTGCAAGTGGCATTTAGGCACAAGGAGTCTTACTAAGTCGAAGACAAACTCAGGTTGAAATTCCAAAACTAACAGAGAAAAAGAAGAATTTATAGTCAAATAACAATTACTGCGAGTAAGATGTACCTGGTGGCAGATCTCACATACAGTGTCACCCTTCTCATTGCACCACCTCTGCACACATCGTCTGTGAGCATACTGTAAAAAAGTGAATGTCAACCCCAAGATCTAGTAAATACATCCTTTAGAGGACATAGATAGCATTTAAAAGGACTTGAAATGGTAAGGATTATAGAATCATGAAAGTATTACTAAAAAAAGAAAAACGAGATTGAGTGCCTGATTGAGGCACCTTTATTCTGAACCAAAGCCAACTTTTGATGCAGTTATTAAACAGTAAAATGACAACAGGAACAGGATCCCTTTTGCATGTGCATCAATGCAGCTACAAAACATGTTTCACTACCAAGAAGGAAAATATTAAAACCTGTTCAACTAGCAACAGTACAGAAGTGTAAGATGGCAGCAAACAGCTTCAACATCAGCACTTTAGTGGCCTCTGCTGAAATAGGCATGTTCTGGTGCCAAATTACGACTAATGAGTGCAACTAAGAGTCCAGTTCGACAAAACTAATAAGCTCATAGATTAGAAAAATGAAACACAGAGAGACAAGCATGGCTTTTTTGAGATAAGAAAGACCCTTGTCACGGCGTCATACATCCAGAAGAACATACCATAAAGTAAAACTAAAGCAATTGCCCCTCATTACACATTCTTCGTATTTTAGATGTCACGAAGGCAAAAGAGGGTTTCTGAAGCAGATTGCTTCAACATTTGTTTGGAAGAAAATACATGAAAGCTTTTCAAAAGCAAATACACCTAGGCAGTAGGATATACTTCAACTTCATAAATAAACTGGTACAAGCAAAGACACATCATCAGACTGCAGCTCAGAACTCAAAAACCTAGAGTCAATAGTCTCTTCTCCTGCTGCAATTCATCTTACTTTTTTCTTTTTTTCTAAAAGAAATGCCGTCATTGGTGTTGACCAAATTTCATTCTCAAGTCTATATCATATTCTCTAAATTCCTTAATTGAAATAGGTTAAGGTCATCGCAACTAGTCAATACTTGTAGTAGGTGATTGGACAAATGAACAAAATTTAATTAAATGACTTTATCATGATATGCTTTTATATATTATGAGCACAAGGAATTTAAAAAGGCACAGAAAGAATTTGAAACATATGCAATCATGCACGTAGTAGCACATACAATTAACATAATTGTGAAGCAGAAGATGTTTTATTTCAAAGATGAATCATAACAAAGGCATGGCCAACCTTCAAGCTGCCACAACAAGAGCAAGGGGTCTCCATATTTGAATCCCAATCTTCATCCTGGCATATCCTGCACTCGACCATTTTCCTTGGAGTCAAATCAGCTCCAGTATCCTTCAAAGTGCAATCAACAGCCATGTCATCATTTCTCAAGGGTACCGACTGCAGCAACCGGTTTTGGCTTTCAATTGCAGCCTCCAAAGTGGATTCAGTGAGCAACCGATCAACCAGCAAAACAAAATGATCCCCCATCGTCGTCAGCAAGACTCAAAACAACTATCACTTGCTAGAAGGAAATCCAACTGAATCAGCTCAAAACACTATAACCAGCAGCCCTAGCTCAGCAGCAGTAGTAAAATTTTGAGACCTACCAGAACAAAGAAAACATATTTCAGCACAACATATGCAATATAATGAAATACAAGATATAGTTTCATTTGCTGAATTTCCGTAATGCAAAAGTTAAGCATACCCATATATAACAACATTTAGACGCTAAAGTATTCAAGCAGGAAGAGAAAGAGGTCATATAAAGAGATATACCAAGAAGACCAACAAAATCGGTGCCTAAATAAGCATAAAAATATTTTACTTAAAAATATGTTGAAGACTGAAGAGTTGTATACACAAAAGTCACATAACCAATAGAGAAACTACAGTTAAGAGTCAAAACCATCAAAATGCTTTATATAAAACAGTTAGAAGTAAACTAACAAAAGACAGAAAAATTAAACATGATGGAAAGCAAGCTCAACTTTCCTTTTTCTGCTTAAAATTGAAAAAAAAAATCAACTTTTGATGCTACAAAACCAATAGAGAAAGTTCATTTAAGAGTCGAAAGCATCAAAATATAAATCTAAATCAGTAACCGAAGACAGAAAATTTAAACATGATTGATAGTGAGTTCAACTTTCCTTTTCTGTTTGAAATAATCTTTTGATGGCAAAACATACCCAACCAGATAAAAGCTCCAATTGTCAAAGCAAATGGAACAGAATCATCTAGCTAAACATGACAAAGTCAAAAAACCAAGCAAAGAAAAGAGTACCTAAGAAGAGAAAGCAATAAAAAGAGCAGGCAATGAAACAACCCCAGATGGAAAAAAGCGATCTTTTTAAGAATACAGAGCTATAAGCAAGAAACAGCAAAGAGAAGTGATGGATTTAAGAGAATATACATGAGAAAGGAAAGCACAGCAAGGAAAAGGGATACTTACAAGAAGGGGATCGGATATCTTGAAGCTAAGAAAGCTCAAACGTTTCTTCTCTCTTCTTTGTTTTCCGTTTTCTTTTATGGGCTTTTTCTGCAAAAATGGAGAAATCTCTGTTTTGGAATGAAGCAAGAGATTGAGTGTAGTCTTTGTCAGCATTCAGGATTCAAATTCACGTCCAAATCCCCTATGTACAATACACACATATATAATAGGCATCAGAGGTTCAAGAAAAAAGATAAAATAAAATAGAAAAATGTCCCACGATAGAAAAACGGTGAAGTGGGGTACCCATAATGGGGTTTTCAAAGCCTTTGAAAATGTCTCTTTCTGGTCTGGTCTTTCCTCAGAGGTCTCTCATATTTTGTGGCAAAATCAAGTATTTATTTACGTATACCATTTTTTTTTTATCCATATCCAAAGGAACGAAAGTTATCTTGGAGACAATAGAGGAGAAAGAAAATCTTACAATCATAACCGCGAAAACAATTGAGAACCGCATGGATTCCACTTTTTACTACAATCTTGATCGTGAAGATTTCGCTCTCTGACCTCCAAATAGTTTGTTAAATCATGACAGATATTGGAGTGGATGGGTCTAATTAAAGCCATTAAGAAATAAAAACCATTAGTTATATATCTTTTTCCTTGAATTTTGTTAAGCGTAAGTAAAAGGTTTCGCGCATCTAATTCACACCCCTCCCTTCTATCATCCAACTCATTCCTTCCTCCTTTTGTTTCTAAATCCATTAATAAATTGGTCCATATTAGTGAATAACAATTTAATCAAAAGTTACCTGGCAGTCGGGTGTAGGTGTTCGAAGGAGCGAGAAGTGTTGAAAAAACAAAACAATTTAATCAAGTTTCTATTTGATTGTTTTTTAGGAGGGAAGGGGTGGAATTTAATATCTCAATCTTAATCACTAGATTAAAGTCTCATCAGTACATTTCAATCAAGTTCTAAAGTGTTCTCAACCTTACTTAGTATTATGCTAAAGTTGAACTCTCATTATTGGCATTGCAGTAGCCAGCAAGTCATTACTTTATTCAGCATTTTTTTTTTTATAGAAATTGACATATTCTAGAATAAAAACACAAAAACTGAATTGTTTAGTTGTGTTTGTAGATCCAAGTTGTATGTAATTTAATTTAATAAAATGTTTCTATTTGACTAGGTTATAAAAAAGTGTAACATAAGCACCTGAAACAATAATAATGGAACCAATTAGGGGCGCCTTGCATACTAAAAGATTAAATTATAGCTATTTAAGTTTTCTCCAATAGTAAATTAGACTAACAAATGAGAATTTGGCTTATTAAGAGTGATGAAGACTTAAATGGATTGGAAGCTCATAAGGGAAAAAAACAAGAAAAAAGAAGAAAGAAAAAGTTGTGGGTTCAAATCGCCATGATGTGTGGCATTAACAAATCAATTTTACATTAGTAGTTGATGCGTGAGGAGAACAAAAGTTTTGGCATAATAATATGATCACGACAGCAATAGTACCTCATGCTATTAGATGCATATTGCACCTCATACAAAACTCCAAAAAAAGAATAGATAGAGATAGAGAGGGTAGGGAAATTCAATCTAGGATTAACACTTACTTTTATTTGTTGATTGAAATAACACTTGGAATTAAATTCATCAAGTTTCTTTCAACTCTAAGATTCAAATTGTCAAATTCCTTCCTCCACACCATACACATGGTAGGCAAAGATTGGAGATGTTCATCAGGAACACCTTTAGCCATACAACACGTGGGCACTCTTAAATTGCAAGTCTACTTTCTACCTGGTTCTGGATGACAATTTTCAGAATGATGAGGTGTAATCTTGTTCAAAGTATTTGATCCCTCAACCCAAAAAAAGAAAAAGCAGAGAAACTTAAAAGAGTAGAATTGACCCTTCAATTTCAATCTTTCATGCATCTGTTTTTCCTTTCACATGTTCGAGTTGACATCTAATGCTCCACACAAGAGTTAAACGATGGCAACCTGTGGAACAAATTAAGCTAAACCTCCATTTTCTGAGGTGATTAACTGAGATTCCATTCTCCAAAAATGACATGTGGCGTCAGAAGCTGCCCAGTATTGACAAAGATTGATATGTCTTTTTAAGTCTAACCGTTCTTCACAAATGTAAACCAAATCCATTGGTGAACTATATGTATATATATGACATTTCAAGGGTGAAATTTTTGTGGCAGAATGCATGAATTCTAGTATCTCATTCATGAGGTCATTATATATTGAGTGGACGAAACCTATTGCTTCTTGATTTCATAAGATGGAAGACAACCTTCTTGAAAAAGGGTTTTTTTTTTTTTTTTTTTTTTTTGTATTTTCGTTATTTTATTAAAAGGATAGATGATGATGATATGTTGATACCCTCTTTGACCACAAATGTATATATATATATTGCTGAGATCAAAATTCTTATCCACCCAAACTGTCTGTCTTTTTCAACAAGTAATTAATTATCTCGAGGACTTTCCTTGCAGGAATTTCTCCAGTTCAACACGGGTACCAACCACCAAACTGCGTCCATAGAAGACAACTTGAGAAGGGAAAAATGGGAACAAGAACAAATCAAATTCAGCTCGCAGTCAAAGACGTGGTTCCTTTGTGGGAGCAGTCTAATGTCAATTTTGGCTCATAATCTGTGGCACATCTGTACATGTCGCAGTCAAAGCACAGATGACCAAGTCCTCATCAGAGTATAGCCAAGAAATATGATGGTCATACTAGTACTGTCCCTAATAAAATTTAATTAAGCCAAGCACAATAGAGCTTATTCAACCTTGTAAGACTTTTCTTTTTAAAAAAAAAAAAAAATTTTTTTGGGGACAAATTCAAGCTTCCATAGCATCATCGGAGTGTTCTTGTGATACCTGTTCCACTATGCTCAAAAGCTAAAATTGAACTATAATAATTTTTGTTTCATGCAGAAAAAAGGAGACAAAGAAAGTCCCAATTTCATCTTTGAGATCTTTGACTGCTGATCGCTCTCCACCAAGCTTATTTAATATATTCTTCAAGTTGATTAGTTAGTTTTTAGGCAGAGTTCGTTTACTTTTGCGTCTCTTCTTTAATTAGATAATGTGCAAAGTGGGCTTTCATTGGTCTGGTTGGTGACCTTCTCAAAACCAATATGAACATCACCACAAGTCAAAAATATTCTTCAATTTGATAACCCTCCTCTAGCTTCCCATCCATTAAAGGACAAAAGGCTCAATCTTGAAAAAAAAAAAAAAAACTAAACAGAAATAGCTACTAGCTTACTTACATCCTGTGGGATCAAACAATATACTTTCTTCATTTTCATTGCTCAATTGATGTCTTTAATTCTGCACCAATCCCAGTATCATATATCAAGAGTCTTGCATGGAAACATCATCTTATAAAAATAGGAAACATATGTTCTTTTTTTTTTTTTCAAGTAAACTTTCAATTTTGAGCTTTCAAGCATATGTTCCCTTATTCTCTATGCATTGGTCACATTGTTTAATGAATCAGTTATGGTTGAACAACCAGTTTAGGTTTGCATGGCCCCATGCATGGAAGAAGAACCTGAGTTGGTATTGGGAAAAGTTCTTTCCCCTGGCCTCTGATGTTGGAAACTCTTTTCATCTTTTTCTTGAATCGAATTTCACAAAAAAAAGAGGGTGGGGGGGCTGTTTTCCTTGTAGACAAAACACTAGAAAAGTTGAGAACAAAACAATGCCCACCCACGTATACTTATAATTACATCATGAAAGAAGAGGTTGACAACGTGTCTGATTCATTCGAATGAACATCTCCACGTAGCAGGCACCGTATCAAGGCTGCATGGCGGCAATTGGCAAAGCCATGCATACGACAATTTATTAAAGTACTCGAGTTGTTGCATTTGATGACCCGACATTTGGCAAAATCTTACTTAGTTTGGATTCAATCAATCGTCATTTAATGTTTGTTGCATTGGTCAAAACTGGATTGTGAAACATTTGATGCAGATGCCAGGGCTAAGGAAACCCCCTCTGTATCTAGTTATTAACTATATAGGGTTGCTAATTAATGGAGATGGAGGACCAACAACTTAAATATAAGCTAGCTTGCTCTGTATTTTTTGCATCAATCCCACCTGCCCTCCTTCATTAGCTAATCATTTAAGGCATGTATGTAAGAGATGGGATGGACATGTTCAGCAATTAAGAGAACTAATCAAAGGTGGAGGAGTCTTGGATATCTCAATCCTATTCCTTTTGTACATCAAGTGAAGTGGGTGTTGGATATTCTGTCAAGAATTGGGAGGCAGTGCCAAATGTGCTCATTAGACACCTAATTAGAAGAATGTCTTATTAGCTTCTCTTAATTGCAAGGGGTGTGATTAAGCAAAGCCAAATGGATCATATCACTGCACAATCAACCTTAATTTGATTTCTTAACGAACAAAACACTTGTGTTTTAGTTTGACTTGTTTTCAAATCGAATCAATTAAGTAGAAAGGAAAGGACTTGTTCGTCTTTGACACACAATTACAAGAGTCTAAACTTTATAAACCAAAATAAACAACAATAAAGTCTTCCATTCTAGTGAAGATCATTCCCCCTATGGACCATTGCATGATGCTCCAAGTTCTTTTGCTCTCTTTAATTAGATGCTTTGGATTTAAAATGGGGAGAGTAGGAGTGACGGTAGGACCGGTCATACACTTACGTGCGTGCATGCGCACAAGTGCTTGATGCAATAAATTAAATTCAACCAATCTTTTGGTAGATTTTTTACTAAGTTTGAAATTAAAATTTCCTATTATTTTTTATTATAATAATTAAGAAAAAAAAAAAAAAGGCATGCCACTTTTTCTACCAAATTTGGGTTCCATTCCGCCACTTTTATTCGGTTTGGTTTATGTTGTTAATTAAAGAAACGAAGGTTTGGTTTATCATGTTGATTAACAAATCTCGAACAAGTTTTAGTAGGCCAATGTGTTCCAGCCCTTTCTTTCAGTCTTATCAGAAAGCCCAAAAAAGAGGCCCAAAATACAGAGACCAGCATCACTTTATCAGACAAAAATACCCCTATACATTTTGCCTAGTCACTGGAAGTCCCTATCCTCCTGATCTATTCCGTCTCGACTCTCGATCTAAACTTCCCCACTCCATCAGACCATACCGCCGGCGAAATCAGCCATCGGCAAGCGGCCGAGCACCATTTCCAACACCTACAATCAAGGTACATCTCCTCCGTTGTATTTCCACTTCCTTCCTTCTGAGTTTTCTAGTTTTTTTTTCTCCTGAATTTTACTTTTATAATTAAGGTCCTTCGTTGGTTTGACCTCTCTCTCTCTCTCTCTCTCTCTCTCATACCTTTGATGGAGTGCAATCTGTTAATCCAAACTCTGAATCTTCGATTCTGAGCTCATAGCTTATAAATATTTAACCTAAGATTTCCAAATTTCGGGTTTGGAGAAAATTTCCTCTTTTTTTTTTTTTTTTTTGTTTGCTTCTGAATTATGTCTTATCCCACTTTAAGTGCTGGTGTTTTATTGATTTTGTCTTTGCATAGTGCTGATGATCCATAAAGTGTAATTAATCCTCCTTTCATCACTTAGTCGTTCGGTTTGTAGTGTTATGTGGATTAGATATTTTACTTCAATTTTAAAGATTTAATGACGAATTAGTGCTTAATTAGTTGCAAACTATGCAATTGTATGAGTTGAAATGCTGTTTGGTTAATTTCCTGAGTGGGAAAACAGTGGAGCAAGAACTTAGATTGCACATGAATTATGGGCTGAATTCGGTTATAGTGTAACATGGTTCTTTAGTTTCTGAATGGAACAGGGATTTACGAAACGCAGCCAGATTGTTGCTCTCACCAATGCCTACTGTGCATCATTCTTGTGTTTTTGTTGTTTTTGCTTATGAGTTTCTTGAAGTTTTCGTCTTTGATTTGATATGCTAAATGACTGAAGATAAGAGGCATATGCAGCAGCAGGTTTGGAGTTGTTTTAATTACGGAGGAGTTAGGTTCCACCTTCGACTAGTTGAAGCCAGAAAGGAAGAAGGTTCAAGGGTTGGGTGTATTTGGAAATGGCATTGCTGAATGTGTTGAAGGGGGAGCCACTGGTCACGAAGCTGGCAGCAGTGGCTAAGTATGCTGTTCTTCCAGGTGCTATGATTGCTGCTCTGATCTATTCACCTCCAGATTATTTGTCTAAGAAGCCTCAACCTGCTTCAGCTTCTAAGTAGACTTGGTGTGCTTCAGCTTCTCACCATGTAATTCCCATAGGGAACTTTGAGTGCTTAAATAAAATAAAAGCCTTTCCTGAGTTTACTGAAATGGTGCAGCAGTTAAGTAAGTACTATGTAATGGGTAATTTTCACAGCTATGTTAGGCTGACCTTAAATTTCAGGATTTTTGGAATTGAATGTTTCTTTTCATTTGAAGATTGTTAAGCAGCTTCCAAAAGAAAAATGAATTGATGTTTCAGTTAATGAGTTTATAGCTGGCTTTGAGCTATTCAGATGGGATGAATTACTCACCAACATTTTTAGTTGTGGATGCCAATGTTGGGATTGGGGTTGTTGCTGGAACAGACAATTGTCTAGTTGACGAAGTAGTGGACTCTGTTGTGTCTAATTGCAATTTACTGCCACAGACTGATCTTTGAAACCTTTCTTGAATTCACTAGTACTGTCATCTGGACTTTGGATTATAGTCCCTTGAAATCTGATTGCTGCTGTTTGGGCACCGTTTGCATCTACTGGATTTTGCTTTACTGGTTACCACAATGCTGCTGGATATAGCAGGGTTACAAAAATAACTGTTGCAACATTCCTGCGTGTGCTAGTTGTCTAATGATTGATGAGGTTCTCTTTACCTTTGTTGCTTGCTTGATGTTCAGACTATGTTTCTACGTTGTAAATGTGATGACATATGACTGGTAACATTGAGTGAGACGCAGCTTGTTTTCCATTTTAAAGGGCTGATTGGCCATTGCAAGTCCTTGTGGTTTGGAATTTCCAAACAGGTACTTGTTCTTGTATAAATATAAGAGGAACTGAACTCTTGCTATTAGAGCATAATGTATAAGTTACAATGATGCCAATATGTTTAGCTTGCATTCTTGCGTGTTTTTTCCCTTTACATCCGATTGGATACTGGGCTCCAATTCCATTGTTGTTACCCCACTCTTTGCTAATGGTAATGTCTTAGCTTGCAAAGGACATCCTCCCTTTGCCGCTGCTTGCCCTTCTTTTAATTCTCCAATAGAAACCTTTGAATTCTCCAACAAAAACTTTCCACTATCCAAACCAAACAAATGACGACATCATGCTATGAGTTACGGCAAAGACTGAACCATCTTTTTTTTTTTTCTTTTCTTTTGATTATTTTCAAGTGAGGAAAGGCTAAACCATCTGCCAACTCAATGTGCCTTGGAGTTCCATTTTGTGCCACGTTGTATCCAAAACTTAGCGGTTTACTGTTAGAAAACGCTTCGAGGCGTGCGACTCTAAGCATAAAGTTTACACGTCATGCATGAGAATTCAGGAGTTTAGCTATTGAGAATTCAAAGGCAACAATAGTTAAAAACTCGTGAATTTTTGTTCCTTGTCGTAGTTTGCTTTTGCCTAGATTTTTTGATGCTTCTACCATCCATCTTTTGAGTTAAAAAGAAAAGAGTCCTCTGATTCAATAAAATCTGGTAGAATGAAATTAGAGTAAACCCTCAAGCAACCATCATGGCTATTGACATAAAAAGGTCAAGCATAGATTTCTAGTGTAAAATGCAACCTTTTGTCAATCAATGAATGATGCAAGTAGGGGAAGGGTTGGGTTGGGTGGTACGGGAGGAGGGAGTGTAAGCAAGAAGTTTTGAGTTCGAGTCCTTCCACTTACATTTAAAAAAATAATAATAAATAAAATATAAATGAGACAAGTCATTAGAACATAATGAATCGAAGGATGTTATGGTCCTTCAAGAGGAAAATGTGGAGGGGACTGCAATTAACAAAATTAAATAAATGTCATTGGCAGTCTAAAATTAAATTTAATCTTACTTTTATATTGTTTCCAAATAAAGAAGTTCTTACTTTTATTTAGTTTCCAAATAAAGAGCAAGAACTTCAGTGTTTGATTTTTTTTGGGTCGAAAATAGAGGGCAAAGGGTATTACGTAGCTATTCAAATGGGATTATTTACTAAATTTTATTTGTTTGTATTATTAATATATTTTTCAACTATTTTTTTATCTCACGTGCATCAAATTAAAAAAATACTATAGTATTTTTTTTCAAAAAAATTATCCAAATAATCTACTAGCCAAACACACTCTATAACACAATACAAGAACTTTAGGAACACACCTTTTCCTTCATGGATACAGTTGTAGATAGTGGCCTTGTTCTCGATTGCTTTTTACAAAATCTGATTGTGGAATTGATTTTAAAGAATAATCACAATCAACAAAAGTTGTTCTCTGGGCGATTATAAATTTTAACTTTTTTTTATCATTAGAAAACCTATAATCAAAATACAAAAGCAATCGAGAACGTCACGAAAATGAATTATTTAAAATTAAAATTTATAATGAATTAAAATAATCAATCGAGAACAAACTGATTACTGGTGAAAAGGAAAAAAAAAACTAATAACCAATTAAACAAGAAAGAAGTACTTAAAAACATAAATAAATAAAAATCAACTAAACAAATTTTTATCATGGCCTTTTTTAAACGATTAAGCTAGTGAAAAAGACAAAAGGCTCCGTTCATTTTATTTCTATTTTCTTTCAAAACACAACTATTAATGATTTAGGTATAGTGTGATAACTAATTATTGATGTTACAAAGTAAGAAGATAATTTTTTCAAAAAAGGTAACAATTTATGGTAAAAAAAAATGAATAGAATGCAGCATAGTTAACACTAAACAGTAGCAACCAGGCATTTTCGTGCGTGTGAGATTTATAACCTTTTTGTATTAAAGTTTATCATCTGTTTTTTAAAAAATTAAACATTCAAAACATAAAAATGTTGAAAAAAAAAAGATTTTTGCTTTTTGGGTCAGACATTGACTTTTCACCGATTCCGAAGGGATAAGGTTAAAAACTCTGTCGTCTTCCTCTGCCGCATCCGACCCCCATCTCTTCCTTTGCTTCCTACCTATAGCTACTTCTCAACCACAGCCCTGAAAATTTAAATAAAAACCTCTTAATCAAGTCGAATATTCCAAATAATTGTCCTTTTATTATTCTCCTCGCTTAAGCAGTGCTAGTTTTATAATACCCAGAATTAATTTTTCCCACCAGAGCTGAAAATCCATTTCTTTCAACTACCAAAGATTTTCCCTCTTCGCTCTGCATCGAAAAAGGTATGTTTTTTTTTCTTGCTTTCAAATGCTTCTTAGCTGATTATTGTCTAGAATAATGAGTGGGTTTTTTGTGTTTTGCGGTCTTTTTGGTTAAAAATGTCAAATTGATGTGCCAAGTGGCAAATATATGTGATACACTTGGGATCTGGTTTCTAGATGAGGTTCTATTTCTGGGTTGGACTTCATTTGCGGAGATTTTTGCTGTTTCCGGAGAATTTTGGATTGCTTTGGTAGAAAATTGGTGGCTTTATTTTTTCTATTGTTTTTATAGCTGCATGTCAGAACTATTTTTGTCTGATGATTTAATGAATGCGATGCCTTTTTTCTGGATTTATTTGGTTGGATAAAATGGAAAAAAAAAATATAATTGTAACCATTTAAGTGTTTTAGTATACTGTGGAAATAAGAGGGACACATTATTTTTGTTATGTAAGTAAAAAGGAAACAATTATTTTTTAGCTGAAATAATTACTATACTTAATAATTGTTTGGTAAGAAGATCTAGGAAAAGATTTCATGGAAGTGTGGGACAGTTTGATATGTTAATTATTGGATAGAGTTTAGTAGAAAGCATTAATCTGGTTACATGCATTGAAGCCATATATTCAGATCTCGGTATAGGATTAGAAAGTGAAGTTGCTTGTAGTATTCTATTGTGAATTTGAGGTTTTGGTTATTCCAGTGATTTCAAAACAATGAAATATAAGAGCTGCTTGCTTCATTGTTTTATTTTAGTTATGAGCGTTTGGAAAGTTTTGAAAACCTGTTGAAAAGATTTGTAAAATGGGTTTTGGATGAGTAGTTCTTACTTTAGTATGTTAATTTTTGGTTTTTGGAGAGTGATTTATAGTCAAACTTGAAGTAGCTAAATGCATGTCTACCATTTTTCTGATTGGGATTGGATGCTCTTGAGCAAAAAAATATGTGCACATCTAAACCATGCTGGCAGCTTGAGGAAAGCTTGTTTTCTATCTGAGAAAAGGAGCAAGTGTAGCCTATGTTCCTGCCATGACATAGAGTGAAGCTTTTGGGAATATTAAAGTGGAAGTTTTTATCTAGTTGGGAAGGTCAGAGGAAGTGGTTATGCATATCCTCCCCTCCTTAGCACACTAACTTCCTGGACAAAGGATATTTCAAGTGTGCTTACTGTGAAGCCACCCATGTGAAAGCTGATACGAGAAAAAGAAGTCTCTGGTGGAATAAGTTTTTACTTGTTATATTGCTGACCTCAATGGAAATTAGTGTAGAGCAGTTTATTCTCTTGGTGAAATGGCTTGCAGGAGGTAGTGTGCTAGACGAGGGAAAGGGTGTGTTTCTCTTTCATGGAGTACTTTCTTTCTTCCCATGGTTTCGTGGCACTGTCTGAAGAGACCAATTGCATCAAAGTATATTGCTTTGCCAAGAACACGTGCTTGCTGTAGGGGTACATACTGAAGTGTTGGTTAATTCTTGTGGCTTTTGCAAGTATTTTGACTTCCAATTGTTCTGATTCAGTGCAGAGCTTGTAGAAAGAGTATAATTTGAACCAGGTTCCAGTTTTACGTTAAGCATGAAGTACTTGGAATATACTCCTCTTGACCGGTATGTGTAGAAGTGTTTTCTTCATAGGAAACAACACTTTGTACTTGCAAATTTTGAATTGCTTAGTTATGATGATTTTGTTGGTCTATGTAAGTTGGTTCTATCTTTAATGACTGCCTTGGACTGATTAACTATATTCTTTCAGTTTGAATGACTTCCTGAGTCAGGTAAATCTTGGAGAGCGCACAATCAAAGGGTGCCTTGAAGCTTACTCTTGTGAGTATAGTTTGCATTTTGATGTTCGCAATGTTGCTGCAGCTAGAAATATTTTGGGGTAACTGAGTTTTTTGCCTATTTTCTGTCTAGGTAAACATACAGGAACAGATAAGAAGCTGTCGCTCAGCTTAGAGAATGAGGTGATTCCATTTGCTTTGAGCTTATTCTGTATACAGATAATTTACAATTTATGATTATCAGGGTACGAACATTGAATGCACACAAATTTCTCTCAAATTCTTCCTGCACATGGTCTCTGGATTGTGTGATATCTTGAAGAAAGGCCGAACTGTTTATTTTAGTTGTTATTGTGGTGTCTTGAAAGTTGAAACAGTTATCCTCCTCTTCCGTTTTTGTTTTTGGGATTTTGAAAATGATGACTAGCAGTATTCTTGATGACACAGAGAGATGATAAAAGGAAGTGTTAAAAGAGAGAGAGAGAGAGAGAGAGAGAGTTTAATGTGTCCCTTTTTTTTGTTTTTTAAATCATGTCTTGCCGGTCTTTTAAACATGAAAATCTTTCCTATTATCTTTCTTCTTTTTCATGAAAGGAGAGCCTAAATTGAGGAATCTAAAGTCGATTATTTATATAATTATGCTCACGATAGCTTGCTTTGAGCCTATGTCTGTTGTGTTCTTGCAGCCATGTCTTTATATTTTGATGCTCAGTTGCTGTGTTATTGAGTTGTTTACTAATGGATTGCCAATCTTCCTGCTACTATAGCCACTCAATTTGTTGTATCCTATCTGAGAATTCGGTAGATCCTTTTAATCGATAGTTATGAATTAAACCAGATTCTTGATTACCTTGGGAAATCATCTGACACCGACTCTTCCTCACCAGTCGAATATCTGTATACATCCAGGTACCCAGTTACGTGTATCTTATCCAATTATGCTTCTATGGTATATATTTTCTTACTGATCTCAAAACCTTTTTCACCAGCCGAAAGACGCTGATTTATTTGCTTCTTACACTCTATCACACGTATCCAGATTATGACTTCAGGTAACTCTGTATCTTATGTTTGTCATTTTGTTTCCTTTACATGAAGCTGAAAAGGAGGGTTATGGGCAGTGCCATTGTCAGCTTTCTTGGCGACATGGCATCCCACTATATAATCCTCTCTTAACAGCCTTGGGAGTGTTGTCAGAAGGTTTGACGGACAGTTCAGATAACTGTTGCTCTTAGCCGAGTTGAGAGTTCAAGTCTCTCCATTTCCCAAAACAAACCACTTAGTCTGTCATCCTTTGTGTAGCTACTGACTTCTGCTAATTGACATTGCGCATTGATTTTTGGTGTAACTGTGCTACAATTTCCCAACACATTGGTTTACCAGTGCAGTGCAAGCTCACCAATTTTTCACTGAAGAGAGCTGGGATGGCTTTAAGCAAATTTTGGACACCTACATGTTTGAAGCATCAAAGGTATAGAGTCATATCAGTTTAAGTATGGCTCAAGAATCAATTTTTAATAGCTGTATACCAAATGGTGCTAGTTGATGCCTAATGTTTGTTGTTAAGAGGTAGAACATCTTGGTTATATTTTATAGCAGAAGGTCTGAAGTTTGAACCATATTCAGTTAATTCAAATTCAGCAATTCTTATTTGCAAAATCTTCGAAGTCTGTTTAATGTCGAGTTTTCAGGGATTTTTTCTTGTGTTGGTATTATGAAAGCGTCTAATGCTGAATGGCTACAGTATAAGGTGCTTGAGAATCACGGCTTTTTCATTAGAATGTGATGCGGGTCCTAGTGGTGCATAATTATCATGATAGTCCGAGGAAGTCTTGCCCGCTTTTCAATTTGTTGATTAATTAATTTATTGAAGTCTTTAATTGGGGTTTCATCTACCTCTCTTTGTAGGAATGGCTTGACACAAATGAGTGCCCCCTCTTGGAGACCTTATACAAGGCTTTGGATGAGGTGCGAATTTTATCAAAACTATGAAAGGAATGAAAAAAGAGAAGACAGAGGAAAAGGATTTAAAAGATATTATTGTCATACTACTGTGGTGCAGGTTGTGAAGCTAGCAGAATGCGAAATTTATAGTTACAATCCTGAGGCTGACGCAGATCCCTTCCTCGAGAGAGGAGCCATGTAATCTTTGATGTTGAGATTGGTGTTAAATTTTTTTTTTCCTGTCCTTGCTTCAGGACATGATGACAGGATATATTTCTTTTTTGTTGACAGATGGTCATATCATTTCTTCTTCTACAACAGGAAGCTGAAGCGAGTAGTGAGCTTCCGTTTCAGCTGTTTAAGGTAATGTAATTCTTTTGGCACACATCAGTTTTATTGGATTTACTGTCAATGGGCCATGGTTAATATTGGTTTGCTTTGCTGTCATAGTAATTTTGCCAGTGAAGGTTTTCGAGTAGATGAGCTAATTTTCGAGGAAGAAGGAGAAATATTCGATGGCATGGACATCTGAGTGTAGAGTATGAAATGTTCATATGTTGATATCTGTAGACATGTTGTATCAACCCCTTGTGCAAATCTAGCTGTAGGGTCTGAAGTCTTTCAATGTAAATGAGAGCAACCATTCTGTAGTTAGGATTGTTACAAGGTTAGTGTGGTTCCCAGCCTTGGTTGTACTCCACCGTTTTAATTATGCGGACAGTTGCAGTTTGGTTCTGGTACGTGTTTTCAATTTTCTGGAGTCAGGATTCTAAACATCAGAAATTTCCCAAATCCATGAAACTGTTGCATCTTGTCGAGAGTGTGATTTCTGCTGTGAAGAGCTTCAACTAGATCACTAGATTTTCTATCCACCTGGTATACAAGAAGAAAGTGGAGTTATTGTAGCAATTTCAATGATTGCCAAGTGGCTCCCTTTCATTTTGACACATGGCACATTCCTTTTTTTTCTTTCTTTCTTTTGCTTCTTTTTTTTATCACCTTATTTTCTTTCTCCATTTTGGCTAAAGACAACTAAATGAACTCTCATCTACAGTGCAAATTCCTTAATTAGTTTTCATTCAGTATTGCTCTTCTTTTCTTTCCTTCATCCTAATTGTTTACTCCGTTTTTTTTTTTTTTTTTGTATTGGATTAGTTGATGCATTTTCTTTCAATTTTATACATAATTAACTAAATGAATGGTTTCGTTGTAAGAGATCAAGAATGGGTTTGATATTATTTCCTTTTTTCTTAGTTCAATAATCATGATTCATGATCTTCTATTTTTACTGTCTCTGTTTGTCTATATTATTTATTATTTTTTGTCATTATTTTGTGTCCCGATTAGAAATCTTTGCTTATTCCCTTTCTTACCACTTCTTCCTTTATCTGACTTTCTTTTGCCCCCTAAAAAAGGCAAGTTGAAGTTTGTATGTGATGCTATAAATGCTTTTTCTGTTAAATCTAAAGAAACGTGTTTTTTCAATTTTTATTTATTTTGAAATAACTTTTTGGCCTTTTTATTTTTGGAAAAAAATTCCCTATGGCTAACAAGAAAACGGGTAGTGATTACATGAAAAATCTTTAGGCTGAAATGAAAGAATTGTAGCTACTTCTCCCTCATAAAATAATAAACTCCATTATACATATTCATTTTAATTTTAATTTTTTATTTATTAAAATTATTATTTGGTAATAGGGTGATAGTGTTAGAGTGGAGGAGAAAGATATGACAAATGAAGGTCCAAGGTAAACGATGATTAGGAAGGATATGTTGAGGCTTGTTGAATTAAAAATAAATTAGTCTCTTAAAAATTAATTAGAGTCTCTTAATTTATGAATAGATAATTATACTTTGATATTTTGATTTATATAAAGTTTATTAATAGTGAAAAATGCTTATTTACTAGATAAGGTGATTGATATGTAAAATAATTGTTGGGGCAAAAAATTTAGGATGTGAAAAAAATATTTTGTATCTTTTCATTCAACATTTTGAATTACTAGTCTGTAATCATGATAGGTAGTTTATTTTCATAATTTTAATTTTCACAAATGATTGCTTGAGAATAAAAGAAGTGCAAAATTAGATTTTAGAATCTTTTCTTTAAATTGGTTCTATACGGCTTTGTACTCTTATCTTTTTTTATTGTCCCTAATGATAGATAATATAACTAGAGTTTGAGGTGATTGTTAGGCGTAGAACTGAATATATTATTATTATTTGATTGAAAGAGTTGATAATATTTTGTCAATTTAACTAGTTAAGATGATTGCAGTTGTCAAAGGATTGCATTTGGTGGTGGAAGTTAGCATTGAGGTTTTCAATCTAGAGTGTTATTTGACAATATATTATTAGAAAATTCTATTTTGATTAAGAAGACATTTTTATAATCAAACAAATTGTTGGATTCGAACTTGTATATGTAGATCTAGAAATGTGGCATGTTTTTATTTAAAACTAGTATTTGTATTCTAGAGCTGTTTGGTGAGATAATGTTCTCACCTATTAGACATGATTTAAATGAATGGATTAACTCACTTTTTCTCTCAAAAAGAAAGAAAAATATTTAAGTTTGTATGGTTTTATTGATGCTGAAGATTGTGACAGATCTCGATGGTTTTCTAAGTTTTTACTAATTATTAAAGTACTAAAAACATTATGACTGCTTTTTGTTTAGTTACAACTAAAACTATACTGCTATTAAACCGACAATGCACTCATAATGGATTTGCTTTCTCTCTCTCTCTTTTTTTTTAGTATCATTATATACACATAATATCGGTTAAATCCAAATCACGATAAATTAGGGCTAATTTCATAGATGAAATTTCTTTTTATAACAAATTTTAATTGTTTTTATAACAAATTTTCTCCTATAGCTCTATTCATTATTTATCAAAAAAATTTATTACTATATATTCAATTAAAATTCTTGGGGGCCTTAGCTGTGTTTTGCACAGCCGAGGTACTTCTAGTATTATATGGTGGGTGATAGCTCCACCATGAAGATTGTCGTCGCTTCATGCTAAATTATTGTCGTATGCGACGTGACTATTCTGCAAAACCGGTGGGAAAAGATACTTGATGATTATTGACAGCAGATATTGTAGATTTAATCAATCTCTTGAGTATGGCTTCCAATGATATAAAATCATTGGGAACTATTGAGTTTGTGCTCACTCAAATGAGTTTTGCTTTCTCTTAACTTTTGAATGCAAAAGTTTTTTCAAATATTATTTTATGTGTATCACAAAGTGTGTTTTTTAATTTAATTTTTTACTTTTTCAACTATTTTGTTTTTTTTAATTTTGAGCACAACATTTTTTACGAATGGTTTTATACTAGAGGTTGGGAATGGATTCAACTAAACTATTGAGAATTCAGAAGGAAATAAACCACCTCAAAAAATGTTCCAAGAAACCATGGATGGAAAATATTGGCAAGGGTTATTCTAAATTACTTCTTTATTTCACATACATCATATCATAAAAAGTATTGATAGTTATTTCAAATAATACTTTAATTGTAAGTTTTGTTACTTTAATCTCAAATAATCATTTCTGCCTTTGTAATCATTTCAAATAATCATTTCTTTGTAATTGAGGAAGATCTTCGAGGTTCCAAATAATCATTTCTGCCCTTTTTTTTTTTTTTTTTTGAAAAAATCATAAAGCAAGATAAGTTACAAGCTTAATTAAGTTGTAAATGACCTGGCTTTTTAAATCTTATCCAATATCCTCTCAATTTTTTTTTTCCATTTTTAGATGTATGGTTTCTGATCTTCCTTTACAATCAAAATAAGATTTTTGTTGAACTTGAACTTCAATCAAAATCGGGTCAAAGAAAAAGGTTATGCTACCAAAAATATACTGTAAAAGATTTGGGGCATCAGTGGAGTAAGATTTAAACCGGAAAGCCTTTGCTCAAAATACCTCCACAACTGAATTAGTGGCTACAGGCAATTAGCAGACAAGAATCTCTTTAAAAAGCCAGCCCCTAACTTTCCAACTTTCCCCTTATCTACAACATACAGTTCCCTAACTAAGTTTAAAAATTAAAAGTTATCAAGCTCACTTCTTTTTTTTTTTTTTTTTTTGACAGTTTAGTGGTACAATCACTTGTTCATTTCATCAGCTCACATTATTAGGGAAGTGAAAATTGAGATTACTTACAAGTTTAAACCTTTTTTTAGTTCTCTCCCTGACAGCCAGCCAACTAACAGGTGTACTAATCTTTGTGGGTTTTCTCTAACAGATGTGCTAATTTTGGTCGATTTTTTTTTTTAAATAGATGCTTAATGGATACTTGTCAATAAACATAATATACATAAAACGTCTAGTTTATTATTTCAATACACGTTTTCATATTTATTGCCTTGTTTATACTACGCGATTTAACTTTACTTTTAAAAATAATTGCGCTTTAAATCTATATATGATTATTCCTTGAGCAGAATTCAACAAGAAGCGTGTATGAGAATCACACGGGATCCTCAGTGCCACTTTTTCAGTGGCAATTCAGTGCCACTTCTATATTTATGCCAAGTGTCCTATTTATTTAATTTGTCATGTGTTGTTTTATTTAAATTTCTTCTACTATCACGTGATAAGTGAGATTGGCACTGAGTAATGACATAGAGGATCCCAATTGAAGAATAGGATAAGAATGTGATCGAGGCTGCTACCCGGTGGCGACGTAGCTTATATTAAGTTTTACAGCAGAATTTTACATACTATGCCAATTTCCCTGCAAGTTTTGTGACCACATCTATATTGCCCAAAATGCATTCACAGAAGGCTACTGATCAAGACAAAGTTATTCCTAATATATATGTTCACAATTAATTTGTTTATTTGAACATTGGCAAATATTGAAGCTCAACTGCCTAGCTAGTGGGAAAATATTAATAGGTCCAGAATCATTATAATTTCAATTAACCAGATTTAAGTTGTCCTATTGTTGCTAAAAAAAAAAAAGTCTATTTCCCCTGAAACTGGTTTCACTCAATATCTTTTCTATATTCAACCAAAGATTTTATGCCTAATAGGACCTGTTGGCTGGGGTTGAACCTAGCCTATTATCCTAATGCAAGGATGCCAATGTTGAGGAGACCAATGGGGAGATTGTTAAAGTTTTATCAAAATTGGAACCATTAACAAGTCTGGCCACAACTTCTTCAATAATCTAAATCAAGTTCTCAAACTATATATCAAAAGGTCCTATTAAATCCTCAGAATTTTTTAGATAGATCCCTTTTTTCTTCTTCTTTATATATCATGAGGAAGGTTGGACACTTGGATGTATCAATTTGGTTGAAGTGGTAATCACAATCGATTGCAAAGGTTGATTACTACTTTTGATGCTTTTTGTTAATACGACATCATTATTTATCTTCTATTTCTATTGATAAAGTGCTCGGGAATGGTAGGTAGATAATTTATGCAAACCATTCTAGCAGTGTAGACTATGCCGTTGTATTATACTAGATCACTGACTAAAGTCCTTAATCCGCAGAATGATTGTTTTCTTGCACAATATACTAATGTTTGTGCAAAATAGACTAAATTAGGGAAATCATATTTGTATCACACTTAAAATAACAAAAGGGTATTTTTTTTTTTTGTTTTAAGACAAAGGTAGATACTACTAAATTATTTAATTAGATAGCAAATAACCATTGCGTGTTGGGTTGTAAAATAGGAGGGATTATAAGTAAAAAATTTTGAATTCAAATCCTCTCACTTAAAAAAAAAAAAAAATCCTAGCAGCATAGTCCTTAGTTATTACTCGCCTGACAAAAAATGGAAGATCCTTAAACACAGTACACTAGTAGCGTAGTCCTTAGCTATTACTTGCCTAACAAAAAGCCGCGGATTCCTAAACACAGTACATTCATATTGCCTTTAAACACAGTACATTCATATTGCCTTAATAAAATAGTAAAATAGTCCTTAATTATTACTTGCCTAACAATTCTGTTTGGATTCATCGGTTTTTTAAATACTGTAAAAATTTTTAAAAAATATTTTAAAAGATACTCTAAAAAGTAGTCTAAATTTTTTAATGTTTAAAAAATATCCCAAAAACTCTACTACTATTAAATATCTCAAAATATACTTTAAAAACTCTGCTACAGTAAAATTTTTCAAAAATACTCCAAAAAACAGATAATCCAAACGGAGTCGATTGTTACTTGCCGAACCAAAAGTGGAGGAACTATTTACGTCCCGCGTCTATCCTTGGCTATTACTTGCCTAATAAAAAATGAAGGATCCTTAAATACAGTACATTCATACTGCCTTGATAAAGTAGTTATATATTTAGATAAATTATTGGATCCTTAAACATAGTACATTCATATTGCCTTGATAATTAGTAGCATAGTTATGTAAAATACCAGCTCCAAAATTACTTTCGCGATAAAAAGCTTTGATAAAGTAGTTGCATAGTTAGATAAAGTATCGGTTCCAAAATTACTTTCTTGATAAAAATGGGAAGAACAAAAGGGTGTTTTAATCAAGGATCTTTTCATTGTACCAAGCAACAAATGGCACTAACTAATGAACAGTTGATAGGTTACAAGATAAAATTATAAAGAATTTTGTACGTGACAATTGGAGGTGGAAAGGATATCGAAAAGAATGAAAGGATGAAAAAAATAAATAACAGGTAGTAAAGACAAAATGAATTGGAAGGTATTCATAACATTCAGAAAGGCTCCAATTTTCCTTAAAAGAAAAAAGAGAAAGGCCCAATTTCTTCAGGTCAGTTCATAATTTGGACAAATAGTTCATGAACTTATCACCTAAGATTCCAAGATCGAGGAATCTAAGTTTGTATATAATTTACACCCGCTGTCACTCTGTCAGTGTGGTTCTGCAATATTATAGAAAAAGAAAGGGGGAAGCTGAAAGCTCACAAAATTATATAAAATTCCATGAGAAATGGTTGATCGCCACGTTACCATGCATGTTTTGTCTATAAAGTCCCCGTCTAGATCATTGGGGTTAGGTCCAAAGTGAGTTCTGGTATCCCAGTTCCCAATCAATCAATCATATATGGCTTCCCCTCCAGCTTCTTTTCACAAAATATTCATCCCGTTCCCAAGCCCTAAACATCAAAAGTATCCTCCTGTTAGATCCCAGATATGTCGTGATGAAGGTATTACTTCTTCTGAATCTTCTCCCCTGTCATCTTCATTTAAATTCTTGCAAGTTTAGCTCACTGCAATTGAGGTTACCATCCCAGAAGCTTAACAGGAATATAATCATATATGCAGTGTCTCCGGTATAATGGCATTGCATGCATGCATGCTTTTTTCCATTCTTTTCATTGCTTTCTGCTAAGTTGGCGCATCCCACTTAGCCTTTCTGTTCGTGATAACGAGGATGAGAGATTATGTATAGTTCTTCTAATTGAACCCTCAACCAAACATGGCAAGAAAAACGTTGAACTGGGATAATAATTAAGGGTTTGTTTTAAAAACATTAGACATTCAAGATTTCTTATGTGTTTGGGTTTTTTTGCAGGGAACTCAGCAAATATAGTGGACGGAAACCTGAGTGTTCTGAGACAGAGAATTGAGGCGGTGAAGATGAAAGAAAAGCTGAAGACATGCTTCAGACATGAAAAGGGCGGTTGGAACTATAAGGTTGGATATGATGATACATACAAGAGACGTATTCTGTTGGTCCAATCCTTAAAAGTTGCAACTTCTGTTGGCAGTACACTTGTTCTTGTCTTCTTCAGTGGCTCTATTTTCATCTTCCTTTACTCTATTCTTATTCAAATTTGTATCCATACTTGAGAAATGGATACTAATTCTTGATGCTAGCTAGTTCTCTCTCTCTCTCTATATATGTATGTATTTGTTTTCTTGTACATGCTGTTGTGATTACTAGTCAAAAGGATTTCAGATGATAAGAAAGTAATTTTAGTTCAAAATTTCAGATCATTAGTGACGTATCACAATTCAGCTACTCAAGTTTCCAAGTGTAGGGCAAAGTAAAATTAATCCCATAAAATGATAATGAGAAATCTGCAAGGACATATACATGGCCAAAAAGTATATTAAAAAAAAAAGTTACCCTTGTGCGTATCCCATGTTTAGAAGACAAGAAAAAATTTCTAAAAAAAGCTATTTGGTACACGTACAGATATGATGTAAGGTTTCATCCTACTCCTGTAGATGCCAAAAGTTGGTTTGCTGTTGCAGTTTTGATGTATGAAATTCCAATTTAAGGTAAAGGACCAGATAATACTACGTACGTACTACTACTACTTGTCATCCTCTCGGCGCATTGGATTCAAATCCTAAGGAACCTACGAATTCAGGGTTTAAGAGGGCCAATGACAGGAGGACAGAAATCCCAGATGATGAATGTACACCAGCTGTTTTGCAGAATACGTGGAAACTCCTGCTTGATCTCTGTAAATTTTTTATGTTTTAGAAGCATCGTTTTCATGTTGCCTAACATGCACAAAGGGAAAGATTAATTTTTTTTTTTTTTTATGTTCTTCAAAATTTGTGGATGCCAAACTGAAGCTGTGGAATATCTTGTGTCGGTTTCGGGTTTTCTATGCATTCTACGTGTCAAGTCCCGTAAACCTGTACAGGCCAGTGCTCAGGTGGTAGACCTAGCAACAAATGAATAGACACATGCAGTTGTAGCATAGCACAGACGGATGTATGAAATCTATCTTGACTTGATGATGGAAATTTCCCACTCACATAGAACCAAGAGTTCTTCAAAAAAAAAAAAAAAAAAAAATTTTTTAGGGGTTCGAAAGTTTTCATAAATAAAATACATTTTTTTTAAAACTTTCCTCTTTTAAGAGGTGAAAATAGTTTCTTTTTTCAGAGTCTTTTTGGTAATACTTTGTTGGTAATACTTAATAGTCATTTTGGGAAAAAAATTGACAAAAGTGAGAAAGTCTGTATGTTTAGTCTCGTAAAATAATGCCCACTAATTCCTTCTTTTATTTTTTTACCAAAAAATTATCGCAAGCATATATGGATGGCTATATGCTAAGACAGAAAAAAATCCAGTAATTATCCAACCGAAAACAGTGCTGAGAAATAAGTTGGTTGTACGTGGTCATTGGAGGTAGTCATATATATATATGGCCACAGTTGCATGTGCATGTAAACTCTAGTTCAATTCATAGCATTGCCTTTTATAATTGCAAAATAAAAAAGATGTCAAAATTGAAAGCAAATATTCCTGGCAATATAAATCGTTTAATGCAAAGTTGATAGTTCAACAAAGAGTTGACGTTTATTTAATAGATTCTAACATCTTATTCAATATACAAGTTCATTTGCTCTTCTGGTCACCGCGTAAACCCGAGAAATATCCTCGAGGATTTGCCTCAAATCCGACTCTTGAAATGTATGAGCCACCACCACCAGGCGCTTTCATATATCCACCGCCAGCACCAACACTGCCGCTGCCTTTAGACGAACCACCGCCACCGGAGCTTCCTTTCCCTCCTCCGTTGCCTCCCACTGCCTTTGGCTCCTCCTCCAGAACTCCCACCTTGACCCATTTTGAAGTTGCTCTTTAGCTAACAAGTTTGAAACAATTCAGATACCAGTGTATCACTAAGCTGCTCGTGGATGGATCATCATGCCAAGGCTGGTCAGTTTATATAGGCAAATTTTGATAAGAAGTGAGTCAAACGCTGTCTTGGAATCATCAACTCCATTAAGAAGGAAAAATTTTGTGATAGCCCAAATTAATGTAATGCATGCATGTTGAGAATATGTGGACTACTCGAATTCTGTAGGATGGCAAATTTAACTGGAATTCTGAAGCATAATAAATTCTGTAGAAACTGGGAGTGAGGGGTGGTGGGAGAGAAGTACAAAATACTACTCTCTCCGTTCAACAAGATAGGTCCATTTTTCTTTTGTGTTTATCCTGAATTATCGGTTTATTTTTTTTTTTTTGAAGTGTAGGTTAGTGTATGGATTTACTGCTATATCCATAGTTAAATTGTATCTTAATTAGTAAGTATGCTATTTTATTAGTCAATCATTTCACTATAAATAATAAATTAAATAGTGTAACGCTAAAACAAAACTATTAATAGTAGGGCATATAACTATATAAAAAAAGTACTAAGCAAAAAATGATTACATTAACTATTCTTCTTAATCTGTGTGAAAGTGGAATGAGTCTGTTAGAGGAAGTTGTATAAACAAACAAAACAAAAGTAATTTGAAAGTAGGATGGCGAGTTGATTTTCTTAAGATTGTTTTATTTTGATTTAAGATGTTTATCACTGATTCAACTGTAGCTATTTTTGTGGTTTTGTCAATAATCTTCAGGTCTAGCCTAAAAAGGGTGAAAATTCATTTTGATATATAATCTGTTTTTGGTCCTTTAAAGTTGACCAAATTATCAATTCAGCCCTTAAATGTGATTACATCATAGTTAAGCCCTCCAATTGGAAATTTTGTTCCAAATGATTCCTTCCATCAATTTATGTCTCAAAGCGAAGCCCTACTAACTTCAAGAAGTTTGAAGCAATTAATCTCCAAGTTAAATGAGTTAAGCATGATACAGTGTTGCTCTTCCAATAAAAAAAAAGAAAAAAAGAAAAGTTAATCTGCCAACTCAAATCTTTCAAAACTGATCAAAAGAGCACTCACTATCTTTTTCCTTTGTGTCTCATTAAAGCCCCTCCCTTCAAGAAGTTTGACGAAATTTTAATTAATAAACACATGTGAATTGACACAAAGCGTCATTTGGATCGAAATTTCCAGTTTTAAGTGTTTAGTTGAACTGGTAATTTGAATTGGTAAGTTGGTCTATTTTAGAGGGCCAAATTCAAATTCACCATATTTTTTCAATGCACCCAATCCAATTCATGGTCAAGAATAGAGTGCACAGAAAGATCACTCGGGTGTTTGGATTTGATGAGAGAATGAACTTTGTTGGTAATACTTAATAGAGTCCTTTTGGGGAAAAAATGACAAAAGTGAGAAAGTCTATATGTTTAGTCGATCTTGTAGAATAATGTCCACTAATTCTTCCCTTTTTTTTTTTTTTAAACAAAAATTTATCGCAAGCATATATGGATGGCTATATGCTATGCCTGAAGAAAATTCAGTAATTATCCAACCGAAAACAGTGCTGAGGAAACAGTTGGTTGTACGTGGTCATATATATATGGCCACAGTTGCATGTAAACTCTTAGTTCAATTCCTAGCTAGCATTGCCTTTTATAATTGTAAAACAAAAAAGATGTCAAAATTGAAAGCAAATATTCCTGGCAATATAAATCGTTTAATGCAAAGCTGATAATTCAACAAAGAGCTGACGTTTATTTAATAGATTCTAACATCTTATTCAATATGAAAGTTCATTTGCCCTTCTGGTCACCACGTAAACCCGAGAAATAGCCTTGAGGATTTGCCTCAAATCCGGCTCTTGAATTATATGACCTATCGTCACCCAGTGCTTTAATATATTCACCGCCGGCAATACCATTGCCTCCGCCCTTAGACAAACCACTGCCACCAGAACTTCCGTTCCCTCCTCTGTTGTCTCCACCGCTGTTGCCACCTTTGCCACCCATTCTCAAGTTGCCATTTAGGTAACAAGTTTGAAGTAATGCAGTAGTATAAATTGTGGTTCATTATCCAGATGATTATATCTCCCATCCTACTCCCAGGCAAAAAAAAAAAAAGGCAACGATTCGTAAGTAGGACGCTGAGTTCATTTTGTTAACAAGTGTTTTATTCTGGTTAAGATATTTATCATTCATGCTCTAATCAAAGATAGGATTAGAAATTTCAATTTAATCAATTTAATTTGATCATAGAGCAGCCGCTACAAAAATCCTTTTTTGTTTTATCCAATTCAAGTTCGTAAAATTACACTAACCTCCCCTGAAGTTAAGGTTTTGGTAACAAAATCAGTCAAAATTAGAAAAAAAAAAAAAAAAAAAGGCATTGGAAAATTACTTTGAGAAGAGAGATAAAACTTTTATTCAAGAAATACCCTTATGCTTGTGTACACCTTGTATTGTAAAGGAATGAAAAACATATTAATAAAAGTAAGGGAATGTAAGTATAAATAGCTAAGAACCAAAAATAAGTACCAACTAAATTTCTCTACAAAGTTAGATCAACAGCTAGTGCATTGGATTATAATGGCTATTTTTTTTATCTTTACCATTTTGCATGTAAAGGCAATAAGGAGCATTAAGATGGATCTCATTTTCAATTAAAGCAGCAAAATTTGAGGTGGAAAAACAGTGATTTTCTGTGAAGTTTGCAAGTTGAAGGTAAAGTGTAGGTGCAGAAACTATAGCCTTGTCAAACTACAGGAGGAAATCATAAAATTCACCCACAACCTTTAGCATCAAAAACAAATATTGCAAGTTTAATTGTAAGGCAACTGTGAAGATTTTTAAAAGTACAAAATATCTAGACAAATTACTGTTTGGTGCATCAATTTTTAAGAGTGAACAAATATTTGGTACATCAATTAGCACCATTTTGAAATTGCAAGTTATTGCTCGTCATTTCAAAAGTTTTCTAATAGCTATTTTCATTAATTAGTTACTAACAGTTAATTACTATCCTAATTACTTAATTGTTAGATGTTAGTTTCCAATAAGACATAATATCTTAGGGTATATGAGTAATTTTTCTCAAATAAAACACTATAAAGGAGGTTAGTGTTATTTTGCAAATCTCAACGGAGACGAGTAAAATTGTTAGAAACCTCAAGAAAGGTTTGTGATATTTTCCTAAAAATAATAGAGGGACACGAGAGTAGTATGACAATTTACTATGCCACAGAATCCAAGTGACAAGGACTGGCTTTGAGAACGATCCGAAGGGCTACCTTTCTGATCTAAATGCCTATCGCTAAACAACATGTATATGCAAAGATAATAATGATTTGGATGACATTTTTGTCTTAATCATCTGATTACCTGTCACATGCAGGGCTAAGCTAATGATATGCCACTGGAACTTGGAAGGATTCAGCATAATTAAAGATATGTATGACATTAATGTCAATCTAATGCAGAGTCTACAAATTCAAACTGGTGCCAGGGCATATGATGAAGTATAGGATGATGACAATTTTATGGATGGAACATGGATTGAAGATTTCGGTTTCAAGACAAACTGAGAATACAGGGGACAAATAAAATAATATGTAAGTTTTGTTCATTTTTTTTTTCTCTTTATAGCTATACAAATTCAACATAGAGCAGGCCCAAATTGCGAGTACAAAATTGTCATACCATTGTGACTCGCATAGAAACTATTAGTGATTGAATACGGTTAACAAGCCACTGAGCCTAGCTCCCTGGCCACTAGGGAGGGATTTAAATCCTTCCTTGGGCTATAGATGACGGGTTCAAATTTCACCTGTAGCAAAAAAAATCCATGACACCATCTTTGGTCTAGTCAGGTTTGCACCATAGTTGTTAGGATCGCGATCCTACGATCCAACCTACGATCTTGATACGATCCTACTATTTAAATTAAATAACAATTTTAGTATTTTGACTATATCTTTGTGTAGAAAACTCGAAATTGAGTGTTGTTTGTTGCGTTGTAAATTATATTTAGAGTGCTTTAAATCCATGTAAATAATTAAGCCCAATTCCAAACCTAGAAAATTTGATGAATCTTTAAATTTGACTCATATAATTCACTAAAGTGAATAAATGATCTTTGTTATAGGTTATCACATGGAGCTAGTGTTTTGTGTCTTTATTATAATAAATTAATATGGTTTAGAGCCTTTAGAAATGAATTAACCTTAATTAACAATATAATTATATTGATTGCACATGAATTACATTATTTGTTACTATATTTATGAATTGCAAACTTAAAAATTATAAATATGACAATTTATTATATTTTTTGTAAGATCTACCGATTCTATGATCCGATCCTACGATTCAATCTTGCAAACCAAAAAACGATCCTAGGTAGGATCCCGATTTTGAAAACCTTGGTTTGCACATCTATTAGTTCCTAACACACAAACCTCCTTAGGCTCCCTCTTCCTATAGATTAGGATAGAATAACAAAATAGTACTCCCTCTCTCCTATTTTGATAGTGTTAGTTTTTTTTTTTCAAATAGTTAAAAAAAATTAATTAACTTTATCTAAAGAGTGCATCTAGTCTATTATTTTCCTAAAATACCCCTTACATTAATATTAATAGTATAACTAAACATTATACCTTTACATTAGTGGTAACAACAATATTGATGAAAAGTTGCACCATTCAAGCCATGAATCAAAACAATTAATGAATAAAGTAGTTTATATTCACTGATAATAAAGTACACTAAATAAGGACATTTTAGAGAGATTAAAAGTTAACTATATTTTTTAACTGGAAAGTAGAATATAATTTGGGACGGATAAAAAAAGGAAAACAAGAATATCAAAATGGAAAGGAGAAGACAGTATTTAGACAAATTCTCATCAAGGGTTTTGCGTGTCATTATCAGCAACAATTAGAACTCAATTTTAACTCTCTAATTGTATATTATGTAGGCAAAAGTATAAGGTTCTTTGAACTCGACTTATTTTTAACAAGTAATGGAGGCACAAACAATTAGTAAGACCTTACTTATACAAGGCCACTTTTACAAAAAGCCGAAGTTAACATGCTTACGGGCAGTGCATGTTTCACCTCCTTCTTTTGGATTAGACTATTTAACACTGGAAGTATGGACACCTCTGTTTGAAAAGGGAAAACTAAAATAACTAGGAAAAAATAATATATAATTAAGGGTATCTGTGTACACATACTAACAATTATTAACTTTTCTTGCATTTTTATACTTTTCCTAGTTAATATTGTCTGCCCTCACTTTGTATTTATTTACTTTTCCTAATTAATCTTATATGTTAGAAAAATATGATAACTAATATGTATCTTAACGGTTGCCCTGTAGACAAACCCTACAATGAATTTCATTTACCTTGAAAAGGAAAGCAGATTTGTGATTAAATAATAGGAGGATTTAAACAACGGGAGGAAAAAATTGGCCCATCTATAAGAAGTTTCATCTTGGACCTAGTATCCATTTGGACAAACAAAACCCCACTTCACATTCCCCCTTGGACGTTCAAATGGCGCTCTCTTACTGGACCAGTCCAAAATAAAGTTTCTGGACAATTACCTTATAGTGGCAAAAGTATTAAGTTACACACTCTGAATCCTATATCTATCGAAAACTAGTCCCTAGCCCAAATGGTTGTAGTGTTCGTTTTGAAATCGAATTTGTGACTGAGTAAAACATGGAAGAATTTAAATGACAAGGCATAAAATTAGGACACTTAGCTTATTATGGCAATAATATTTCTAGGTGATACTCAGAATCCTCAATGAACTGAAACCGAGATCCTAGCCTAAATTGTAGGGCTTTATTTTCAAAATTGTCCTTTTAAGTCTCTCAACGGATTGAATTGGCTCATAAAACTTAGCACAGTGACACAAACTTTGAAGCAAGAATTTCTTCAAAACAATATACGAAAGAAAAGAAAAGTTCTTGGGAGTGAGTTTAACATCGAGAGAGGAAGATGGCAGAACTCCCAATTGAGATAGTGACTAACATACTATCAAGGCTTCCATTGAAAGCCCTCTTCAAATGCAAGTGTGTCTGCAAGACATGGTGCAACTTACTATCGGATTCTTGGTTCGTGAAATTGTGGGAAACTAAATGGAGAAAACTCCGTTTCTTTTACGTAGAAGATCTAGCATGTTCCCGTGATGGAAATCGCTGTACCCTCCAATTTACATCCGCAGATGAAGAAGGCTGTAGCATTGTGCAAGAATTCACCAAGGAAGGAAAATACTATATGCCTAGAGGAAAACACTATACGGATAGAGGACTGAACATGGTGTTGGCCCCCTGCAACGGCCTACTGTGTATTTACAGAAGCTACTTTGTATTGGGGATGATTGGGCCTTTTTATTTATGTAATCCTATAACTCACCAATTTGTAATCCTCCCAGAGTGCTCTCCACAAACATGGGGTCATGCAATTGGTTTTGGACATGTACCTTCTACGGGAGAGTACAAAGTTGTGAGAATATTCACTGCAGAATTTGTGCACGGAGACGACATAGACGGTGATTTCGGTTGTGAAATCTTTAGCATTAAACGTGAAGGTAATTATTATTCATCATCAGATTCTTGGAGAGTCATTAATCGATCCAAGTGCCCATATCCAATTCGTAATACCGCTGTTTTTGTTAATGGACGTCTTCACTGGGTAGTCAATACTGACTGTCGTTTTCCACCAGATCATGATAATGCCATAATTTTCTTCGATTTGGCTAGTGAAACTTTTGGGTATGTCCCCAATCCTCCGGATTACCAGCATGAACAAGAAAGTTCCATTTATGTGTTGGATTTGGCAGGTACCCTTTGCCTACTTAACTTTGATGAAAATCTGATTCGACTGTGGATGCTTGATGATTATGACAAAGGCGTCTGGTCCGGAGCACATTACATCATGTTAGACCCTCTGCCTTGGGAAGACGGTATAAGCTTTAAATTTATGGTGGGCAGGGAATTATTGATGGCACCTTGGCATTGTAAATACAGACTCAACTACAACATTGACACGCGAACTTTTAGAAGAGTTGAAAAGCCTGAGCCTGCAGGATCTCATGGGTGGACTTTTGGATACTACTGGGAAAGCTATGAAGATCTGATGGAAAATCACAAAGTACTAGCATTATGTTAGGAATCTTGGTATTCTTTTCGTTTTTTTCCCTTGTTTATCTACTTCTGCTTGTTCTTTTTTTTATTTTTTTTCCTCCTTTATGAGGATAGCAATTCACTTTTGCCATGTTTAATATATATTTCAATTCTTGTATTCATAAATATTTTTGCCAATTTACTTACAGATCATAGAGAGATGAGATGAGTTTTCTAGCTAGTCGCAACATAGGTAAATTTGCGTTGTTTTTTTTTTCCCCGAAATTTGCTGGATAGAATGCTGGAGCTCTGGAAAGGGAAAAGAGGATGAAGGAGGATTCCATGCTTCTACTAAGAGGGTTCGACTCTGTTGCTCACTCACTGTCTCAGCTCTCCGACAATCTGGAGAATGCCCTTCAGGTAACTTCAAAGTCAACTTCACGAATCCTTTTTCTTTTCTTTTCTTTTTTAGGCAACCAACTTCCTGAACATCCTTATCAGCATCCAACTAGATTCCTGACTAATGTCTAAAGCACACATTTTCCATTTCTGTCCTAATTAATTTCCCTCTTGATTAAATGTATCGTATGGTTGATTGAGCCTTTATTACTTCCTCTGTATATCAAACATAAACTGGGACCGATTTTGTAAAATTAGTTATAAATTGGAATGAAAAGTGATGGGAATTTCCCCTACGGCAGGGAGCAAGAGATCTTGCAAAACCGCCCACATCGACTGAAATATTGAATTGTACCTTGGAGAGGGCAAAAAATGAACAGCAATTGCCACTGAAGAAGGAAGATGAACATGGAGAAGAAACTGAAGGATAGAGTAATGAAGAAGGAAAGAGGGGACATAAGAGAAAGTTTGATACTCAAGGATATTATGATCAAGATCAAGAGGATGTATCCCTGAAGGGAAAGATGAAGAGCTCAAAAGAAAGGGGAAACCTCAGCAAAGCGAAAAATGTTGGTATCTATCAGATTTAATTTTGGGATATTCTGATCATTGAAGAGTTTCTATTGCAAGAATTTTGTAGTGACAGTTCACTTTGTGCCCCTCTCAATTTATCTATCTTTGTGTGTGTTTTTTGAAGCTTGCAATTTCGATGGCAACAAAAGCTGGTGCCCTTGCAAGAGAACTGAAATCCATAAAATCAGATTTATGCTTCATGCAAGAGCGCTGCACTCTATTAGAGGAAGAAAACAGGAGGCTTCGTGATGGATATTCCAAAGGAATAAGACCAGAAGAAGATGATCTGGTAACTTTTCATTTTATTGTGCTCTTCTGCATGACATAAAATCGTAGACACAAAGGGCCAAAAAATAAAAAATAAAGATCTTTGTTCTTTCATTAGGTCTATTTCTCGAGTTCTTCTAAATTTCTAATGTCTATAAAGATAATGTATGACTTGGAGTCTAGGATATGCGCATAATGTTTATCTAATGTCCAGGTAAGGCTTCAATTGGAAGCACTCCTTGCTGAAAAATCAACTGGGAAATGAGGATGCAAACTTGGCCCGGAAAACCGGTGCCTTCACCAGCTAGTAGAGTACCACCAGCTCACCACGCAGGATCTGTCCGCGTCTTATGAGAACTTGATAAGAGGAATGTGCTTAGACTTTTCATCACCAAATTCTGTACGAGAAGAAGAAGAAGAAGAAAGGTGCAGAGGAGTTGATGGTACTGAGGCTTCTATAGAGACTCTGAGGCCAAATATTTTGGGATTCTCCTAGTCACTGGATGCATACTACGATGAACCATGACTGAGTCTAATTGATGGCTGCGGTAAAAACTTGCAATGTAGATTATCGACGATCCTTTCAACAGATGGGTTTTGTCATTTCATTTAATTTTTTTATTTTGTATTTTTTTTCCGACAGAGGGATCGTCTTTGTTAAATAATACCCTATATACTTATTATTGTGTGAGATGCTCCAATTAAGTTCAATTGACAACCGAAAACAGAGCAGTTTTCAGTTCACTGGTAGAACAGTGGAAGACTCAGAAAACCGAGACTGGCGTTCCAATGCTCCTATTTAGGCAGCAGAGTCAATGCTTAGGGAAAAACCGAGCAGCAATTTGAAGAGATCTTTTGAAACATGCGGTGACTTCTGCAGGAAACGAATTTAACACTAGAACTATCGGCACTAGGTGTCATTAAATGCCATATTGAAAATGCTTGGAAGCCTCAGATACACATCTTATATGAACTAACCTCGGGTATATCGGGTATTTCCTAGATAGCAAACCTCGGGTTAGCCCACATGAACTCAAATTCTGGTTCCAAAAGTTGCTCGGACAAAAAAGAAAAAAAATGAAAAAAAAAAAAAAAGCTTCTTGGGCAGTCAAAAGCTGCTTTCACACTTCAATTCACTTCTTCTTCCTAACATATTTCTTATGAGTTGCCCCAAATGTAGACCTCCGTTCATCTCCCAACAACGTCCATCCTTTTCTCATACTGCAGACAGGTAAAAAAGAAACCAAATGTCAAACACAGATCATATAGTAGGTTGCAGCACCACATACATAGAGGCCTTGTATCAGCATGCATAAAAGAAGGATTACCAACACCTACAAAGACTCGAAAGCACAAGCTGTCTGCGAAGAGAAAGTAATGTTCCCGCTAGTTAACAAGAAGACTAGAAGAACCCATGAGCCAAGACGGGTTCAGCTAGTACAGTATTTTTCCACATATCTTTTATGATTCTGCGCGTACAACCAGAGGTGCAAACTAAGCTGAGTCGAAGCGGGAAAGCAGGTTACATATTGCAAAAGAATTAGAAGCACTCTCACACTACTTTACAGTGTTTGACGAACCAAGTACTCCATAAACAAGTACTTCCTCAGAATTGCACATTATGTAGTGCTTTATTAGAATATGGTAACCGAAGCTAGAAAGCTGTCAATTACCAGCGATTTGAGCAACACAGAAAGATAATATTACCATCAAGGCAAGAACTTGCTCAGGACATCCTATGGGAAAACTCATTACGCAAAAAAGTTTTTTTTAAGCGCTAGACTCATTATGCAAAAACTGCATGAAGCCCATTTACATCACAAATGAAAATAGTTTTCTTCCGTGATGACTAGAAAGTATGAAGTCTCAAGTGAAACGAGTCCGCACACCTGTCTAGACTAGAGCCAGCCAGAGAGGAGAAACGAATCCGGACACCCCTCTCTCTTCCGCTGCCACCAGCAACTTTATCCCTGTGCCTTTTCGTTTTTTGGGGTGGGGATACGTGTCTTTTAGTCTTCACTGAACTTTTTGCCACTTCTATGTAATATCAGCGAAATCTGAACTATCTTTAATCCTGTCTAGATTAGAGCCAGCCAGAAAGAAAAAGTTATCAATCACGTGACTGGACGCAGTTGAGAGGGACGTAGCATTAGAAACTTTCTTACCCTCTTACCAGATTCCGGATGCCACGTCTTTGATTGATTGACCCCTTTTTCGACATCCTACGGAACTTTTCTCCAATTTATTAGGGATAATTTTAGAAACCACCCCTGATGTTCTTGCTAGTATTTAGATAAACTCTCATCAAGGGCTCTCCGCGTCATTTTCAGCAACAATTAGAACTCAAATTTAACTCACTAATCGTACATTATGCGAGGCAAAAGTATAGAACTGCATAACACCAAATAATCTTTAAGATTTTGGGAACTCTGCTTAATTTTGACAAGTAATTAATGGAGGCATAAACAGTCAATAATTACATCTTACTCTGGGATGTTCAAATACAGCTCTCTTTTTGGACCTGTCCAAAATCAAATTTCTCCGCATTTATCTCATAATGGCAATATTATTATCTCGAAATATCATAATGGCAATATTATTGAGTTATACTTAGAATTCTCAATCAATCGAAAGCCAGTCCCGAGCCCAAATAGTAGTTGTAGTGTTCCTAAGAAAATTGAAATCGTATTTGTTAGTCAATAATGGAAGGATTTAAACGACAAGAAATAAAATTAGGACATTTAACAGGAATATAATCATATATACAGTGTCTCCGGTATAATGGCACTTCATGCATGCCTTTTTTTTTCATTCTTTTCATTGCTTTCTGCTAAGTTGGCGCATCCCACTTTACCTTTCTATTCGTGATAACGAGGATGAGAGAATATATATATATATATATATATATATATATATTTTTTTTTTCAATCCTCAAATTTTCACTTTAGAAACTAAATCTGTCATTGGAAAGCTAGCAAAACAAATTCAGAAACCAAAAAAAAAAAAAAAAAAAAAACTCCAATTTCTCCGCAATCTGAATTTAAACCTCAAATTTTCCTACCCCGTCTGACTCCAATTTTCTGCTGTCCCACCCCAACAGATCTTTCAACATTTGCAAAAGCCAAAGGTGGCTTCTTGTTCTCCTTACTGGTAGTGCTCCTCAGCAAATACCTGGAGCTTGAAGCCTGACTCCCGTCCACTGTTGGAGTAGAAGGAACCGTTTTCCTCAAGCTTTCAAACCTCTTGGCCTCCCCTCTTCTTTTAGCGGACTCAACCCTGACACCAAGATCATAACCATGCCCGGCCTTCTTCCCATCCCCTGTTTCCCCCACCTTCTTCCTCTTCAACCTCTCGTTCCTTCTCGCGGAGTACTCCTCATAGAACCTTCCCCTTTCAAACAAAGTACTCCTATTAACACTCATGCTAGTACCAACCAAACCAGCGTCAGCCCAGTCTGCGCTGGAAAACTCCTGATGCACCATTTCTGCCAAAGCCCTCAATTCACAAGAAATGGTACGGTACTCTGGGCGAACACCCAATTCCAGTTCTTCAATCTCACAAGCACCTTTAGGCAACTGGGATTTCGTTAAAGAACCTGGTGGGGTTTGGATGGTGTTTGTATTGGACTGAAGAGGACGGCGAGGTCGAAGGCGAAGGTGGATTGGGGATCTGGCCAGTGGAGGCTTGCGAGATGATGGCATCATCTTGTTGGAGGTGAAAAATGATGATCTAACGCTTCTGTTAAGTACTACTTAGAATAGTATGAACCTCGAGAGATTATATATGGTTGTTCCAATTGAACCCTCAACCAAACATGGCAAAAACGTTGAACTGGGATAATAATTAAGGGTTTGTTTTAAAAACATTAGATATTCAAGATTTCTTGTGTGTGTGGATTTTTTTGCAGGGAACTCAGCAAATATAGTGGACGGAAACCTGAGTGCTCTGAGACAGAGAATTGAGACGGTGAGGATGAAAGAAAAGCCGAAGACATGCTTCAGACATGAAAAGAGCAGTTGAAACTGTAAGGCTGGATATGATGACACGTACAAGAGACGTGTTCTGTTGGTCCACTCCTTAAAAGTTGCGGCTTCTGTTGGCAGCACACTTGTCCTTGTCTTCTTCAGTGGCTCTGTTTTCATCTTCCTTTATTCTTATTCAATTTTGTATCCATACTTCAGAAATGGACACTAATTCTTGATGCTCCAGAAATGGTCTAATCTGAACTCATCTTTAATCCTATCTTGAAAACGTGTCCGAACACCTATCTAGACTAGAGTCAGCCGGAGAGGATAAATTCTCAGTCATGCGAGGCACAATGCATGCATATAAATAGCGGACGTTGCAATTCTTTCATTCATCTCTTTTTTCATCGAGAAAAAGCTCCTGCTAACCATCTCTTCTTTTGTCGAGAAGAAGTAAATTTTGAGTGATACTTCTTTCATCTCCTGCTTACCATTTCATCATGGCTGCTGGTCAGAGACCTAATTTTTCTTACAATCTCTTTCAAGTGGGGGGCTACTTGGGAAATCCCCCGAGTTTTTTGGTCCGAAAGACGGTGCGCAAGAGTGACAGAAACAAACTATTAATTTTCGGAGAGGCTAGAGAGTTTATCACTTACCCTTCTCCCAATTTTAACATGGATGAGCTTCGTAGCACCGGAAGTCCTGTTTTAGTTTGAACGACGGCAGAAAATATCAACTGTGTGGTAAAAGAAGAAAGTAATATAAAGTGCATGATGATTGTTGGCTGGCCGCAGCTGAGAGATGCCTTTGGCTTGGATGTGGATTCGACGATCAACATCTTTGGCTACCATGCACCAAGAAGAAAGTAATGGTGTTGGTGTATGGTATATGAAAATATTGATCGTCGAACCCACACCCAATCCAAGGGCATCTCTCAACTGTGGCCAGCCAACAATCATCATGCACTTCATATTACTTTCTTCTTTCACCACACAGTTGATATTTCCTGCCGTCGTTCGAACTAAAACAGGACTTCCGGTACTGCGGAGCTCATCCATATTAAAATTGGGAGAAGGGTAAGTGATAAACTCTCTAGCCTCTCCGGGAATTAATAGTTGATTTCTATCACTCTTGTGCACCGTCTTTCGGACCAAAAAACTCGGGAGATTTCCCACGTAATCCCTCACTTGAAAGAGATTGTAAAGAAAATTAGGTCTCTAACCACACAAATGGTGTTGGTGATTGTACCGGTAAAATAATGTCAACTCTACATTTCTTACGCTTTCCCATTCTTGTGAGTTGAAAATCTTATCAAATTATATTTCTTCAGGACGAACAAGGTGCAGCAGCTGGTGGGACTGGTGAAGCAGTTGGGGAAGCTGGTGAAGCAGCTGGTGAAGACTGAAGTTAGTAAGCTTCGGATTCTGCTCTGTATGGGTTTTCTTTTCTCTATGAGAAACGAATAAAGAAGAGAAAACGAAGTGATCTTCAGCTCTGTATGGATTTGTATCGCTTTCTGTTACATTTCTTTTTCCATGTCCTCTAAGAAAAAGCTTCTTCCTTTTCAATAAAATTAACGTCTTTTTGGGTCCAAGCAGGGGCCGCAAACTAGTAAAGTTTTCCAAGCCAATAAATTCTTGTCTCCTTTGGTCAATGAGAGTGGTCCAATACCGACCTAATGAACAAATAAAAAGGCCAATTTGGGACTTGTAAGGCAAGATTAGCGGCTGTCATGACAATGATCTTCAACAATGAAAGCCTTAAGACCCTTTTTTATTTTTAATAATGTGTGCGAATTATTTCTCATGAATCCAAATTTGTGATCTTCTTCATTTATATATAGAGCCTTAATATAGAGACCAAAAGACAAAATCACCTAACAATTGCAAAATTTTCCTGGCAGGTATATGAGGCATGCCACTGTCAAAATTGTTATATTTTTTTCATTATTTGTCGTTTAATTTCTGTCATGAATCACACTATCTTGTTGATCACATAATTAACACGTTAATCTACTCTATCAATGAGGTAAAATTAACTATGTGTAAAAGTGTTTCTTTTTTCAGCCTATCACTTCCCATATGGTGAATCCACCAAATCCCCAAAAGACCATTTCATTGCTCTATGATTTTTCCCTTATCTTCTTTCTATGCCTAGTTTACAAAAATAAATGACCGGAAAAACATAACTAAACATATTCTAGCTAGAGTTTAGCCCGCAAAAGAACCCAAAAAAAGAAAAAAAAAATATTTGAAAGGTCCATAGCCATAATTTGCCGTTTAAGAATTAAATAATCTGCTTGCATTAGAAAAAGTTAATCTGCCATCTCAAATCTTTCAAAACTGATCAAAAGAGCACTCACTATCTTTTTCCCTTGTATCTCATTAAAGCCCTTCCCTTACAAAGTTGCTAGGAATTCATTATACCACTTAAGTTTGACGAAATTTTAATTAATAAACATATGTGAATTGACACAAAGCGTCATTTGGATCGAATTTCCAGTTTTAAGTGTTTAGTTGAACTGGTAAGTTGAATTGGTAAGTTGGTCTATTTTAGAAGGCCAAATTCAAATTCACCTTTTTTTTTTTTCTAATGCACCCAATCCATTTCATGGCCAAGAATAGAGTGCACAGAAAGATCACTCGGGTAGTAACACTTTTATAACAAACCTTATGCTATCAAGCTAGAAATGAAATTAAATACTGCTTTTGACAAAAAAAAAAAGAAAAAAAGTGGCAAGGAATAAATTATGATGTTTCCGCTATGGCACTATTTTCGTCTACATATTCGGGATCCTTTATTAGTTGAAACCGAGAAGCTTTGAGGCAAAAAATTAATTATTGCTTTTTGATTAAAGCTTTTTTTTTTTTTGGGTATTATTTGAGATTATAGCTGATATATATAATCCAAGGCCTCCTTCAAAAGGCCCCTTGAAATGCAAGTGACCTTCCAGACAAAAGTGTTGTTGGATTTTTGGTACAGAATGTACGAAGATTTTGTTTTTGTTTTTGTTTTTTAGTTTTTATCTATAACCCTCTTGACAAGAGTGAACATCGCCTTATTAGCTCTGATGGTAGAAATTGAGGAATTGACCTGTAAACCGTGTTCAATTTGTGTGCATTTGGCTTCGAAATAGTTATTGGTTATTCGGCCTTAAGAAAATTTGGGGACTATTTAATGCAAAAGAATGCTTTAAAACCACAAATTAACTAAATGGGGTGAACACAAAACCGGTAGTTTAATACTTCAATATATTATCTCCATTGATCCAAATTTTAGAGTTGATGAAAGTACATAAGTAGTCAACATTTTTATTTATCTTTAGATACTCAAACATCCCTTCTTCATTTGCTGGCCTTCTCCTTCGCATGCAGGTCAGAAAAGTAGCCCTTTGGATCGCTCTCAAAGCCAGTCCTTGATATATATGCACCATCACCACCCGGAGCCTTCATGATCAGATCATTGTTGCCACCTTTGTTAGTCCCACCACCACTGCTATTGCCACCACCAGCTCCTGCTGCGCCTGCTCCAGTTTCTTTGCTGCAACCCTTGTTATCCATCTCCAAATGCTCTTCAATCTTGATCACTTAAACAATAGTAGTAATTGTTGAAGTTATTACACTTTTGATGCCGATACTTCGATTGGATGATGAGTGGGGTTTATATAGGCATAATTTGATTAGGATGTATTTAATTTCTGCACTTGAAATGATAAATTTTTCTTGTGAATTTAAGAGTCAAATGCATGACTGCAGGGGGAAACTAATTTGACTACACGGATTTTTTACCATATGAGTTATGACATCTAATTCAAGGAATTTGTACTCTTTTTTCGAGATATTTGGGGACAAAGATTAATCCTTAAAATTTTGAACGTCATTCCCCCTTAGTTTTCTGTTCAATCTATAGTCCAACTAAGAATCTGAAAAACGAACTACAGATCATTAGGGAATTTATATTATAAGGTTCCCGGAAGAAAAGGGAAAAAATTTATTTTCCATATGCTTTTATCTGTGTAATAATCTTTAAAATTTTCGAAAAAATCACTTTGTGAAATATGAGAGACTGTGGATCGGATAATGTGAAATTTAATTTAACAATTTTAACCCTAAAAAATGATCATGTGGAAAGCACGTGGTCTATTCCGACTAAAAACTATTCAAAAACTTAGGTAGGGATCAAATTTGACCGATGTAAATTTGTAAAAGACGTAAAATTACACTTTTAAAAGTGAGGGATAAAAAAGTCATGTTGCAAAATATAAGAGACGTTTTGAATCATTTTTCTAACATTTTTTAAGACTTTACTTTTGTAAGGAGGGAAAAAAGAATTTTCTTAGACCTTATAAGATGTTTTGTACTTGTAGATAGTTATGCATGGCAGTGAAGGTGAAAAACTTTCTCTTTGGTTTATTTATTTGTTTAATGCGCTTTGATGGTAACAATTGAAATTTGTAGTGTCATACTTCTGATTTAAATTTTACTACTCACACTTACTAAGGCAGTTTTAATTAATTCCCATGAGATGGTATTGCTTGGTGTTGGCAGTCAAGGAAAAACTTTTTTCGTTAACATTCTTTTTCATATTCATTTAAAGGGAAGACTGATCTTTGCCTAGAATTCATAGAATTTAAAGACTATGCATTCTCTAACATCTAATAGTAGTGTCTTCTACGGAAAAAATGACAAAAGTTTCAAAGTTAACATGTAATTGCTCAGTGGCCACCATCGAAATTGGTCGAATGGGAGGTTAGGAGATCAAACCTTACCTCCCACCATGGGGCCCGAAAAATGTGGCAAGCCAAGGTTCAGTCCCCTCCGGTTTCTGCTCGTATACATATATATGCTATGCCTCAAGAAAATTGAGTAGATATCAAACTGAAAAAAATGCTAAGAAATAAGTTGCTTGTAGGTGGCCATTGGAGGTAGTCATATGACCATATTTGCATGTAATTATGATCTAAAACTTAATCAAGCGAGTCGGAAGTGCTCTCCAAATTAAACTATCTTTCCAATAAATTCCATTGCTTTTTATGGAGTAATTGCTAAAGAAAAAAATACCAAAATTGGAAAGCAAAAAATCCACTTACTACAGATAGTTTAATACTTCAATAAAATTTTCGTTGATCCAAACCATATGGAGCTGACAATTCAACATAGATCTGATGTTTATTTACAAAATTCTAACATTTTGTTCAATGTAAAAGTCCATTTGTCCCTCTGGCTACCATGTACGCCCGAAATGTAGAGCTGAGGATTTGCCTCAAATCCGGCTCTTGAAATATATGACCTATCATCACCCGGTGCTTTAATAAATCCACCGCCGGCACCACCATTGCCTCCGCCCTTAGACAAACCACTGCCACAAGAACTTCCGCTCCCTCCTCCGTTGTCTCCACCGCTGTTGCCGACAGAACTGCCACCTTTGCCACCCATTCTCAAGTTGCCATTTAGGTAACAAGTTTGAAGTAATGCAGTAGTATAAATTGTGGTTCATTATCCAGATGATTATATCTCCCATCCTACTCCCAGACAAAAAAAGGCAACGATTCGTAAGTAGGATGCTGAGTTAATTTTGTTAACCAGTGTTTTATTTTGGTTAAGATATTTATCATTCATGCTCTAGAATTAGAAATTTCAATTTAATCAATTTAATTTGATCATAGAGCAGTTGCTACAAAAATTCTTTTTGGTTTTATCCAATTCAAGTTCGTAAAATTACACTAACCTCCACTGAAGTTAAGGTTTTGGTAACAAAATCAGTCAAAATTAGAAAAAAAAAAAAAGCATTAAAAAATTACTTTGAGAAGAGAGATAAAACTTTTATTCAACAAATACCCTTTATGCTTGTGTACAACTTGTATTGTAAAGGAATGAAAAACATATTAATAAAAGCAAGGGAATGTAAGTATAAATAGCAAAGAACCAAAAATAAGTACCAACTAAATTTCTCTACAAAGTTAGATCAACAGCTAGTGCATTGGATTATAATGTCTATTTTTTTATCTTTACCATTTTGCATATTAAGGCAACAAGGAGCATTAAGATGGATCTCATTTTCAGTTCAAGCAGCAAAATTTGAGGTGGAAAAACAGTGATTTTCTGTGGATTTCGCAAGTTGAAGGTAAAGTGTAGGTGTAGAAACTATAGCCTTGTCAAACTACAGGAGGAAATCATAAAATTCACCCACAACCTTTAGCATCAAAAACAAATATTGCAAGTTTAATTGTAAGGCAACTGTGAAGATTTTTAAAAGTACAAAATATCCAGAAAAATTACTATTTGGTGTCTCAATTTTTAAGAGTGAACAAATATTTGGTACATCAATTAGCACCATTTTGAAATTGCAAGTTATTGCTCATCATTTCAAAAGTTTTCTAATAGCTATTTTCATTAATTAGTTAATAACAGTTAATTACTACCCTAATTACTTAATTGCTAGATGTTAGTTTTCAATAAGACATAATATCTTAGGGTATATGAGTAATTTTCCTCTAATAAAACACTATAAAGGAGGTTAGTGTTATTTTGCAAATCTCAAGGGAGGCTAGTGAAATTGTTAGAAACCTCAAGAGAGGTTTATGAAATTATCCTAAAAATAATAGAGAGACACAAGAGTAGTATGACAATTTACTATGCCACAGAATTCAAGTAACAAGGACTGGCTTTGAGAACGATCCGAAGGGCTACCTTTCTGATCTAAATGCCTATCCCTAAACAACATGTCTATGCAAAGATAATAACGATTTGGATGACATTTTTGTCTTAATCATCTGATTACCTGTCACATGCAGGGCTAAGCCAATGATATGCCACTGGAACTTGGAAGGATTCAGCATAATTAAAGATAAATATGACATTAATGTCAATCTAATGCAGAGTCTACAAATTCAAACTGGTGCCAGGGCATATGATGAAGTATAGGATGATGACAATTTTATGGATGGAGCATGGATTGAAAAGTTCGGTTTCAAGACAAACTGAGAATTCAAGGGACAAATAAAGTCATATATAAATTTTGTTCATTTTTTTTCTTTTTATAGCTATACAAATTCAACATAGAGAGGACGAGAGCAGGTCCAAATTGCGAGTACAAAATTGTCATACCATCATGACTCCAATAGAAACTATCAGTGATCTAATCCGGTTAACAAACCACTAAGCCTAGCTCCCTAGCTAACGGGGAGGGATTTAAGTCCTTCATTGGATTGTAGATGGCGGGATCAAATCCCACCTGTCACCAAAAAAATTCATGGCACCGTCTTTGGTCTAGTCAGATTTGCACTTTGCACATCTATTAGTTCCTAACACACAAACCTCCTTAGGCTCCCTTTTCCTATAGATTAGGATAGAATAACAAAATAGTACTCCCTCTCTCCTATTTTGATAGTTTTAGCTTTTTTTTTGAAATAGTTTAAAAAAATTAATTAACTTTATCTAAAGAGTGCATCTAGTCTATTATTTTTCTAAAATACCCCTTACATTAATATTAATAGTATAACTAAACATTATACCTTTACATTAGTGGTAACAACAATATTGATGAAAAGTTGCACCATTCAAGCCATGAATCAAAACAATTAATGAATAACGTAGTTTATATTCACTGATAATAAAGTACACTAAATAAGGACATTTTAGAGAGATTAAAAGTTAACTATATTTTTTAAACTGGAAAGTAGAATATAATTTGGGACGGATAAAAAAAGGAAAACAAAAATATCAAAATGGAAAGGAGAAGACAGTATTTAGACAAATTCTCATCAAGGGTTTTGCGTGTCATTATCCGCAATAATTAGAACTCAATTTTAACTCTCTAATTGTATATTATGTAGGCAAAAATACAAGGTTCTTTGAACTCGACTTATTTTTAACAAGTAATGGAGGCACAAACAATTAGTAAGACCTTACTTATACAAGGCCACTTTTACAAAAAGCCGAAGTTAACATGCTTACTGGCAGTGCATGTTTCACCTCCTTCTTTTGGATTAGACTATTTAACACTGGAAGTAAGGACAGCTTTGTTTGAAAAGGGAAAACTAAAATAACTAGGAAAAAAGAATATATAATTAAGGGTATTTCTCAACACATTTAATATTCACATAACCTAGTATACATGTACACATATTAACAATTATTAACTTTTCTTGCATTTTTATACTTTTCCTAGTTAATATTGTCTGCCCTCCCTTTGTATTTATTTACTTTTCCTAATTAATCTTATATTTTAAAAAAATATGATAACTAATATGCATCTTAACGGTTGCCCCATAGACAAACCCTATAATGAATTTCATTTACCTGGAAAAGGAAAGCAGATTTGTGATTAAATAACAAGAGGATTTAAACAACGGGAGGAAAAAATTGGACCTAGTATCCATTTGGACAAACAAAATCCCACTTCATATTCCCCCTTGGATGTTCAAATGGAGCTCTCTTACTGGACCAGTCCAAAATAAAGTTTCTGGACAATTACCTTATAGTGGCAAAAGTGTTGAGTTACACACTCTGAGTCCTATATCTATCGTAAACTAGTCCCTAGCCCAAATAGTTGTAGTGTTCGTTTTGAAATCGAATTTGTGACTGAGTAAAACATGGAAGGATTTAAATGACAAGGCATAAAATTAGGACACTTAGCTTATTATGGCAATAATATTTCTAGGTGATACTCAGAATCCTCAATGAACTCAAACCAAGAGACCTATAACTCACCAATTTGTAACGCTCCCAGGGGCCTCCCCACAAACATGGGCCCGTGCAATTGGTTTTGGACATGTGCCCTCCACGGGAGAGTACAAAGTTGTGAGAATGTTTACTGCCGAAATTGCGACTGGGACGATATGGACAGTGATTTCAGTTGTGAAATTTTTAGCATTAGACGGGAAGCCAATTGTTATTCATCATCAGGTTCTTGGAGAGTCATAAATCAATCCAAATGCCCATATCCAATTCGTAATACCGCTGTTTTTGTTAACGGACGTCTTCACTGGGTAGTCAATACTGAATGTCCTTTTCCACCAGATCATGATAATGCCATAATTTTCTTCGATTTGGCTAGTGAAACTTTTGGGTATGTCCCCCATCCTCCGGATTACGAGCATGAACATGAAAGTTCCATTTATGTGTTGGATTTGGCAGGTAACCTTAGCCTACTTAATTTTGAAAAGCATGAAAATCTGATCCGACTATGGATGCTTGATGATTATGACAAAGGCATCTGGACCGAAACGCATAACATCATGTTAGACCCTCTGACTAGGGATGACGGTATCAGCTTGAAGTTTATGGTGGGCAGGGAATTACTGATGGCACCTTGGCATTGTAAATACAGACTCTACTACAACATTGACACGCGAACTTTTAGAAGAGTTGAAAAGCCTGAGCCTGCAGGATCTCGTGGGTGCACTTTTGGATACTACTGGAAAGCTATGAAGATCTGTTAGGAATCTTGGAATTCTTTTCGTTTTTTTTTCCCCTAGTTTATCTACTTTGGTTGTTTTTTTTTATTCCCTCCTTTATGAGGATAGCAATACACTTTTGCCATGCTTAATATATATATTAATTCTTGTGTTCATAAATGTTTTTGCCAATTTACTTAAAGATCATAGAGACATGATCAGTTGAGTTTTCTAACTAGTCGCAACACAGATAAATTGCATATAAGCCCTTATGATTTTTCATGTATCCGCATCACACCCTCCCCTCTCCCTTTCAAGATTTCAGAATGACTGCATAACTCCCTATGATTTTGACACTCCAAAAATTTGTGTGATGGAATCATAATATCCACTTAACCTTTTTTTTTTGATAAATTGGGGGGGGGGAGGGTTTGAATTCAGAATTTCTTATTTATAATCTCTCCTACCTTACCACTCAATCCAACTCTTTCCCCTTCCCCCCAGTTATTAATAGTAATCAATAACAAATAAATAAATCAACTAACATTGTTGTTTATATATATATTTTTTAGTTGCAAAACAACTTGTTAACTTTTCTTTCTTTCATCATTTATATCATCGAAATTAGACCCCTTTATTTGTGTGACCCTATAATTGGTTTTGGATATGTATTTCCCACAGGAGAGCATGAAGTGGTATTACTACAAAATCTGCGTATGGAGACGCTGTCAAAGATGATTTAGGTTGTGAAATCTTCGACATTTGACATAAAGGTGATAATTATTCACCATGAGATTCTTGAAGAGTGATTAAGGGATCCCCGTGCCTGTATCCCATTTCAAATTACGCTGTTTTTGCTGATGGATGTCTTCATCGGGTAATCAATAGCAATTGTCCTTCTCCACACCTTGATAATATGTCCTTTGGTTTGGCAAGTGAGACTTTTCGTTATTTCCCTCGTCCATCAGATTACGAGCATGAAAACTTAATACCCTTTGTTCTGCTGGATTTTGGGAGGTTGGTTGAGCCTAATTAATTGCGAAAGTGCGGATCATCTGATCCAACTAACACATAACATCATGACAAGGGCAAACAAAGCACATAACATCATGTTAGAGCCGAGGGATAAACATATAGTTCCAGTAGACTCAACTACAATATTCACACGAACTTTTTGATGACAATAAAACTAATTCAGGAAAATATCTAAATGCAGGGGATAGTGAATGTCTGTGTGTGCATTCATATAACAAATTAGGTGCGATTGAGGCTTCTTAACATCATGTTAGAGCCGAGGGATAAACATATAATTCCTAGATTTTTGATCCACGCAATATCGATAGTTTAATTCTCCAATAAAATTAGCTGTTGATCCAAACCATTTGGAGCTGATAATTCAACATAGAGTTGATGTTTATTTAATAGATTCTAGCATCTTATTCAACATTGAGGTTTATTTGCCCTTCTGGCTACCATGTGAACCTGAGAAGTAGCCTTGAGTGATTGTTCCTATAGACAATAGCCGATATACCTCAATGCTTCCTTTAAAGATTAAAGGTCCCCTTGAAATGCAAGTGAGTCTCCAAAACGTGGTTCAACTTATTTTGTGGATCCTTGGCTGGTGGAATCGCAAAATCAAATTAGTTTTCATTTATTTATTTATTTTATGTACCAGATGGAGCATAACTTTAATTGGTCTTTAAGCTTCCTAAGTGTTGGCGAAATAATACATCGGCCAATTAGCTCTGATACATCATAAGCCTTCTGTACGGTTTATCATGACATGACCGAGAAAAGATATTACGCTATGGTTTAGAATTTTATGCAAACTCAAGAAAATCAAGGAAATACTTAAACCAAAAAATTATTTGAAACGAGAAATAAATCAATACTTCAACGTATTGTTCCATTATTGGTCCACATTTTAGAGTTGACCACTAGATAAACAGCCAAAGTTTTTATCTATCTTTAGATAGCGAACATCCCTTCTTCATTTGCTGGCCTTCTCCTTAGCATGCAGATCAGAAAAGTAGCCTTTAGGATCGTTCTCAAAGCCCGTCCTTGATGTATATGCTCCATCACCACCAGGAGCCTTCATCAGATCATTGTTGCCACCTTTGTTAGTCCCACCACCAGCTCCTGCTGCACCTGCTCTAGTTTCTTTGCCGCCACCACCAACTCGGGCAACTACTCCAGTTTCTTTGCTGCCACTTTTGTTATCCATCTCAAATGCCCTTCAATCTTAATCGCTAAAAGAATAGTGGTAGTAGTAGCAGATAATAGTTTTGATGCTGATGTATACTTTGGTTAGAAGATGAGGGGGATTTATATAGGCATAATTTGATTAGGATGGATTTAATGGCTGCACTTGAAATGATAAATTTTTCTTGTGAATTTAACAGTCAAATGCATGACTGCATGGGGAGACTACTTTGACTACACTGATTTTTTAGCGTATGACATTCAATTCAAGTAATTTGTCCCCAGTTTTCAAGTTATTGGGGGTCATAACGAAACCTCAGAATTATGAACGCCATTTCCTTGTAGTTTTGTGTTCAAATTAAGGAACTTATACACTCCCTCTATTCCATTTTGATAGTTCTAATTTTTTTTCACACAGTTTAAAAAAAAGTAGTTAACTTTGTTAGAAAACAAATTTAGATTGCCACTTTCCTAAAATATCCGTACATTAAATAAAGTTGACTTTTCATATATCAATATGTTTTGGAAAATCTAAATGCATTAAATGGGGTAGGTTATCTTCAATACTAACAATCTATATTAAATAAGGTAGTTTATAGTAATAACAACTTACATTAAATAAGGGTATTTTAGAGAAATTAAAAGACAATTACAATATTCAATTGGAAGTGGACTACATTTTGGAAAAGGAACAGGACTATCAAAGTGGGACGAATGAAGTATGAGGGAAAAGAGTTCTTATTTTCAAGTATCTTTAATATTTTCAAAAGATTCTACTACGTTTGTTTCGGGTTGTAGTCTTCTGTCTTTCAGAATCGTTACAATTTTTAATATATTTTTCTGGTAGTCGTTTGTGGCAAAGGCCCTCCATAGGACTCCAAAAAAAAAAAAAAAAGAATCGGTGCAATTTAATTCTAAATGTTTCTCTTTGAATTTTCAATGAGATCATTTTGCCCAAAAAGGTAAAATATTGTAAAACATCTAATTTAGATTGCCATGGGGAAAAAAAAGTTTCCGTATAATGGAAACCTACCAAAAGCAAAATATTGTAGAAATTCAACGGAGTGTAATCAAGTAATAAATAAATTACATTTGGCGATTAATATATGGGTTAATATCAGAAACCTCCCTTGAGGTTTCTTCTAATCACACCTAGAACCCCTCATATTTTCGAAATCACACTTAGCACCCCTAGAATGACACTTTGGTATCATTGTCAGCCCCTCATTATTTTTGTTCCACTTTTACCCTCATTGTGAACTCTATTTATGTAGAGTTAATTTCGGAAACCTCCCTTGAGGTTTTCCCTAAATTATGTAAAACTAATATGTAGTTATGTAATATTTTTTGTACAAAGTGTAATTCTAATTGAACTATTTGTAAAACTTATCAACACAAATACGATTATTACATATTGGACTCATATGTACACTAACAACTTATCACACTTCTATTGTAACGATGTACAAGAAATTTACATAAAATTACAAAATGTTCAAAAAATGTTACACGATTTAGGGATGGTTGATCTAACAATTGTTCCTATCCCACTCCCTAATATTAAATAGCTATAGAGTTTCCAGTGATGTTGACTTTTGGCAATGGACATAGTGCCATTGCCAAAATTGCAATTTCTAAGTGAATAATAACATAATCTAAAAGTAGTTTAAAGATGATGGGAATTCATGAGTATATAGCATTAGCAATCCATTTTTAATTGATAATAGGGTATCGCAATATTAATAACTTACAAACTCCATTCGACTAGGATGCATAAAAAGCTATTTATACCACCTCATTTTCACAAAAATGGAAGAGCAAGTTTATTTACAACTACAACCACAAATTGAAAGTATTGCTGCCATTATGAGAATCCATAGTCACATTTTTTTTTTATCTCCGTTCAGATCAATGTAACATTTTTTAAACAATGTGTAACTTTATGTGAATTATTTGTAAACTTAATAACAGAAACGCAATCTATTATAAAGATGTACAAGAACCTTACATAAAATTACAAAATGTTCAAAACATGTTACACTGCTCAAGGACGATTTTGTAGTGTTACAAAAGTTGGAGGGATGTGAGTTACATAAATAGAGTTCACAAGGAGGGTAAAAGTGGAACAAAAATAATGAGGGGTTGACAATGATACCAAAGTTGTCATTCTAAGGGTGCTAAGTGTGATTTCGAAAACATGAGGGGTTCTAGGTGTGATTAGAAGAAACCTCAAGGGAGGTTTCTGATATTAACCCTTAATATATATCAGAATCTACACGCAGTTTCATTTCCTGCAAATTTACTGCTGAACCCCTATATTGAAATTTCTTCAGTGACAAAAAAATGATAATAGTAATAGATTATTATCAAAGACAATTTGCACACGAATTAAGACACCGTTCTTCATCTTATTTTCTTCCCTTTCCACATAGAAACTCAACTAAGCTCTGGTTGCGTATGAAAGTTGCAATGCAAAGATATGAAATGCTAGTGAATTCTGTATCCAGATCCATAAAGGTTAGCACAGCATCAATCATTGCATCACAATGTAAAGCAAAGTTTCCAGCTTAATTTTTCTCCCTTTCATATTTATAAGCACAGCAAAACCGTGTTATTTGATTAAGAAATTTCAAGTGATAAATTTAACTCTATGCAGTATTTTTCACCAAAGAAAAACCCTTGCTATTTTTGATACTCTAATAATATGCCACTAAACACATAGTGCAAATCTCTTGTACCATACGTTTATTTATTTTAGTGGGCATGGTACAGAAGTAATGGAAGATTGTTTTCAACCATGCAATATTTACCTTCCTTGGAAAATTCTTAGCATAATTTCAGAAACCTCCCTTGAGGTTTTTGACAATTTCACTTAGCTCCCCTGAGATTTCAATAATTACATGGACCTCCCTTGGTCCAATCAAATGACTAAAATGTCCTCCACTTAATAGTTAATTTATAAAGGGACATTTAAAACTGAAAAATATTTCTTATTATTCTACTTGTCATTTTCTAATCTCAAAAAACAATCTCCATCAATTTTCTAATTTTCGTCTCTTCCTCTCTCCCTCCCTTCCTCTATTATATTCTTCTCTCTTCTTCTCCTACAATTGCTTTTCCCTCCCACCAAATATCGTGCGTCATTGTTACCAACCATACCACTATCAATTTTTTACCATCTACCAAATTTATCTGTATTTTTTGTTTTCCTGTCTCTTTCTTACTATAAAAATTTTAGACCCTTTCTTTTTTTTCCCTATTGTTTTACTCCTTACAAATGTTAGCCAATTGAAGTTACCAAATTAACAAGGTGCAGATTGTAGATTTTATTGTCAAACTAGGGGAAGATGAAAAATGTAGTAGTGATATAGGAAAAAAATGAAATTGAGAGTTGGAACATAAAAAGATGACTATTATATTTGTTAATCAAAAAAAGTCTAACAATTATTCATTGGTTCTCTCTTTTATTTACTTATTGATTGTGATTTTACTATAAAGGTAGAATTTTGTCTCTATTTTCTAAGAGTGTTAGAGCAACGATGAATTATATTTTTAGGGACATGGGGTCATTTCTTAGTTTAATATTGGTCGTGGTGGTAGTGAGTTGCATTAGGCAAAAATTAGCAAGTAATAAATTTTGAGATGAGTTGGAGTCGCTGGACTTTGTTTGTTTTAGTAAGTATGTGTTGTACAAGAAATTAAAGATTAAAATGTTGTTTTATTTTGTCTTATTCTCTGAAGAAGGGTATTTTAAGATATTTGAAAAAAATTATAAACTATTGAGTCTATATTGTTATACAAACCTTAAAAGCAAGAGAGATAGGTGTAATTTTTGAAACTTGAGGGGAACTCTTTGTAATTGCTGGAAACCTCAGGGGAGGTTTTTGAAGGGTTGAAAAGCCTGTGCCTGTAGCATGTGATGCTGGGAAAGCTATGAAGATCCGATGAAAAATTACAAAGTATTGGCACTATGTTAGAACTCTTGGTGGATTTTTGGTTTATTTTTCCAGTTTATGGACTTGGATTTTACTATTAAGATAGTTTCAAGTGTTAATTTTTTTACAATAATAAAACTAATTCAGGAAAATATTAAAATGCATAGGATAACAAAAGTGAGTGTATGCATACATATGTCAAGTTAGATGCGATTTAGGTTTCTTAACATTATAAATCCTACTAAATTTTGCATATTTCTCTGTTTTTTTTTTAAAGATAAGTTATGCACTTTTGCTATGTTTAGAATATTCTAATTCTTTCCTTCCTAATTTTTTCCCTACATATGTACATATAATTAAATCTTCACAGCTTGACTTCTCTAGTAAAACAATATTAATTTTTCTAAATTTGAGGTTAGATTATTGTATATTTTGTAACAGCATAGTAACATCTGGAACGGTAGATTGGTGATTGAAAGAGTAATTTGAGCATCTAACTAAGTAGGAAAGGAAAAAAGTTAGTCTTTAAATTTTTTTTTCCTTTTGGTAAATATTGCTATTTTTCAATATAAATCTTGGTAAATATGTTTACAAATCAAAGGATGTTCAAGCAAAGGAAAATAATGAAGAGTTGACAATTTTACTTCTTTAATTCCAGTGGCATCTATCGTTTCACAGCGTCTCATCAGTCTCTTTTAATTGCAACAACCAGGAAAGTTCAATATTATGTACACAATCTCTCAATTCTCAATCAGAGAAGCCTCATGTATCCATGAAATGGAGGTTCATAAGCTCGACTTGTAAGAAAGAAAAAAGGAAGAAGAAGAAATTAGGCACAAACGTAATAATTTTGCATGTGATGCCCAGAAAAACAACTTTCTGCGCCTAAATGTATGGAAAATCTGTATATTTTCCTTCCCATGAAATACTAGTGTCAAACTTAGGATGTTATTTTCTAAGAAACGATTTTTATACTTTCCGTGACCACATTTTTTAATCATCTTTTTATCTCACATATATCAAAATATTACAATATATATTTTTTTAAAAAAATTCAAAAAATAGCTATCCAAATGGAAACTAAAAGCCAAGCTTTTTAATGTGGACAAATGAAGTTGAAGATCAATTGGAAGCATCCAATATTGCTATAGTATCTGAAAAAAATTGTTACATCAAGTCAAACAAAGGAAGCTGCATTCTCTAATGATCGAGAATTAAGCAACATCCTTTGTATGTCAAGTACAAGACTAGAATTTAGAAACATGAGAAAAAAAAAAGCACATAATTTCTTTTCTTAATCCGCGGCCAATAGACTAATGGTGATGGGCTTGATAATGACCCCCTACATAATATGACAAATTGGACCCAAGCTCACAATTATTGATACTACAATGATTCATCGTCATATTAGTTTTTCACATTATGACAATGATGTTTGTTGCTTACACTATTCTCGTTTCGTCTTTTATCTTGTAAATTTCTACCTTTGTTTAAGCCGTTCGATTTCTTGCCCCAAGTTGCCCAACAAGGTAAGCAACTCCAATGCCCTTAAAACTATTTCTTCTATGACATTAAAAGTTATCTTGGGGTGAAATAAAACTCTTACTAGGTATTTTAATTTTTTTCTTTTTTTTTGTACATGCGAAGATTTTTAATTCGGGATGAATCTAAAAAAAAGAGCAAAAGTTCTTTCCCAAATTAAAAATTTTTGTCAGCAACTGTATTTATGTAACACAAATTATCTCTTATTGGAAATACTAAACAACGTATATTTAAACAACGTGGACATCAAATTGCCAGAGAGAGAGAGTGTGTGTGTGTTCAATTTTGCTTTTTTTTTTCTTCCTCCTTTGTTTTTCTTTTCTTTACGAGAAACTAATAAAGAAGAGAAGACGAAGTGATCTTCAGCTCTGTATGGATTTTTTTCGCTTTCTGTTACATTTCTTTTTCCATGTCCTCTAAGCAGTTTTCTTTCACTTTCTGTTACATTTCCTTTTCCCTGTCCTCTAAGAAAAAGCAACTTCTTCTTCTTCTTCTTCTCCTTCAATATAATTAATGTCTTTTTGGGTCCAAGCAGGGGCAGCAAACTAGTAAAGTTTTCTAAGCCAATAAATTTCTGTCTCCTTTGGTCACAGGGAGTGGTCCAATACCGACCTCATGAACAAATAAAATGGCCAATTTGGGACTTGTAAGGCAAGATTAGCGGCTGTCATGACAATGATCTTCAACAATGAAAGCTTTAAGAACCCTTTTTTTTTATTTTTTAATAATCTGTGCGAATTATTATTTCTCATGAATCCCAATTTGTGACCTTCTTCATTTATCAATTTATTTTATTTTATTTTTTTGCATTTTTTGAAGAATAATACATAACTCCAAACTCTGTAAACAGTTATATATAGAGCCTTAATATATAAACCAAAAGACAAAATCACCTAACAATTGCAAATTTTCCTGGCAGGTATACGAGGTATGCCACTTTCAAAATTGTTATATATTTTTCATTATTTGTCATTTAATTTCTGTCATTAATCACATTATCTTGTTGATCACATAATTAATACGTTAATCTACTCTATCAATGTGGTAAAAATTAACTATGTTTGAAAGTGTTTCTTTTTTCAGCCTATCATTTCCCATTTGGTGAATCCACCAAATCCCCAAAAGACCATTTCATCGCTCTATGATTTTTCCCTTATCTTTCTATGCCTAGTTTACAAAAATAAATGACCGGAAAAACATAACTATACATATTCTACTATAGTTTAGCCTGCAAAAGAACCCAAAAAAGGAAAAAAAAAAAAAACTATTTCAAAGGTCGAAAGCAATAATTTGCCGTTGATTTATATGATCATATTTCCAAATGAAAGCTAAGAAAAGCTCAATTCTGTTTTCCTGAATACAAGCAAGTCATATGACTTTTCCATCAATAGAAATAAGGTCTCCAGCTCATAAATGATATCAATTTCAAAGGAAATTAAATGTTGACCGATGGATTAGTAGAGTAATTTTGTAACAAATTGGCAAAAATAAAAAGAATCCACGCAATCTTTCCTTTTCTAAACATTTAATTCTTTTTACTAAATGCATTTTCAAGTCCTTCGATTGAAAGTTCAAACCAAATTCATTTTCACGACTGTACCCAATTTCCCAGCAGCTCCTAGGAAGCTGCCCCCACTGCTTCTATGGTACTAATTTCTTGACTCAGTCAGGCCCATCAATTTATACCAAAATTAATTTTCATGCAAATAGAAAAAAATAAAAAAAGCGCTGGAAAAACAATTTTTTTGTCCAACAAAAAAAAAAGAAAAGAAAAACTAATATCACTATTGTTCTGAAATACAAACGCTAATATACAAGCAACTGCCTCATCTGGAAAAAACAGGCTCTTCTGTGATTGTATCCAACAAAGGCTTCCTTGATTTGCACGATGCTAATCTAAATCTATATTCCATATCCTTAAACCCTTCAATCTCCTCCAAATTCAACCTCGACCGCCCAACTTCTTGATCATCATCTCTTGTCACCGCGGCGGCCGCCACCTCAGGTTCAACTTTGCCACCGGCTATCCGCCTCGCTGCAGTGTTCGCCGCCATCAAAACCACCGCCATATCAGCTGCAGTGACGATGGAATTCACGCGTTTCATCTGAAACATGATATAAACGTTGCCACACTCCAAATCTTCATCGGCAGAAAGGGCGGAAAATCTTTTTCCAATATTCAAGGACTTAGAGTTCACCAAGAAGTAGTTTGGACATTCTAGCATGAGTTCTGCTGCCTTCACCAGTTGCCGGAACTGCCGTACTTCGCCGCCTGGGAGAATAACCCTGGCGGCCCTGGTGGTTTTCATCAACGGAGTCGGAAGAGTGCTGCATGACATCAAGTTTCCCATGCTGGAAGGGGGAGAGAGAGAGAGAGAGATGAAGAAAGGTGTTTGAAGTGCTGTTTAGTGCGTGTCTATGTGTGAACCGGTGGAATTGCTTTGCTATTTAAAGGGTTTAAAAAGCACAACTATTGCGCGTGGAGGCTATAATTTACTACTAATAATTATGTGTAGGTTGGAGTAACACAAATGTCAATTTTCAAATTAAGCAATTAATAGTCTAGAAATCCAATTATAGGAAATTTTTTGACTTTCCTTCTTCTTTCTTTTTTTTTTTAAATTTTCCATAACCTATTGCCTCAATTTGGAGAATCGTTTATTGTTTATTAATTTTTTTTTGGGGAGGGGGGGGGGGGAGGAATAAATGGCAATGTGAATTTTAAAAAGTGGTTCAAGATTTTTTTAAAAAGAAAATCAGATAGCAACCTTATCCAAATACAGTTAATTAGTAGAGTATATGTTAGGCTCAAGAGAATATAAGCAAATCACACGCACTAAAACTTTCATTTAAGGTGGGAAATGGAAAATTAATTCATTTCAATAAGATATAACTATATATATAAGCAATAATATCCACAAATTACATACTATTGATTAGGATAAGATATTTTTTTGCTTGTGATAAGATTTTAAAGAAATTTAAAATGTAATTAACAACGATATGTCCTACAAAAGTTCAATGTGAAATGATGAGGAAATTGTATAGAAATGACTCATCCTAGGGATGTTTGAGCTTGAACCCGGATGACAAGGACATATAATCATAGTTAAGGGATCCTTAATAGGAGTTAGGATCTAGCCACCCTAGTACTAGAAATAGCTAAGGGCAACAAATTCGATTACTATTTGGCAAAGGCAGAGCTCTAACGCAGAGACTTTTGCGGCTGGGTTTGACTAGGGTGTCCGCGTTGGGGGCGAAATTTGTGGAAAAGATGAAGGAAAGTTATAGGAATTAGTTTCGTAGTTTTGAGTCATTGGTGTCACGAGTCCTTTGGCATTGATGCGTGTGGGGACTGCGACCCCGTGGGAAAATATGCTCAGTCTTTGGAAGTTAGTACACAAGTTTAGAACTAGAACTATCTATCAACTATGATGTAATTTCTTTACCCAGCAAAACAAGCAAGCAAACATCTTGGTTTCGTTTATTCTTTTGTTTTCTTTATGTGTTTCCTTGAGAATAACCAATTTATCTGCAGATTTTTGTGGTGTACAATGTGCAAGCTTGATGTATTATTATTGAGCTCGGGGTGGATTATTCTTTGCCAACTTTTAATTTACATGATATGCACTCAAAGTTTTGAGGATTGTTGGTTAATTAGAAATTACTAGTATTTAATATATATGGATTAATTTTTTTTATACATTGTCACTCTTAGGTAAAAGTTATTTCTAGTGTACGCAACAAAACATGAGTATACTAAGGGTTTATCCAACGAGCACCAGTTAAAATAGGTATAAGTTAAATATACTAAAAGGTACTAATCAGACACACCCGTTAATAATAAAATTCTTTCTTTTTTTTTTTTTATGGAAGAGAAAATATGGTAGATTATGAGATAATATTTTGCAACCTAACCGCTTTTGAAAATTGAAACACTACCAAATCATCCCTATGGCCTGCCTAATCTTCGGATTACTTTTGTCTTGCGGTCGAAATTGCAAGAAACTTTTCTCTTTAGTGCAGTAGATTAAACATTGAGAGTGTCAACTTCGTGGTATTGCTTTCCAACAGCCACCCCATGCGATTGCCCTTTTAAATTCTTGGCCACCTAGACTTTCCACGCGATTTAGTGGTCCTTTATGCTGCGGAAAATGATTTTCCATCAAATCATTTCTTGACAACTTACAAGGTAACTGCAAATCCTGCATTATTGAAGGCTTATGTGGTTAGGCTATGATTACTTTCATTTGACTTAAGCTTTGTGTTTAGTTCTTGCTGTTGATACAATTTTAGCTTTGCTGTCACGTTCTGGTTCAACAAAGGAGATAATTCACTAACCTTTCGGCACAGCTTCATTTTCCCATGGCCTAGTTTTGATGTATGATGGGGTAGGGCAAGAACCAAAGTTTCAGCTTTACTCTTTTGCCTGGAGCATTAGGAACTCTAGTTACATAAGTGGTCACTCTTTAATATATACTAGTTTGTTTGTGTCTCATGAGATGCATGAGGGTGCCCAATTTTTTATAACGTTGTTAGTTGTGTGTACGGAGTTAAGAGTGGGTGTGAGTGAATTTGATGATAAAATAGTGGAGTTCAAAATACTTAGGTACGGACAAGGGGCACCTGCAACCGTCCCCAGTGATTTTAGCCATTTTCAACAACACGTAACTTTGGTTGCACGCAGAGTAATTTTATTTGCACAATGTGTAACTTTAGTACAAAATTTTGCGGACCTCACCTGCGGTGCAAAAATCGATGCACAACTTGTGATCTGGATCGCACAAAATTTTTTAACCAAATCATGGCCATTAATTGTTCAGGGATGGTCATCAGAATGACCGTCCCTATCCCTTGTCCCTTAGGTACATTGATTTGTAGTAGTCTGTACGTTATCAAAAGTTGATTATTACAGGATAGAAAGCTCAAACACGAAGAGCCGTAGACAAAAGCACTATTTACCTTAGCAAAAGTAGATGGTTGCATGATAGAAAACTAATGTCAAATAGCTATTGCAAAATTATAGGTGACAAACAAACTCATTTAACTAAATTTATCCATACCTATTCATGAATAAATGGATATGGGTATCTTAAAATTTTGCATATGGGTATAAATAGGTTACCCAATAATATCCATTTATAAATCGGAATTATTGGATAACCCATCAAATCCAATTAATCTATTTAGTATTGTCTTCTCCCACCCATTTTTTTTTTTCAAATTCTTCATTTTGTCATGATGTTAACTACTTTTGTTTCATTACTATTATTATTTGTTGGTTTTATCTTATCATTTTATTTTATCTTAGTTTGTTAATTTGCTTATTTTTTAGCATTACCAATTTATGACAAGTTTTAGCCTCTTTTCCTACCTTTTTAAAATAAAATTTTAAATTTACACACGAAAAAAACGCTAGGGGTTCAAAATTTTTGGATTAAGTCAAAATTTTTGGATTAAGTTTTTCTGTTAACTTTTATAGTACTTAATTCAAATTTTTATATTCTTATTTTTAAATTATTAATAGTATGTAATTTTGTGACATAGAGTACGGATGGGAAAAAAATTGATAATTGGCTTATTGAACATTATACGTAAATATTTAAAACTAATGATGGGTGCAAAGGGTAGTATAAATTGATAAGTTAGTTTGCAAAAATGAATTTAAATGAATTTACAAAAGTTAAAATAAATGGATTATAAATGGGTAATTAGGTTACCCAATTCATTTTTTAACTTATCCATTTATACCCATCTAATTAAATGAGTATAAATGGGTTGACTTACTTATACTCATTACTCATTTTAACCAATCCAAACTCGTCCAAATCACCCATTTTGATACCCCTATGCAAAACATAGGTGGGCTACATAGTTTTAAACATAGGTGGGAAGAAGAGATTGCCAGGACAAAAAACACTAAATTTGCATTTGGAGCATTTTAGACAGACATGCAACTTCACCAGGCTCCAAGTGCTTCCACGTAGTAAGGCAACAAGACCAATGTTCCACTAACCCAACTCAATCTGTACAATACTAACATGTTAAGGTGAAATTCCAAATTTAGCCACCTAGTCATGGTGCCCATAGGGGACCATTACCATTGCTGCTGCTCATATTCATAAGTCAACTCCCCTTTTTATACCTTTTAGGATATATATATATATATATATATATATATATTCAAAAAATTGTTCTGGATTTGAATATGATGACTCTTTTTATAGGCATTGTTTACATTGCAAAGGGTGATTAGGTGGTTAATTTAATATTATGAAACTGGAAAAATCCTTTCATTCCTCTAATATATTTTACATGAAAAGAATTGTGTCACTTGCATAGCTTAATGAAGCAAGAAAACTTAAGATTGTTACTTGTTATCTTGCTTTCTATTAGAAGTTATGGTTGGATACCTAGGTATTAAATTAGTAAGACAGGCTGAAAAGCAAAATTATCAAACCACAAAATCCTGCATGCCCTTGCATTTTTTTTTTTTTCACAATATCAAGAAAATGCAGGCAGTTGCATATGTGAAACTTCGGCAGGTAATCCGCTATCAAAGGCGTGGTTGCCGCCGTCACTGTTTTTATTGAATTAATAAGGGGCGTTCCCTAACGGAGTAAATTAAGATTAAACATCATTTAATGTTCAACAGTGATTTGGACCAACCAACTTCTAGTGATTTTCTAATTAGTAGCGTCTACGGCATCTCAATTTAAAAGTCAAGGGGAATTTACTTCACGATCTACAAGTAATACACTGGATTCCATAAAAAAACCGACAAAGAGGAAAAGCACGGAGAGAGAGAGAGAGAGAGAGAGGGTATAATTGCTTTGTTGGTATGCTTATTTCACCTTTTAATTTATCATTTGAATATACACTCACCCCATTTATCGAGACACTCGTGAGGCTTAAATTTACTTCATTGTGGAAAAAAAAACCTAAAGGTGTGTTTAATAAAATTGAAATATAAAAATATGAATTTTGAAATCTGAATCTATTTAAGTTATTGATTTTTTAAAATTTTTTTTTATTGAAGTTACTGAATTGTTTTTTGAGCGCATTCTGCATTAAGTGATAAATAATTTATTAATCACTTATTTTTTTTTTAGAGTAAATTTTGTCTAAACAATTCAAATTCACTTAATTGATTAAAATGTTCTATTTTTCATCACGAATCACGTTTGAACATGATAAGATCTTAATTCTTTAAATTTAATTTAATTGCTGAATCGAATTATCCAACAGACCTAACACGACGCATAAAACTTATGTTAACGAGATTTTTTTTTTTTACTAAACACCTATTAGACAAACCTATACAATAGATCATCATAAATTTCTAAGCCAGATAAGAGGAGAAAAGAAAAAGTGAAAGCCGACATCTACTTAAGATTCCTTGAATGCAGAAGAAAAAATGGTATCAGGATTATCCACTTCTTCTGGATTCCGTAGTACACTGATGATCATCTTGCTGTCACCAAACTCCGTGTTAATCTGTCGACTGATTCACACAATTCTCTGGTGAAATTGACTCCATCCTAAACAATTGCAATAGGACTGTATATGCAGGATACGTTTATCAAGTCAACCAATTGACTAGTATCAGCTTCTCATAATTAGCTAGCCAACCGACGGCTTTTGAAGAGATCCCCATGTGGGATTAAAGGTTCATTAGCCTTTTATTTTTATTATTTTTATGTTAAGAGCTGATATATTATGAATTAATTAACAAGGACCAGATGACGGCCTTGTCGGTTTGTAGATTGCAGTTCCAATTGCCCACAATTTAAGATTCATTTCTTACTTTTTTTTTTCCCATTTATTTATTCAAAACTCGAAGATTCAAAACAATCAAGATTGCATAAAATTATGCGATTGAATATTGAGCTAACATTTTTTTCTTCTTCTTCTTTTCTTTGTCATTTATTCTTTACGTTGTAGCTTGTATGTTCTAGAAAAGGCAAATTAAAAATAAACAGGACACAATTAGAACGTGTTCTTAGGACATTTTGACAACTTATTATTTATCACCTTGTGATCTTAGGAGCTTCAGACTAGATAATATGCATTGGTAGGTAAGGGTCCATGCCCCTTTTTGTTGAACAATTGAAGATATAAGTATAGTTCATGTAAAAAAAAATAGTTTTTATGCCTAAACAAATCCTTCTAGAAAATACGCACTCAGTCACAAATATAAATTGATCTCAACATCAAGAAGGTAGTTCTGAAATAGTCACATGAACAGAAATTATCCAAACATGAATTTAGGTAATATTCTACGGTTTGCACAATAAATGCAACTCCGGTTGTAAGCCAAATCTGTACGTAAATTATCACCTGTTCAAGATCAAGTAAAAGAACGCTTCAACTCATATAGAAGTCAAGAAGTAAACTGAGTCAAGATGAATGCTCGATCAAATTTATAAACATCTAAGTAACCTTAAATCCTATGATCTTTAGACACAACTCTTATTTTGTAAGAGCTTAAAGAGTTGTGTAGATCACAGTTCCCTCAACCAAAAAAATAAATAAAATTGTTGGTGAATAAAAGTTAAAAGAAGAAAGAAAGAAAGAAATTGTGTTGTTCACCTAGATTATACTAAGTGGAATCCTACTCTCCATGTAGAGATCATAGGAAATAACTTCAAATATGAATTTATGCATCTCATCGAGTTTCACAAATATAAATTCTAACAGTACCATGTTGGAAGAGAAATATATGAAATGAGAATGATCAACAAGTCCACGAGTGGAGAAGGATTGATGCAGCAGTTCTTCTCCAAAATTTGAAGAAGATGACATCAATTGCTTATCAATATTTGCAAGAATTAAAAGTCTCTTTTAGGGTAGGGTTCCTAACAAGTTTTTCCTCTCTTAAAATTTTTTGACGAGAGTTTCATTTTTGTTAGATTGTTCTAATGAGAATTTTCTCTTCTCTTAAAATTTTCTTGTGAGGAGTTTTCTTTATTTTTAGTTATGTATCTTGTTAGATCTGCAATTTCTTAGATGTGTTTTTGCAGACCTAGAAATTCTCAAATTTATTCTGTTGGATTTTTTTTTTCTTTTAGTTTGAAAGAGTTTTACATTGGATTTGACTATTGAAGACATGCACAAATTTGGGCTCCAAGATATTCGTCCGATGTTGAAAGATTTTTGGATCTTCATAGTACTATTTTACTTTTTTTTTTTTTTTAATTTCCAAATTTGTTGCGTCCGTCAATTTTCAAATTGTTTTTATCTGTTGTATGTCCGATGTATTGCCTGTCGTTAGTACAGATTTATGGAATAAAATTATTTTGTTTATCAAAAAGAAATAAACGATCTTGTTATTTCATATTAAAAAAAATTAAGTGCCCCATTAGGGAAAAAATGAAAACCTTCTTTAAACAGACCTAGCTAAACACATTTACGTAACATGATAGTAGCCAGATCTAAGTTAGGCATATAAATGTATCCCTGTGGTTCTACCTGAGTAGGTGGCAGAGTCTTTAACACTTGCAATAAAAAATTTTTTGCCATTGACTAATTACATAGGTAAAACCCAAAGAATCATCCAAAATTAAACCCGGAATAAATGTTCGACGTTAACAACATGACATAAATATTTCTTTAACTGAGAAAAAAAATCAATATTAATTTACTCTGTGACACTGCAAATTAATTATTTTCATTCATATGCAATTTAGGTCATCTTGCTGTAAATCACCAAACTCTGTGTTAATATGCCGACTTATTTGTATAATTCTTTGGTGAAATTGACTTTTATCTTAAACAATTGCACAAAAACTGGTTTATGAGCCAACCAATTGACTAACATCAATTTTTTTTTTTTTTATCATGATTAAAGCTTACCTAACGGCTTATGCTCAAATCCCATAATCCATTTGGTACTAAAGTTTCATTAACCCTTTTTTTGATATTGGGAGCTGGTCTATTATGACCTAATTAGGACCACATCTCAACCTTGTCTATTTGTATACTAAGTATCACGTACTGACAATTTAAGGTTCAGTAGTTAGATAATAAACAATTTAAACAGCCAAATGCGTTTTGTCTAGTAGACCCAAAATCGAAACTACTTTTTTTTTTCAAGGAAAACTGCCCATTGTCTTTTTTTTTTTTTGGTGTCCCGCAGGGAGTGGATCCCACAGACTATTCCCCACCCTCCATAACTTACTGGCAGCAAGGTTCAAATCAGGGACCTAAGGCTCCATCTTCAGCAACCTCAACTGCCCATTGTCAATTAGTTACATATCATTTTATGTTTGGTGAATTAATCAGCTTAATTAAAATATTAATGAATCCAAGATTGCAACAGCCACCCCATCCAACCCTGTGAGGGAAATATGACAACAGAGTGCTCAAACTTGATCTTCTTGCCCTGATTTGCAGCCTTATGGCAAGTCAATACATAAAATTTGTGAACCATTATTAATCTCCCTTTGTTCTAAAAAATCCAAATAGTACAATAATAGGCTTGTTTGGTTTGGACTTTAGAGGTTCGGCTCTCAGCTCCTCTATAAATCTTATTGGGCGCTCCGCTCCTCCACAGTGTAGGAATAGTGTACATTGTTGCGATCGCGATATAAATCAAACAGGATATACTTAAAACATGTAAGACAAATGATGATAAGCTCAGTGGCCACCACCTCTCCTGATGGGATGGGAGATCAGGGGTTCAACCTTTGCCTTCCATCAAATTGTCTGCCCCTCATGGGTAATTCAGTTGGTCTCAGCAAGTTTCCTTAAGAGCTGGTATCCAATGCCTGCAAGGGTCCGAGTCCTCTGATTATCGTGTTCGGGGGATGGGTCTCTCCTCCCGGGCCGGAGTAGGATTAGTAGGGTCCTGTAAGGATTGACCCGGATACCCACTCCGTTAGCAAAAAAAAAAAAATGATGATACACTAGATAATATTTATGAGGGGATTCTATGATCCATTTTTGTTACCATACCCTCAGATTAAATTTACTGTAGAGGTTGCGATTAGTGTTTTAAAATTCTCAGATTGTAGCAATATCAATTATATAAAATATAAAACACTATCATTATTGAGAATAATATACGTACATTGAGGGAATGGAAAGGGATCGTGTAATTTTTAATGTTTGTGGGTAGGTAGGTATACAATCACAAGCGTCATGTCAGTAATTTCAAACCGAAGAATATATTAAAGTAGTTTATCACAAAATGTTTTCAGCAAAATTCTGCTGAAACAAATCCTTCTAGAAGGCTATATTAAGTCCTTGGGGACTTTTTCAATCACAAATTTAAACTGATCTCATCATCAATAAGGTAGGTTTGCAATTATATGCTGGTAATATATATTCTAATGCGGTTGCAAAATAAATGTATAAATCATACAAGCTAGTTCTGTCGTAATTAAGTTTCTCCTGTTTGTAAATTATTCGTCATTACCTATTTAGGTAAACTCGAGTACGTCGAAGTCCAAGTAATTAAACTTACTCAACTACAAGCTCGATTATTACCAAGATGATCAATTCTTCGCCTTGAACTTTTCCGAGTAGCCTCTAATCCTAATTCTAGAAGATTTAGACATAACTGACTAGGTCTGTGTTAAGTACTGCCTTCCCAGGAAATAATAATTTCTCTTGCAGTCCTTGTCTAGATTAAAAGACTAAATCTAAGCGGATTCCTACGTACTCTCCAAGGAAATAATAATTTCAAACACATGATTCTTGTTTCTCATCAACATGTACATGCATTTGAGTTCTAGCTACCATGTTGGAGGAGAAATTTTATAAAAGGATGAACAAGTGCAGGAGTAGGAAAATCAATCAATTGCTTATGAATATTGTTGCTCAGAAAGGGTAATGTTTGCTAGAGTCTTCAAGTTGATGGGTCGAATGCTGGTGCGGCCTCCACTCCACAAAGCCTTGGAAATGAGTTTGTAAGTGCGTTCAGAGGGGTGGAAGTAATCCCAGAACAAGTTTCGATCTGGCTTTGGACAAATTGTGTAACCCTCTTTTCCACATTGCACCATTCCCCCAAGAGTTCCATAACCACAACATGCATTTGTTACATCATTGAAGCCTGCTATATGTCAAATATCAGTGGTCAGTAATGATACACATAAAACCAATTTTATGCAAAAAAAAGGTTAGTACGAGTTTTGAGAGACGATATGCAGTGAAAAATTTAACAAGGAGGGAATCATACTCCTCATGAACCCCTAAAGAAAAATGGACGACGTTTTAATGGATTCAAGAAAACCAAAAATGAAAAAGTAGATGGAATCAAAGGTAAAGAGAAAGGGTGGTGGGGAGGCAACTAATACCAATTTTTAGATAGTTATTGACTAAGTTTGGCTGATTCTTGCGTAGAACCATTTTTTATTTTGGGTCAAAAGGAGGGTTTAAGCCCATAAAACCATTTTTGACACTAATACAAGTAGGATAAAAAGTCATAGTTAACGAGATTCACGGCCTAATTAACCAACCAGTCTAATCTAGGACTTTGAAAAAAAAATGCTCCAGAATGATTGTTCATATGACACAAAAATTTTTAGGAGAAAAAGCGTAACAATTATAACTTTCCTTCACATTTTCTTTTCATTTCATTCTAGGTCAAACAGACGAGTAAACTTGTGAAAAACAAATATGAAAAAGATTACCGTATTGGCTCGGATTGGCTCGAAAAAGTTGGACAGTCTTATAAACCGCTCCATAAACAGCAATTGCGCCAGGGTACTTGCTAGGAATGGCCTTGACAAGATTTTCCAATCCCATGTTGAAATTCTTGACCATTTTGTTCATCTTTCCATTGCACTTATCAGTTGGCGCACCAGGCAAAAGGGCCCTTGCTGGGACACAGCCAACAGGTCCCAGTGAAAATAAGGCAATTTTGCGTGCCCCAAGCTCATAAATTTGGTCAACAAAATTACCAACTTGTTTTAACATTTCTTGGACATAAGCATCTGGGCTAAGAGTTGGGGCATCAAATGGAGAAAAGTAGTTAAAGGCATCATTTGAGCCTGATTCCAAGAAGAACAGAGACTGCTTCACCACTTTCTTGTCTAGATGATTTTGCTCTATCAGTGACTTGAATTGTTGCAGTTGGGTTTGGAGTGATGTAACATTCTGGAATTGAAATACATAAGAATGTCATGATTTGGTTCTAAGAAGATCTAAAAATTGATTATTTGGTTCAGATTTGAACATTAATTCTTATCTTACCAAATCTTTGTTGGTTGTGGAAAGAACACCGCTTCCAGCGCTAGCAAAATTGATGCCATTAGATGGATAATTCTTTAGAGTTCCATTAATTATATCAAGCTGTGCCTCGAGGAATGGTTTTTGTAACGGGAGACCAAGAAATTGAGCTGCATTTTGAAAGCATGAATTTAGAATAACAGAACAAAAAAGAAAAGCAAATGTAATATATATTAAGATCCATCCTGACTTTTGTGCCTGCATTAGTTTAAGAAAGGCAAAAGAACCACTCACATAAGAAATCTACAACTGTTCTGCCATTGGTGAATCTTCCAGTAGGGCGGTGAAAGAAAGTTGAACCATAAGGTGGAAAATCAGCTTGAGCAGCACAGTACTTGTTATAGTGATTGTTTCCGGCATCAAAAATTGAGTCTCCAAATACGTAGATTGATGATACCTTGCATCCTAAAACAGATGACAAAAAGTTTAGGAGGAGAAAGAATATGAGGGTTTTCTCCATCAGGGCTTATGTGAATAATATGCGCTAGAGCAAAAGGGTGGTGTGAATTTTTCTGACTAGAAAGAGAGGAGAAGAAAACAAGGAGAGTGATGAAATGAAATGGAAAGCACGAGCTCAGGCCATGCATGATGAGCATCATCATTCATCACCTTCTGATCAAAAACAGCTAGCCAAAACTGTTACCTGCCACCAGAAAAATTTGTCTTTTTCTGCAAAAATAGTTCCATTTATCTGCTGTTTTTTGCATTTAAGGTTGTGAACTTGAGATGAAATGCATGCTGCAAAGGAAAAATTTTTTCCAGCAGAGATTTGACTTTCTCAAATGTATTTGCGTTACTTTTGAAAATCCTGTACATCCCCTTTAGCCATGGTTTTCCTTTTTTCTAGCTTATCGTATTTTTGTTTAACTAAAATTGCAAAAGGAAGTCTTCTTTTCCCCAAAATGAACAGAGACTATAACTATATGGAGACCAACAAGAAAAGAATATAAGCACACATGAAGAGAGCTCCTAGATATGTAGATAGTAAACAAATTTTATGCAAAATTTCGCTGCCTTGATCCTTTTATTTTAGAGATGTGTACACATTGTGTTCTTGGAATGTCCAACAATCTTTTCTATTTAAAATTGGGATGGGAAAAGAGAAACTAAAAACTGGAGGGGAAGTGGTAAAGGCCTTCTTTTTTTTTTTTTTTTTTTTCATGATGAAGTAGAAAGCGTCATAATGAGTTCTCTCAAGTCATTTCCCATCTAAAAGACTTCAAATTCACACAGTTTTGGACATCCTGAAAAACAATGCAAGCTAGAAGGGCAAACAACTAATTTGTAAAGGAATGACGAGGCAAACCAATTCTTAATAACCATAATTACTTATTATTAATGGCATGCTTCGAGTTCATCGGAAGCCATTTTTCAGCGTATACATTATACAAGTCTACTTATGATAGAATACTTATTATTTAGTTGCTATCTAATTACTACAAGAAATTCTTGATTCAGGTAGGACACTTTGAGTAATTACTATTACTTATGTGGGAGTTTTAATCATACAAAATACAAGTGACAAAAAGTAAATACTGGAGATTGACATCTTATGCCTGAAGAAATTACTTTTGGATGGAAAAATTTTATCATCTTTTTGGATGAAAATTAACTATCAATTTGACAGTTAGGGGCAGGAGCAAAGTGCAAATATAATGGATTCATAGGGCAAAATGCAACTTGCCCGTTAATTACAAGGGTGTTTAGCATAATTGAGCCATTCTTTCGTAGGTTGTATTCATAATTTCAGCGCTCCCTCCTCCCTTACTGGTTGCTACATTAACCACCTCAGACCCCAAAAAAATAAAAATAAAAAAAATCGCAGTTGATTTCTTCGCGGAAATCAGTGAAATGAACAGAGAAATAGAAGAAATCCAAGAAGATTTATTAGCAAAGGCAGCAAAAGCAGCTGATGAGCTCTACAACATTCGGGACACCTACTTTCCTGCGGACCCAAATGACAAAATATCCAAATTGCAAGCTGAATCGGATCTTGTCCTGCAAACCCTCAATTCCATTCCTCCAGGTAGAAACATGTACTTGTGCATTACAAATTTAGCAAATTAGTAAAAAAGTTTACATTTTTGTTAATGGGTTTAAGAGATTTTCCTTTCTGGATTGATGTGCAGAAAACAGGAAATTGCCAATTCAACGTGCAATGTACGAGTACTTGAAAGGGAAAGTATTGGATGTCTTCTCTGATTATAGGAAAGATGCTGAGGATCATCTCTCAAAAGCAGTTAGTATAAAACAATTGATTTGTATCAAAAGGGTCTTTGTTTCTATTTTGTCTATTTTTAATTGAGTTGTTTGATTTTGCTGAAATTTGACTGTTTCTGAATAATGGCTTTTTTTTTTATTTTAACTATTTTTGGTGCTAAAGGTTAAGTTGAATCCATCTCTTGGAGATGCATGGTTGAGCTTAGGCAACTGTATTTGGAAGAAGGGAGATTTATCCGCGGCTAAGAATTGTTTTATGCTTGCTTTAAGCAAGGTCATTTATTTTATTCTTTCGAAACTTTGTTCATTTTATTAGTAGTATGTTAAGTCATGCAGTGGTGTAAGTTAGCTAGTTGATGATACGAGACTGATGTTGTTTCTGTTCAGGGCCCCAACAAAAGGATACTCTGTCAATTATCTATGCTCGAAAGGAAAATGGCTCAAGGCAAGAATTTTATGGATATTGTTGTAGTTTTTTTCCATGTAATTTTGCTCATTCTTTGACTGTCTTCCTTTGAGAGATGGGGGAATCCATGACTGAATGACTGAGTATGGTGAAGCTGAAGGACGTGCCAAATTGTAAATGTGAATTTATAGCTGTTGAAAGTCAGAGATCCTTACTTTAGAATCTAGCGTAGTAAGATTTTGAGTATTACTTGAGGTAGGTCATCATGGTTTTTGAAAATTTTGAGCTTATTCAAGCGATTAGGGAAATGTGGCTAGCCGGATATCCTTAGTCATGGAGCGTGACTCATATGTTGGTTCTGGCTTTGTTGCAATGTGACCTCGATGAATAACTGTTCTCTTTGAGACTTTGACTGCTAAATTTCCTATATCTTTTGTCACAATAGATACCTTTGCCCAGCTAAACGTAACACTGATCAAATCATTTATCACGTATTGCCTTTTCGATATTGGGAAAGAGTAAAAAAATAAGAGGGTTGAAACACCATGGCATGTTCAAGCTTCTTTGCTGCTTTGGTCCAGTACACAGCAGAAAATATTCTCTGGACCTCCTGCAGTGATATGATCTTAGATGGTTGAAGCTTCAACTTCCGCACTTCTCTGGTAGTTTATTCTGATTCTCTGTAAATCCATTGTGGCCTTTTCATCGAGGATTATCATGGATATGCTTTAACAACTTTAATATGAGGAGATAATTTTTATCTATACTGTTACACAGCTGTTACTCATAGAAGAACTAGATATGTTATGATGCCTCTATTCAAATAGACTGAAAAAGAGTAACAACTTTAAATATCCTAATGGCAGTTTCAACTCTGACATCTCCATGTCTTTATCCAAATTTCACCATACAAGCCTTATTGACAACACAACTCCACTTTTTCCTTATACTCTTTGCTGCTCATATGTATCCCTGCTTACAATTCGTAAAAATACCAGTGATGAATTTAGCTGATGACTTCTTCTTCTATTCTGCTCATCAGATTCATTATCCACTTTCCAGGTGCTGAAAAACAGGCAGAAATTGTTGAAGAGAGCATTAAACATGCAAGGGAAGCTATTGCTCTTGATGTCAGGGATGGAAATTCCTGGTGTGAGTTTCTATTATAAGTCAAATTCTTCTGTACTTCCTTTTCTAATTTATTAGTTAAAGATCTGGTGTAGGGTATTTGCATTGCTTGGCAGAGCGTATGCTTTAGTTTGAGCCTTTGTTTGTGAAACTGAATGTTAGCTGTAAAACCTGCCTACTAACAACTAGAGTAGTCCTTGTCTTCTCACTTAACATTCCAAATCAACATGCATGCTTGTGTGGACTCTGGCATCAGTGAATGGTTAGGACTGAAAAGTGTTGATTCAGCCTTCATCTGAAGCAAAGATCTGGAGACATGGGAGAGTATTACCAACTTCTAATGCTGAGATAATGATAACTTTAACCCTTCAATTCCTGTCCATCTATCGTGTGTTTAATATGCTTTGTGGTTGATAATGTTGACATTTGATATACAAGATGGCCTTTTTATGCTTATTCAAGTCATATGCAATATTATTGTCTGATGTTGACAGGAGACTTGATGCATTCTTGAAGAGTCTCTAAGACATGCTGTGGGTGTAATCAACATACTCATTGTTCTCACCTACCAACCCTTAAAAAGTAGAACTAAAAAGAAAAGGGAGACTTAAGATGCTAAAAGCTAGAAACACATGGTACTGATAGATTTCCTTTTATTTCAGGATTATGGGTACCTTGTTGTTGAGAGACCAAGAATAATCATGCCTATCTACCAGACATTTTGAGCATACAGCAGTTCTATGGCTAATAGTTACATATATTGTTTCATGTTTTCATCTTTGGCAGATAACCTAGGGAATGCATGCCTAACCTCTTTTTTTGTTACCGGAGCATGGGATCACAGTAAACTTCTGCAGTCACTGAAAGCATATCAAAATGCTGTATGTATGAGATAATAACTTATACATCCTCCGCGTGATGTATTTCTACTCTCTGAATTGTTATTAAGCCTGTAAAATATTTCTATTCTGCATATCAGGAGAGAGATGAGACAATGAAATCCAGTCCAGACCTGTATTTCAATTGTGCTACTGTAAGCATTTGTTCAACACTTTAAATCTTTGCTTTTCTTTAAGTTTGTGTGATTCTTTTTGTGCTTTCTAGCTTTTTTTTTTAATGATAATCTATAAAAGTTACACAGAGGACCTAATTGAATGAATAATTATAGCTGTGATTCTCAAAATTTAACTGACAAGTTTCATGAATTATGCGGAGGACAGAAAGTAGTACTCGCTTTGTATTAGCATTAAAGATGCTTTTCAAAATTCCATGTTTTTGTGTAAGGTAGCTCATCTTGCTTGGTTTCGAGATCTTATTCCAGCTTTGCCCAAAACATTGTCATTTTTAAGTCAGCTATGTCTTTTAAGTTCCAAAAATGTTTGTAGTGGGTGTGATTTCAAGCTTTGATGAGATGAAACTTTTGATTCTTGGAGAGGTTATAACACGCGGAGTGACGAACCCCAAAGTTGATTGTTATTTGCATCTTGTGCAATAGTAAGATTCCTTTGGGGTCCCATGTGGTCAGTTTTGCTCCTTTAAAGACCTCATTTGTGGGTAACTTTGAAACTACGCAAGGAAAAAATTAGTGATTCGATTTTTGGGTAGTCAAAAAGGATGTCATTTGGAAGTTACAAACCAAAGTTTTGAGCTTTTGTATTAACCTGCAGTAGCCATGATGTTAATGGTCAGCTAACTAGCTGTCTTGGAGAGAGGAAAACAAAATACTGAAGTAATGGAACAAAGCCAGTGAAGATGATGCAGTTTCACAAAAAATTAGAAGTTGACAGTCAGAGAGGAAAGCTTTAGTTTTACTAGTTTAGACAACCTCTGGATCAAATTTTGGCCCTCTGATACCTTTTTGTGTAAAAAAAGGCTATGTAATCAGAATATTGACCATATTCTTGAGTTCTGTTTACCAAGGATCAGCCATCAGTGGTATCAAGTATGTACTCTTAAAACTCGTGCTTTAGTCCATACTCCAGCTACTTTTAATTCCAGAATCATTTAGTTTTTGGCTTGAACAATGTCTAGACACATAACTGGAAGATCTCATCAGAAAACAGTTTGGCATATTTTTAACTGTTTTTGTTGTTCATTTCCTCAGCTTGTAATTGTTTTGACCAAGAAGTTTAATGCTTTTACAAATTATTTTCATTCAAATGAAATTCCGTGAATACTTATTTCTTTCTGTTATCATTTAATTTAGCAGTTAAAATTAAAATGAAATTTTGTTAGGAGGCTTCTATTGAAGTTAAAATTGCTTTTACATTCAGGGCTTTCCCCTGCAGTGCACAATATCTGCAGATGTGGAACATGTTTGAACTTCCACTGGGTCTAGTTAAACTGAATCTATTCTTCACTGTGCTTTTGTATGCTTGTAAAATTCAAATCTGTATTCTTTCATTGTAAAATGCATTTGAATTCATTACTTGCATCTGCTTTGCTTCTTTATAATGTAGATGCTAAGAAGGAATCAGTGTTTGACATGGCTGAGAATTATTCGTTCAGGTGAACAAATATTTAGAGAACTATGAGAGAGCCCTTACTGGATTTGAAGCGGCTGCCTTGAAGGATCCTGGCTTAAATGCCATGGAGGAAGTTGAGAAGATAGTTCATCTTCTTGACAAATTGGAGAGTTTGCTAAAGGTTAGTTGTTTGTCTCCATGAGGTATAATAAATATTTGGACCACATTGATGCTGCTCAAATAAACCTCATTTCCTCTTGCTTATAACACTGTTGGTTTGCTTGTATTTAAATATTTTACAATGTCCTGATGAGTGAAAAGAAGAAGAAAATTTTAGAAGCTAAGGAAGAAATTAAAATCTGCTCAAAATGATTAAGCTTTATCGTTACCTAGACTTCAAGTGATTTAGTGCATATGAGTTGATCAAAATTAGTTATGGAAAGAAGTCTAAATTATCAGTTGATGATAGTATTGATTCCGAAGGAGCTTGATCATATTGATGATAAGGTATCTAGCCAGTAATGTCAAATGTGGATAGATTAATAATGAAAATTCTAGTGTTCGTTTCTTGCAATTAGTTCCATTCAATGATTATAAATATGCTTGTTTAGTAGAATAGAACGTGGAGTCTTTGCACCATGAAATTGGAAGTATTTTGTCATGCTGATAATTGCTACTTTTTCTCTCTTTATATCCCACATGCATACTGCGCAAGTGAATTATCAAGTTCAACTGGGTACATGGGTCAGAACAAGAATACCTGTATGTAGATTTGAACAAAGCTAGTGCCACCAATAAATAAGATGGATATGTTTATATACAGAGAAGAGTAGGGGCTGGATTTAGCAGACGCTAGTTGGAGCATGGTTTGTGTTTGAAGTTAAGCATTACTATCTTAAGAAATCCATCTTTGACTACTTGCTGGGAAAATTTTATATCCGCAATATACCTAGGGTGGATCATAGTGTAATCTGGTTGTTCCAGAATGCTCATTTCCCCTACAAGGGGCAAACTTGGTAAGGGCCAAATAGTAGGCTTAGCCTATAGGACCAGAGCACACAGTAAACAATTTGATCAATCACACCACCGTCAGGTTTGACAGTCATTGTTGATCTAAGCATTTGGCATCAATTCTAAATATTATTTTTGACGCTCAAAATGATAACAATGTAACTGTGGTTTGTTCATTTTTATGCTCTATTAGAACAGATAGCTGAGCATTGCATTTTGAGGCATGCAGACATTTCCAATTCTAATATGTTTTTGTTTTATAGGGACAAACTAAGGCTAAGCGACTTGCTTCATTGGCGTCATCACTTTCCACTGTAAATGGTATGCCAGAATACTGATTCTACACATGTCCTGAAAAAATTGTTTGTTCAACATGTTTACGTGATGACAGAACATGCTTGAAGTTGCAACCTGATACATGCAATTTCAATCATTTGTTGTCTCCTGTGATTAATCCATGTTAATTTTTTTTATTTTCCTATCTGTAGTAAATCCTTCATATATTCAAGTCAGTGTGGATCGTCTAGCAGAAGGTTTAAATAAAGGGGTTGCCATCGTGGGAAAGGTTCTATACTTTGTTAAACACCAAAACGTGGCTCCATTGTGAGTACTTCGCTAGTTTACTTCTCTCCAACTATTTTGCATAACAGTTGAGTTGCCACATAGTTTCACTTTGAATTGCAGCATGCACATGTTTACGTTCAAAAGCATGCCATTTTTTTTTTTTCCGTTTCTGAGACGTATTATATTGCAGATACTATTTGCTCTGTGATGCAAATCAAATATGCTATGTTTTATCAGTCTATGGGATACGTGATGATGTGGTAAGTTTTGCCTGGCAATGATGAAAGCATCTTTATAAGGAAAAAGTTGATATTTCACTTGAGTTACATTTTTCCCTACTGAAAGAAGCCTAATAATTTGTCATGTGAGTAATGTTTCTAAATTTCCCGAACAGCCTTAATTTCTTTGTTTGTTTAATTTTCTTTGGCTTGTGGTTTGAGTTGAAAGGGGTAGACAAGAAAGAAGGATGGCTCTACTTGATTCATTCCCTCTGTGGTCTCTCTTAAAGTTATAGGAAATATTGTCACAGATTTTAATCCATGAATTATGTTTATTGAAAACAAATTAGGGATGCTTACAACCAAGAATGCATTGTCCTTGCTAGTTTTCCCTTTCACCATGAGGTTGATTATGACTCACCTGCAGGCCAATGAAGTTAACCCTCTGAAGTTATTAAAGAAACTCCCCCTCCCCATTCTGCCTCTGTCTGTGTCTCTCACTCACGTGTAGGATGGAAAGTTTCCAGCCATGCTCTCCTTGTTTCACATGATCCCATATTCATCTAATGATATGTTCATTGCAGGTTAAAGAAGGAGACCAGATCATACTGCTGAGTCCCTATTTCCATAATGTTGATTTCTCTTGGAATGGAAAGGTGTGCTCTTGACACTTTTTGTCATCAAAATCAATCCATTTCCCATCATCGTTTAATTTTGGAAAAACATTCACGTTTCCTTTCTACAGCAATGAAAAGATTGATTCTGCTAATATCATCAATAATGATATTGTCTCAGTAGCTAGTAAAGTTGGTCGTGTAAAATAATTACCATTTGTATGGTTGATTTTGTATCAGATCTACCAGTTCAAATCAGTACGTGTAGACTTCTTGGAGCAAATGCTTGTTAATGGAAAAGCTTTGTCTCATAGCCAGGCAGTTCGAGCATCGATCTATGCACAACATAAGCCTTGAGATTGCTTTTCATTATTGTTGTGGATGTTACATGTGTGATTTATAGTGGAAGTCAAGATAATCCTGCCGCGAACGAAGTGTCTTTTGTATATAGAACTGCAGCACAGAGTAAAGAAATTTGCGCATGTAACATCATGAATTCTTCTCTCTTGTATCCGTGGTAAAGAGAGAACATGAAGGAAGAAAGCAAGGCCAGTGGTTCATGATTGCAGGGTCTGTGCTGCGATTATTGATGATGAATATGTACAAATTGCGAAGGGGAGAGGCGGGATTTTTTTTTTTTTACATGAAAACTTTTTTATATTTAGCTGCAAAGAGTTTTTTCTTCCCCCTATTTTCTTCCTTTTTTTTTATTTTGCATCTTTTGTTTTAATGAGCAAAAAGTTCACCATATTTGATTGCTAATTTGTACTTAGAGCAGAGCTTGTGAGCAAAAGCTCCCTCCCCATTCAAATTGATTTTTCCATCTCATTCCATTTGTTGGAAATTCTTCCAAGTGGCCACTATGACTCTTTGGGCAGGCCCAAATTCCCACACCTTCCAATTAAAAAAATTCAGTCCGATCTAGATGGGCCCTTTTCTAGTCTCACGAAACCGAGTCAGGTCCTTTATCCATGACTATAGTTGTTGTCATTTCTAAGTAAAAAATTTAATCTCGTCCATTAAAAGTGGGCAGTAAAAGAAGGTGGAAAACTGTAGTATGTAAATAGTAAGTCAATAGAGGTGGGGAGGGATGGGTTGGGTGATTTAGAGAAGAAGTATAAGTGAGAGTTTTCTAATAGTACACCACGGCTTCATATCTTCACAACTCATTTTGGGTCTTCTTGTTATTTGAGGAAGAAATTAATAAGTTATTACGTGACAAACTATATTATTAATTAGGACCTCTGCGGTATATGCATGCATTTGACGTCTTTTTCACCAAAACATTAAAAAAAAAAAAAAAAAAAAAGCACAACGCGAGTGATTGAAACATACGTTTGACACGATCTTCACGGGGTTGTTTGGTGTATCTGCTTTAGTTTATTAAGAATGCTGATTCTTCATTATAATAATGCCTGTCATCAAAAGGACTTAAAGATGTACTTAAAATAAATCGACTGTACTAAGCCATGATAAGGAAAGAGAGACAGACGGATAGATAGGGAAAATGTCTGAAGCATGTGCCATGAAGGGAGGAGATGGACCTCAAAGCTACGCCCAAAACTCATCCTATCAGATAGCAAGTTTTCTTCTGTGGGTCTTTTTCACTTCAACTTTTCTGGGAAAACGTTTTTTTTTTTCTATTTATATTCACTTAGTTTAATTGATAAAAGATTTTAATGCTAAGGCCACTATTGTTTCAAGCCTTTGTTAGACTAGAATCGTCTAAAGGTATTGCAGAAATTGCGCATTATACGCCTTAAGGTGTGCAGATCTATGTTTTTAGACTCGGACTGGGTATCGACTCGGTCAAATTCAGGGATCAGGAATCAATGGATTCGACTAGATTCGATAGGGGTTGAATCGGATGACGTCATAGATAAAAATTATTTAAAAATTAAAATATTGTATGTAAAATACCTAAGAGCATGTTAATATTAATAAATGTATATTCATATATATTTGATGTTTCAAATATATTTAACAAGAAAATACAATAAAATTAGAAAGATCAAGTAGTAATTTATATTATTTAATGAACATTAACAAGTTTAGAATTAAAATTATGGACTTGATTGAAAATAACATCAAATTTTAGGACAAATTTATAAAGTATGAAATATTTGAGGTATATTAATAATTTTTAATAACTTAGGGGTCAACACATAATATTAAAAATGTTTGACCTTTTTTGAAAAAGGTTTTGATTGAACTGGTTCTTCCGATTTTTAAAAATTGGGTTTGACCGAATTTTACTCATCCAATTTTTTAGAATAATTCAGACCGGACACTTGGTCGATTCCCGATTCGACTAGTCAGACCGGCCGATTCAGTCTGAGTTTAAAAACACAAGTGCATATATGAGGTTAAGGAAGACTTTGGCTAAATGATAAGATGAAGGAGATTATAAGTAAAATATTTTTTATTCAAAGCCGGTGTGTAAATCTTTTATAGTAAAAGTTGATTTTTTTATAGTAAGTGGTTGATAATTCAAACTTGCGATCTGGTAGTTATAGATTGAAAAAAACTGATTTTTTTAAATGTATATTTCTTCTACTTTTTGGGTTGCAGGAAGGAGCAATAGACGTTGAAAAATAAATTATCAACAAAGAAATTGACCCAAAAAAAACTTGATGTTGATCAACTTAAGTGAAGAGCTTATACATGTCAAACAATTTTAATAGAAAATATTTCAAGAAAAGGAACACGGCCCACTTATTATAATTCTCATGACATTAATTTTAGTGAATTTGGCCCTGAACGATACCTCTACAATAAGTTACATTTGGTCACAGATAACTAGTACTCCCTCCGTCCCATTGAAACTGTCATATTTTTCATTTTGGTCAGTCCCAAAATGTTTGTCACATACTTAAAATGGCAAATGAATTTTTCTTCTTCTTCCAATTTTACCCTTCTGACACTGCCTTTTAAATATGTGGATCCAGCATAAATTGTCAAAAGAACAAGATACGCTTTGAAGTGCGTGGCTGATGCTAGCCAATGTTTACTAGCGCGTGCAGTGCAAAATAAGCATGCCAGCCAATGTTTACTAGCGCGTGCAGTGCAAAATAAGCAAAAAGTTAGTGTAGCTTTAATAATGTAGTGGGCCCAAAGTGTTGACTAGTTTGCATAAACCATTTGAATAACTTCATCCGCACCACTATAGTCAAAATTTGGACAGCTTGACGAGGATAATTTAGGAATTACATACAGCTATCTCTTATTCTTGTTTACTATTGAAAAATATTCCAATTCCCGAAAAGTGAGTACAACTTTGTGTCTACCGACAGATTGGCTTGTCATTTTTGTGGTTGCTATCTATTACAATTGTCGTAATGCTATCTGGACCGAATTGGCTAAAATACAAACACTTATCTGGAAATGGCTAGCTGGTATAAATCACTCCATCCATTTGGGCAGGGAAACCAAGACATAACAAGGGAAGAGATATAGTGAGATTAAATGCGTGTACTTTGTGCCATAATGGAGGAAATGGACCTCAAAGCTATGCCCAAAACTCATCCTATCAGGTAGCTTTTTTTGGGTTTTTACAGATTTGTTTTCAATTAATTTAAAGACAAAGGGATTTCAAGCTTTGGGCCGGTAAAATTATAGACACTGCAAATGGTGCAATGATCATTCGACAAGTCTTAAGGTTTGTAATATAAGGCTTGTGTCCTAAAGCTTATCTATTATTTATTTATTTATTTTCCCTTATGGTTGCAGAGAGGAGCAACAGAAGTTGCAAAAGAAATTATCAGAGAAGAAATTGACAAAAAGCTAGACATCAAACAACTTTCTTCAACCTCTATGGATCCATTTTGCATAGCAGATTTTGGCTGCTCCACAGGACCAAATACATTTGTGGCAATGCAAATCATCATTGAAGCCATTGAGGACAGATTCAAAAAAGAGGGACTAACACCTGAATTTCAAGTCTTCTTTAATGACCTTGTATCTAATGATTTTAACACACTTTTTGCTTCACTTCCGCCAGAAAGACACTACTGTGCTGCTGGAGTGCCTGGTTCTTTTCACAGTGTCATGTTCCCAAAGGCAAGCCTTCATTTTGCTTATTCATCTTACTCGCTTCACTGGCTTTCAAAGGTGCCAAAAGAGGTTACAGACAATACGTCTCCTGCATGGAACAAAGGAAAGATTCACCATGGCGGTGCCAAAAGGGAAGTTCTTGATGCCTATGCATCTCAATTTGCCAAGGACTTGGACTCATTCCTGAATGCAAGGGCACATGAGCTCGTGGATGGAGGCCTGATGGCACTTCTTATACCTGCTGCTCCTGATGCTATTCGTGAATCTCATACCAGTACAATCACAGAGGTAGAATGTGAAGTTCTAGGATCTTGCTTGATGGACTTGGCTAAGAAGGTGAGATTTTAGCATTCTAGTTAGTTTTAGACACTGGCGAAATCAGAAGTTGAAATTTGGGTTGAAGACTAGAAAAGACATATAATTATATATATATTCTCATTCTTTTATTTTTATTTTTTTACCTTCCAACATATTTATTTATATACATTTATTTATTTCTCTAATTTTTTGTCAAAGAATTGTACATGAATGAATATGTTTCATGCTCTTTTTGACTGTTAGAATATTATGCTTTTTTGTCCTTTTTCATTTTCTTTTTTATATATTTCATAGTTCAAATATTTAATATAAATAATTAATAGTTGTTAAATAATTATGACATCACGAGTCAATTAAGGTTCGTCCAACGATTGAACCAATAATTTTTTCGAGTCAATAAAAGGGCTGTTTTCAAAACCTTACTGTATCCATTGTAGGGAGTAGTCGACGAAGTGAAAGTGCATATGTTCAACTTGCCAGTATATTTCACATTTCCCAATGAGGTAAAGGCACTGCTGAAGGCAAATGAAAATATGGACGTCCAGAGAATGGAGATACTAAACATTCCAGGAAAGCAAGAGCTTTTTCCCAACCCTACTGCAAATGTTTTGTACCTGAGAGCTGTCTTACAAGGAGTTGTGGAGAAGCATTTTGGAAGTGGAATCGTGGATGAATTGTTTGAACTGTATGGACGAAAAGTTGCAGACTCTTCTTTTTTCTTTGATCCAGAAAATCAAGATCTGATCGTGATTTTTGTGCTGCTAAGGCGAAAAATGAGAACATGAATAAAATGTGCAAATGAGAGTTAAATGTCTAAAGCCATAAAAAAAAAATTTTTTTTTTTTTTGGCAAGTAGAAGTTTAATATGTCCCGTACTACAACATGCGCTGCAATTTAGTTTTATCATTTAGCTTTTTGCCAAGTAATAGTCCTGCAAAGGATCGTCGTGAATACGATCACTTTTGCCAACCAAGAAAAAAAGAAGGAAAACTAAAAACTCATTTCATAGTGAGTGAAAGAATAACGTAATTTTGATTCCTCATGGTCATTTGCTCTAAACTCAATCTCTTTTTTGAATAATTTCGTCGCGAATAAACCATATATCTCTAAAAAATAAGCCGTGCAAGGCAATGCGCCGATTGGGCAACAATTTACATGGGAGCAAGCAATCATGAACAATCTCCCCTTCCAGCGATGAACCCATAAACATCCACGATCGATCAATCATTTGCCAGTCAAAACCTGTTTCCCATAGAAATAACGGTAAACGAGTAGTAGTCTATTATCCACAAGCTATTCATTTGTTCAGACTGATAATAAGAAAGGGGAATCAATTCCTATCTACTCGGAACAGAGAACTTACATATAGCATTTCATAGCTGACCAAATTAAGAATCAATTTGATGTTTCGGATGTCAGAAAGTGACCGTCTGACTGAAGAGAAAAAGGAAAAGAAATACGAAAAAAGACACAAACGCAGGTGCCTATACACGCAAGTATAGTTATCAGGCAAGCTTTTTGTTCATCACAGACTCAATAGACCCATTTATAAGTTGATAAAAGAAAAAAAAAATTTATCTACCTACATTGGTTCGTCGTCCCTGCTCCAGGCGGGAGAAAATAAAAAAGGAACTACAAAATACACATACTATGGGCAATAGAATTGCAAATATGACTATTGTCTGTAGTAGCCACTCTGGTTAGGAGGATATGGGGGTTGGACGGTGTAAGGGGGCCTAGGCATGGATCCTGGTTGAGGAGCTGCATTATAGTATGGACCACGCCATCCAGGATAGGCAGGCTGGCCATACTCAAGGGTAACAGGAGGCTGCTGTTGATGCTGTGGAGGTGGGTATGGAGAACCTGAAGCTGGTACGTGATAAGGAGGTGGTACTTGTTGTGGCGGAGAGACATAAGGGGAAGGAGATTGAGCATATCCGGCCATTGTTGGCTGCTGCTGGGGCTGGTATGGAGGAGTTGGTGGATGTGAAGGGTTGGACACATGCACAGGTTCTGTGTGCTGTTGGGAGTTTGGCCTTGGAGTCTGATGGGCCTGTCCAGCTGCAGGATAACTGTAACCACCTGTACTCTTGTTATCCTGAAAACTGAGACCTGCAATGTGTCTCTGAACATCTTCAATCATCTCCCGGCACTGAATGTTCCTTGTCATCACAAAATCACTACACTGTTGCTTTATATTTGTGATAGCATCCTGTTTAACAGAAAAAATTGAGCGTCAATAAACAAATTTTGAATCGATTACCAAACGAAAAACAGAAAAAATGAAAAAAAAAAAAAAGGGATTCATGAACCCCGCACCTTTAATGTGTTTAAAATTTTGGTTAACAGCCATGAATTAATTGTTAATATACAGAATCAAGCTCAACTTTCTTTGGCATTTTAAATTTGTGTATTTGTCAAAGTAGAGCCAAATGTATCAAGGGTAAAGCTTCATGAACAATATTACCTTATATTTAGTTATCAAAACTACAACAGCCTTAAGTAATATATGGGCAAGGCTAAAAAAATGTATATAACTATCCACTTAAGCCAACTACGGCTTTACCAGCCAGTTCTCTCTAGCTGCTAAACCATACTATGGAGGAATGAACAATGTAAAAGATAACAGACTCACATAACTCTGTTTGTGCACCATTTTTTTTTAATTAGCTAAATCAGTGAATGAAGGGAGTGCCAACTGTTTGTTCATCATTATTTTTGTATAAAAAATATGAAATTCAAGCTTCAAATGGGTAAGAATGACTTGAAAAATATATAGGGCCAAACTCATGAAGGAAAAGCTCAAACCTGAAGAGTAACATAGAACTTCAGTCCTTCATTTATGTTCTCCTTAATTTCTCGATACTTAGCTATTGCAGCTTCTATTTGCTTGTAGCTCTTCTCTCGAGAAGCTGACAAATTGAAACATGGATTCAGGCATGAAAGCATGAGCAACAGAAAGCAATATTGAGGGCAAATTTAGATGGGAAAAGCACTGATTTTAGCTTGCATCAAGTGCTAGAGCTGAACTTTGTAAACCAGTAAAGCAAGAAGGAAGTGCCATAGCAGTAAGAAGTCATAACAATGAGTCAAGACTAGCTGTCAGGACAATAACAATAGATTCTTGTTTATTGCAGCAATTAGACCTTAAGACTAAACTAAGGGGTGCAAAACTCGGCTCAAACTAGATCCTACAAGCTGTGCACCAAGAAGGGCGCCATCAGAATTTAAACCAAGTACCTATACGCCTCTCCACATTCAATACCCCAAATTCCCAATTAACAGACAGTTGGTAAAGGACAATAAGCCATAGTCCAATTATATGACATATTAATTCATGCTAGTAATGAGAAAAAGACAATCAAAATGGCAAGCTACTTTTCAGCACATATATTAGAACCTGCTTTTGAGTCATTTAGTCTGCTTCCGTGAGCAACATCACAAATTATTGGTGAGAAAAATTATAAGCATCATCATTGATAGAGAAAAAGGATACTTGAGTTTGAAAAATCTAGCAATTTCCAAGTAAAACAGAAATAAGGGCTCGACAGGCAAATTCCTCAGCCAAATGATATCTAACTTACCATAATTCAAAAACATGTCTAATTCTAAGAGGAAAACCATGTACCATTACCAAGTAAAAGCCACCGTAGTTGCAGTGCCAGTCAACTTAATAGGTTAAAGCACCCTCTGCTAGACGTTTATCCACAGCTATCATGAAAAGCATGAAATGTAGTCTAGAACTATGATTCCACCGTAAACCCAGTAACAAACACCACCAACCATAGCACCATACCCTCATAACAAACATGAACAGATGTGAAAAAGCCTAATGTAAAGAACATAAAGCAGAACAAACCTTTGAAATCTTCAAGATTAAAAACTGCTGCAAAGTTATCATTTTGAACCTGAGGCAAAATAAAGACAATTAGAACAAGAGGTTCTCAAACCACACCTGAAGCATCTAAGAACGTTCCAATTAGGACAGGCAAATTATTAAATCAACATCTACTCTGATTTACATTTTCATTTATCCATGCCTCACCTCCATGAGGGCAAATTACCCTAACAAAACTGAAAAGTCAATATTTTGCAAAGCAAGGAGAGAAACAAAATCTATCAAAATCTTGATTTTTAAATGCTGATTTCCCTCCACAAGAATCATCAATTGTCAAACTTACAACTCTCTGGACATTTTATTATAGTACACCATGTTATCCCATCCCCAGAGAAGCCTTAATCATCAAGTTGATAAATTTCACAGTAAATTCACTTCTCATTTCTGGAAAGGGAAAAATTAACCTTGTCCTAATAAACACAAATCATATGCATAGTACTCATAGCATACCAAATCAGATCATCAGGCAGCCATAACTACTTCTTTCTGATCATTAAGTTTCATCTTGTCAAAACTAGGAAGAGAAAATTAGGGGGGGGGAAAAAAGAGTGTCAACAAAAGCATGCCAATGGCTTAAAAGTCACTTAAAAGTGGTCAAACAAATAAATGTATTCTTTTCTCTTTTTCTGGCCAAATGGATGTTCATCTTGATGCATGTCAAGGCACCAACAGTACACTGCTCACAGCAAAGATAAATGTTAAAAAGAAGCACAGCGATTTCATCCCTGCACTTGGCTGGTGTAAGAACCACAGGGTTGATGTTGGACTCGGTATTAGTGTCTAATGTTCTAAACAGCACCCGGCTGACAAACAGAATGAACGTCCAAAATGCTTATTTCATCTCTTTACCACATCAAAGGGTACCATAGGACCCAATAAACAACATCAACAGAGTAGAGGAATTACATATGATACCAATAGAACCTCAAAGAAATGCTTAGCGGTGAAAACTGCCACTAAAATACTAACATTATTGTCAATAGGCACCAGGGACCCCATCGAGATATCAATAGTTTAAGAAAATACCAAAGTACCTGAATATGCATCAACAGCTGTTCTTGTCCCTCAACATTTTGCGCAATTTCTTGACAAATATGATCATACTTTGCAATTTCCTTCCTATAGAGATCCTCATGAGAACCAGTCAACGTCATCAACTTTGGTAGTATGTCATCCTGAGCCACAAAAAGATAAGCACAAGTCAAAAGTAACATAACATTAGCATGAGAACAGCATGACAGATAGAAATGACCACCCTCCGCATAGATGTTTGATTGTAATTTTCAGAACTACAATAATTTCTCAGCTTATATCAGCATAAGGGAAGTTATAAATAAGAGAATATGGCACTAGAGTAATACAAGTCAATAAATAAAGATGATCTCACTAATTATATCTAAGCTAATGGGAGGCTAATCTAGTTACTACATTTCTTCTTGGATATAAACAGGAGACTTATACTTTGGCACTTGAAAACAAGTTCACTAGAAAAGTATACAAGAAAGAATTTCTGTTAAGGAATGAATTCACCAGTAAGCAACAAAGAGAATGGTAACAGTAGGCAGAACTATAACAGAAAGATAAGTGAAAGCAGCATGGCAAAAGAAGACTTCAAACAGTTGATAGTAAATATCTGCTCTTTTCTTAGTTCAAAGATTGCCTAAACAGCTAAACAAATTGACTATGAGCGAGTTATCCTCTGTACCTTCCTCTTCATCTCTTTTAGCATGTCTTCAAGACCTGCCCTCTGAGCACCAAGAGTCTCCAATTGCCTCTGCAAAAAGAGCAAGGTTGCATTTATAGTTTCATGGGAAAATTAATTCGGTGATACAGTCAATCAGAGTCTTTCAAAGTAGAATTGATACTTCACGCAATAAAAAGGGAGATGTAGCTTCTTTCATCATGAAAACTTTCATTTGACTTTTTTTCCACCTTGAAACAAATAGAATGACAGATGCACTTATTTCACATGTAGTTTTACAAAGAATGATTTCAAAAGACCACAAAGTAGTACCGACAACTTCTTCCTTCCTTGTCATTGTTATATTCATAATAGAATGATGTTTTTAGTACTCCATTATACTTTCTCAGTCTACAAACCAATACAGTGGTCCCAAATTCTTAAGGATCCATCTGTAAACGAAGTCAAAGAGAAATTGACAGACTTAATTAGACCAAAGAGGTGTATCTTGAAAAGCTGATTCTCCTCAGCATCATATTTTAAATTCTTTATTCATTTCAATCACAATGAAAAAACTTCAACGTGAACATGCCCTATTGCCTAACAGAGATTAGAAGAAATTAGTGAAGTTCCAAAGGTCAATTTGTTGACATGAATTGCAACTAAATATATGTCCAGAAGACTTAATAATCTTCAAAAAACACAACAAATAGATTTTACACATTACTAACTCAGAATTAAAACACAAACAAAACCAACTTACCAAGCTCTGTTTCAGGGCTCCCACTACAGCATCTTCATTTGCATCTAATGACATTATGGGCCTTGACAGCGAGGGTAATGCAGATTCAATCTACCAAAGATAAAATGCACAGAAAAGAATCAAATTCCTGTTACTTCACAGAAAGTGCTCAAAGAAAAACTCGAGCATTAGAATTATGGGTCCATTCTAATTCTTAGTATTAGATTTTGCTTTTCACACCCACTTCCAGCTTCCAAAAAAAAAAATACCTCTCCAGACTTGATTTGAAGATGATAATTCTCCTTCATAGAATTTCTAAACATATAAATCTTCAGATGTTACATGACCTTTTTCACTAATCACATTTTTTCCTGTCCATTAAAATTAAGGCAAGAACAAGAAGCAACAGATAACTAAGCACTTGCTGCAAAAAGGGGAAAACTAATAAACATCAATTCAGACATAATGCAGTTCCAATTTCAAAGCCAAGCAGCCACACAACACTCCTTATGGGAAACAGAACATAGGAATTTATAAGCTCAATATTAACCTAACCCCTAGCTAAATATCCATGAAATCAGATAAAAGATTTATAAAATCATGCAAGTGGCTAAAGGAACTTCAGTATTACCATCAGAGTAATTAAAACTGCACAAACTTCAAAACCATTAAGAGAGGGGGGGGGGGCTACTGAAGGATTTCCAAGCCCATAAAAGATTTCAAGCAATATATCAATCATACAGCAACCGAAGTCATACAAATTAACCTAAATCAAATAAAGAAGCATACTGGGCGATGATCAAGGATTGACATTAGTGCCGAATGATCTCTCACAGATCGCTCTATCCGTCCATCACTTTCTGCTGCCTGCTTCAAGTTCGCAGCAAACCTATTAAGCCGATCTAGCAAGTTCTTTGTTAAAGTACTAGATTGTGGTCTAGTCCACCGTGTTCCAAATTGGCTTCTGAACTGTGCATCTTCTGTTGCCTCTTTTTGCAGGAGCTCCTCTGTCTGCACCAACAATTCTTGGTCCACCCTCCTCAAATCTTTAAGTTGCTGTAACTCACCCTCTAAACCAGCTGGGCCCCCACAAACTTGCACAGCCTCTACATCTTCTTTAAGATCTGTTGGAAGAGTGGAATTCCCTTCCAAAGCAAGAATAGAATCGGGTAAGTCCATCTCCTTCAGCCTCACTCGGGCTAGCTCACTTGCCTGTTGTAATTTCTCAGCTTGCATCCTGATAATGTCATCAACCATTTCTGTATATCTTGAAAGAGATTTTGCACTGCTATCAGGAACAAGCCTCACAAACATTTTCTCCTTGCTTGCATCCAACACCTCATTCATTGGCATAGGCTTCACCAATGAAAAAGCAGGAAGTGGCGGCAAAGAACTGGCAGTAGGAACCCTCATTAAGTAGACTCTTTCATTCTCCTTCACAGCCCTCTCCAAGTTGCGGTTCAGGGTTGATTCTAATTTGGTCATTGCATCCAGAAGCTGCTGAGCTGCCCCCCTTGGACATGATTTCTTTGCCTCAGTCAATGCAGCAACCCCACTCTTCAAACGGGCAATCTCCTCAGCTATCTCTTCCTTCTCATGGAGCTCCAAACTGTACCTGTAGCAAGCCTCTGCATAAAACAAGGCTGCTTTAAGCTGAACATGAGCTAGCCAGTTCTTATCAAAGTGCTGGTTGAGAGGTGCAACATTCAGAGCTGCCAGACCCTCCTCATAATATAGTCCAACCTGTAACACCACAACATGCGACCTCAACTTTGCAGTCATTGCCAATTATGTGAACCCAAAACATGTGAACTATAGTAAAGTAACCATTTTCTATCAAAAGAATTTACGTATTAATGGACATACTAAATTAAGAACAATCTGCAAATATCCAGTAATGGCACACATTCAATAATAAGATCATTAGTATATGGGCGACAAAAACAGTCATTATGAATGGAAAGAATAAAAAAATTGGAAAAGTTCTCAAGTTTCACCAGGTGTAAGGACATATGGCATTCATATTATTGAAGAATCAAGGTCAATGTAATCTTTTGACTGAACAGATCAAAAGGTGAACAATAAACCAATATGCAAAACTTGAATGCCTTTGTATAGCTCCTTTTTTTATTCAATTGACCAAAAAAAGAAAGAAAAATTCCTCTAATGGGGACATTTTCCAGTCTATTCTTCTTGCGTTTGTTCAGAAAGAATTCCATCTGCTGAAGCATTATTTTAGTGACTGATAAATCGTTAGCATTTGCAATACCTGTACTTCGAAATAGTTTCAACAAGAAAAATACCGAAAAAGAGAAAGACCAAGACATAGATGGTCTCAGTTTAGTTACAAAAGGAAAGTCACTGCAACCAAGGTTATTGAGCCAAAATCACCAGTTATATGTTATTGCAAAATCTTTAGCAAATTTGCACACCATACTTGTATATCAAATATTTGGACAGCCAAATTTCAAATAAAAGGTAGCTAAGCTCCCAAAAATCCCTAAATACCTGTCTGGAAATCTTTGCACAAACCCCAGGAGTGTTGCCCTTGGCAATAGTATTCTCGAAAACACACTCCTGAGCCTGAGCCAACATCAGTCTCTCCAGCATTCCAACACACTCCACTGACACATCCACAGATGCTGAGCTACCCATTGATGCCTTCATTGCCACATTATCCCTCAAAAAGGCAAATGCACCAGCTGCTGCTATAAAAGCATGAGATGCCTGCTTTCGCCCATCAACCCCTGATCGGTCAAAACTCAGCCCCATTTGACTATGGACTGCCCCCAAATTAAACAACACTGCAGCTTTTTCTAAATAATAACCCAAAAAAAAATTTTTGATGGAATGCCAATTAGTATGCTACAACTCGCAAGTAAAATACAAAGCTTCTATAGAAAAGTCAGAAATGAGTAAGATTAACTGATGGACAAGTCTGCCAAAGACTCGTACCAACCTCCAGAATCAGAATAGCATAACATATTCCTTCAATTCTGCCTAAAAAATTGTACCTTGCCCTAAAATCCCAATCAAAAAGTAAAAGATAAAATCAATCTTTTCAAGAACACTTAACGCACTGTACTTTCTGTATGCTCTGATCATACGAGAAACAAGAAGACCAGAAACAATTTCATTTTATTGTACAGATTATCTATAGTTAATCCCCTCACAAGAACCAAAACTAATATAAAAATATGAAAACCTAAACAAAGTTTGGTACCCCTGTTTCCTAGCAAATAAAGATCAACATAGATTTCCCCAAGAGAAAAGGAGTATAAAATGTCAATATTTTGCCAAACTAAACCACACTACTGAGTCATTGCATCTTACACAGAACATATTGTAGCATAGCGAAATGCAATCAATCAAACAAGCAAAAAATATTTACCTAACTCAAAACAATAAAGTACTAAATGACACTACAGAATACACCTCAAGCATTGACGGAATGTACCATAGCAAAATCGAACCAATCCAAAACAAACGAAAAAAAAAATTGAAATTTTACCTAAATGAATATTTTGCTGGGCAGCTTTCTGTTTATTTTTGAACGCATCAAACCAAGTGAACGTGACCGTATTAATATGGTCTTTATCGGGAGAAATAGGGAACCTCGACTCCACAGCGCAAAGAGCTCGATAATACTTCTGGAGAAGATCACGCCGCGCCGGGAGAGAATCGGCCGGAGTAGGGCCACGTTCTATGTCGGTTCGAAGTTCCTTGAGGGTTTGGAGATCGTCCTCCAAGTTCTGAGCCTCACGTTCGCCGTAATTGATCACTATGTAGTTCCGCAACGGACGGTAGAGGTCTAAAGAGTTGGTCCTCTTCTCGTATATTGCTAGCATGATGTTTGTGGTTGCTGCAGCCGTTGACGACGACGGAGACGCCATGATCGGCAGTGGTGGGATAAATATTAAGAATTTCGATTAAATCCGGCTCCGCAATTCTATTTATACTCTGATTTTTCTGTAGATAGATTAAAACTGATTGGGAAAACTGGTAGGATTGAAGTCAATGGGAAGGTGTGTAAATTGGCCCCCGCGGGGTGTTTTGGGGCGTGTTGGAGGTGTTTTGCTTAGTTGGAAAGTAAAGGACAAAACCTTGGGGAATTTGTGGGGCAAAATTGATTAAAAGTGATTAGGGGGCAAGGTTTTGTTCGACTAAGAGTTTAGGGGTTTTAGTGTAATATACTTGATAACAAAATTAAAAAATGAAAGAGTTCTAAATATAATTGCTGTTTTAACCTTTTATTTTTACCAATAATTCTATTTTAATTTCTATATCTTCTACTAATTGTTAACATTACCATGCTCACTTGTTGAAAATATATCAATTAGAACGCTTGTAGAATGATTTAAACTGAGTAGACAAAATAGTCTACATTAATTTATTGTAACATATACGACTTGATTTGAATTGTTTTTATTAGGAAAAACTTTAAGAAAAATATTATTACTGCACTTTTTTTTTTTAAAAAAAAAAAAGAGGTTCTATGTAATAAAAAGTTAATTGTAAAACATGCTAAAAGATTTTTTTTTTTTTGTCAACAAAGATTGAATATTCAGTATATTTTAGATGGAAATTGAGAATCAAAAAAAACTTATTCTATTTTATACGTTATTTATAAAATTATAAGACGTCCTTCAAAATCTTGAATTAATCAACAGTTAAAAAAATAGTATTTTAGAACAACAAATAGTGGAATGAACACTAAAATATTAGTCAAAAGAAATTTACTATTTGAATCATAACTCCTACGTCTTGGAATCTCAACCTTAATGCCTCGTTAATTACGTGCAAAATAGACAAAAAGATGGGGAGGCAAAATAGAACAACTCAGAAGAATGAGGGCCAAAACATTAGTTCACCAAGCTTCGGAGAAAAATCCTAACCGGGTTCCGAGTAGTAACATAACATTAATATAACATTGCAAGGCTGGCTGGCCGGGTTAGCAGTAGCAGAGGAATCCGGTCCATGAATTAGAGAAACAGCAGAAAACCGCGTGGAGTAACCCCCACGCATATTCTTTCTTGTTCTCAGGTTCTATAAAGATCCGGTGAACCCCTATTTTGTCGAACTCTCTAGAAATCCTTTCAGATTGGGCAGCAGCTGCTCAGATTTCGAAGGTTGAGATAACGCCGCTTTTCAAGATTTCACAGCTAAATTCAAATCTTCTTGTTAGCCTTAGGTAGCCGTCTCAGATCTCTCCTTCTTGCTGTTCATCCTTTGTACCACTAACCAGGTATGTGACGAATTTTAGTATTCGCCACTTTTTCTATCTTTGTATCTGATTGGATTGAGTGTTTGTCTCTCGCTCCTAAATGGGTTTTAATTGTTATTTTATGGGTTTCTCTTATTTTGTACTCATTCAATATGCATACGAAGAAATTTTAGTGTTTATGCCTAGGCCCTAGGGTTTCTTGCTGCTGTTTGATTACTTAGTATAGTGGCTATACAACAAGGCTGGATGGATTTTGAGTAGATGAATTTTAGCTGGAATATTGAGTTCTTGAAGATGAAAAGTAACAAGGCTGGAAATATTTATAGCTAGGTGAATTAAATTTTCGAAGGTGGTTATTATGTTTCCTTTTTGGTTGTTAGATTTAATCGTGGCTGAAGTACAGTACTTAGTATCCGGTTCAAAATCTTTTTTTTTTTTTTAAAAATTTGTGAAAATTAGTTGCTGAGATATAAAGCTTCATGTGAATTATGGATTGGCTGCAGACTTCTTGGAAAAAAGGATTGGAAGTGAAGAGACAAATTTTAGTTGGGCATTCAAGATTGTGACTTTCTTATAGTATTATATTGTTATAAGGTAAGAAACCCGACTCGGATTTGTACAGTCTCTTTCTTTGCATTCTTTTGTCATGTTTATATAATTTCTCTGCATGTGTAGTATTTTGTTTATTACTGAGAAGCTGGATTTGTATTACTTTCTGCCAAATTTCATGAAATTCTCTATGAATGTTAAAAAAAAACTGTAGTTTTTTTGGTGCCAATGAAGCAAATCAATTGCTGCAGTTGTCATGCCCTATGTAAATTTTGAACCTGGGAAATGTTTGTTAAAGAGAATCTCTTATTTTCATGTGTCTCAGATGATTGTTATAGAGAATCTCTTATTTTCTTGTGTAAGATACAGTCAACAAAAGTGTAGGACTTCATGTGGTTGATACTTGTTTAATACCAATAACATTGATGATTAAATATTTGGCTTAAATTATGTACAAATGCTTTCAACCAATGTTGTGTTGGAATATACGTTGAATTGGTTTCTGTTGTAACCCTCCAATTCCTGTCGCTAATAAGACTATTAAAGCTTTCTAAGAAAAACAATGAAAGTCTTTTTTCTGAATGAGCTCACCAGTCTCTTTATCAATTATGGTGGACCCTGCAGCTTTTTAGGGTGTGAATTAAGTTGCCGAACAATCTGCCAGGAAACCAGCCTCATAATTTGCGAATGACATGTTTAGGCGACTGAGTATACAATCTGTATGAATTATTTGTTGTGTGCTCTCCAGAAATGATTATGTCTTATAGTGTCTTTTAACCCCACCTTGACGTGCTTCAGTTGAAAGGTTTTCTTGTTTCTTTCTTAATTATGTTTTTCTTAGTGCTCTGTTTAGATTTTCTTTGCAATATACATTGAAAGAAGTTTTTTCTTAATATCTGAGCTGTTCAAAATGTATTTAACTACCTCATTTTGCTCCTACAAAGGGCGTTCTTCCTTTGTGCCGAGAAAACATTGTAATTTTTATACCAATTTTGCCTTCTAGATTTCTGCACCTTCACTTCACCACGCGTTCCACTTTTAGCCTCCAATTTTCCATCTTAGATGGTTCAGAATCACTCAAATCTTGTGTGCTGAAAAGAGAATTCTCTGTTTGCTTCCAAAAACACCTAAAAGGTTGTGTAAGAAGAAGTTTGCACATGGACAGCTTACTAATTGCTTAAACCAGTAAAATAACTTTCACTGTGCAGAAACTAGTCTTCGATTGTAGAGTTTCTTTGAGGGGAGAAAGACATAAAAACAATCAAAGATATCTATCATATATCTGCCAGAGAAACATACGGCTTTGCTATGTTGTACTTCCATTTGTCTTTTCTGAAACAATCAAAGATATCTATAAATTTGCTTCTCATGCTAGTTGTTGTTGATCATCTCTTTCTTGACTGATTTCCTGGTGGAGGAACTAACATTGTTTCTTTCTCTTTTTGAGATGTACTTCTGGTCATCATCTCATACCAAAATGCAGGTATTCAGTTGTATTTTATATCAAAATGGATGCCAAGAAGTTTATCCAGCTGGTCGAGGAGAAGAAGAAGCGGATGATGGAGAGGAAAGAAGCCCCTTTGAAATGGGAGCAAAAATTGGAAGCTGCAGCCAAGGCTAGAGCTGATGCTGAAAAGGAGAGAAAGATGAAGGCCACTAAGCACAAGAAAAGATCTGTACCAGGTTCTGAAAGTGATTGTAGCAGTGACAGCAGCAGTGATGAAAGGAAGTCAGCTAAAAGGCCCCACAGGAAGCATAGGAAGCATAATCACTCTGACTCAGGCGATAATGAGAAGAGGAGGGATAAGAAATCCAGACATAAGTCGAAAAGGAGATCCTCTGACTCTGGTGATGATAGCAGTGGATGTGATACTGATTCACAAGAAGAGAGGAGGAGAAAGAAGCAGAGGCAGAAAAGGCGAAGGCATCATGATTCAAGATCAGATTCTTCTGGTGCTGATTACTCTGATGATGAAAGTGACATTGATATGAGAAGAAGAAATCGCATAAAGAGTCACAAGCGCCATCGGAGATCTCATTCTAGTGATTCAGAATCTGCATCTGACGATGACTATCCAGGCAGAAAGAGAAACCGTGCAAGGCACCACAAACGTTCTAGACGATCAGGTTCAAGTGATTCAGATTCATCAAGCGATGATGACACTCCAAAGAGGAGCCGTCATGCGAAACACCATAAGCATCATCGTGGAACCCGTACTCATGACTCGGTGTCCTCAGATTCTGAAGATCATCGTCGTGACGGGAGTAGATCTCTAGGGAAGTCATCTGATGACGATTTTGGTAAAGTAGAAAAGCAGAAAAAGCATCATCATGGACATGGTCGTCACCACCACCATCATCATCATAACAATCACAATCGCATCCACTCTGACGAAACGCCACTCAATGATCAGCAGGCTGGGAAAGCAACAGAATCAAATGGAAAAAATACTCTGCGAGAGGCAAATATGGACAATAGCCATGATAAAGCTGTTGAACAGCAAACTGCTTAATGGTCCGAGTGTGCCTTCCAATGGATTCATGTGCGCTGTTTCTGTGTAGGTAACTTAGGGTTTTCTGGTTGGTGTTGCTGGAGGCTTGGAATCTGGAATTTGTCAAAGATTATATGTTGAACTGCTGCAGCAAAAACCTTTCTGATTGACATTTGAATTTACTGATTCCGTATAAATATGTAACAGCTTATCAGCAATTTATTCCCTCTCTTTGCTGTGTGGAACATTTATTTTAACAAACTGTAATGGATGCGTTTAGATTGAACAATCAACCATCTCATGCGAATGTCTAGTTGCTGTTTGGTTGGCATGCCTTGTATCTTCATTGATCAGGCCTACATTTCTTAACATGTTCAAAATCTTTATTCATTCATGTTTAATAAAATCTCAAATGATACAAATTTCTTTCGTATTCCGTGATCAACGTGACATGAATTAGCTAAACCTCCATACAGGTCTGGGATGTTTGAGCATAAAATTAATTACTAATTGCAAACCCCACCAGGTTCGTTGCAGTGTGGTTGAGGAGGTATGAATTTTGAAGGGTATCAAGAGACGGACCAATAGTTTTTTTTTTTTTGAACTCAGAGACGGACCAATAGTTAAAAGCTATAAAATACATGAAAGTAATCACTCACTAGAAAGCATCCTAGAAGCGTAACAGTAACTACACACTAACTGTTGGGTCTTGGCCAAAGTGGGCACTGAGAAGAAACAGGCTGGCGTATAACAAATCCAGACATTATTCTCTGAAGAATACATATCGAACTACAGCAATTGATAAGGAAGCACGTAATGGTGCACGTCAAGTATTAATACAAAATTTAGTGTATCATAACTAAGGCATCGATGCTTTTGCCCACTTACTTCTGCTCCTTAAACCTCTAGAATGCCTAACTCTTAATCAAGACTGCCACGTTCACCTTAAAGCTGAACCACTGATAGGAGTTGTACTCAGTGAAGGCAGTGCTAATTAGCTGTTGCAACCCGTACACTCTCAAAATTGCAAATAGTGGAGTCATTTTGCGATCAAAATTCAAATGCTGAGTCATTTATACTCAGCAAGATAAAATGAATGGATAGTACTGACCACTAGGTAAAAATAATACAACAAATACAGCCCACAAAAATTTATTATCAGAAGTTCTTTAAGATCTTCTCTGCGGAGACTCCATCAGCGACAAGAAGAGAAGTAACCTCCTACAAGAAACAAGATCAGAGATCCTTAGTTTGCTTTCTTAATGCAAATGGAAGAAGATGCCTACTTAATGCAAATCAAGAAATATCTAAGTGGCCATAGTTTACACTTCTGGCACGCCAGTTACCTAGAAGAAGAGAATTTTCATCTTCTTAATTGTAAGGCAGTAATTCCAGTCAAGTGCTTAAACAAGTTTACTTTTTAAATCAACCTTCTTTTTTTGGGTTTTTTCTGGGTCTCAAACTTCTACAATAATCTCTCCATCTTCACAAGTCAGATTATATTTGTTCATCACATCCATGATAAGAACGTGTTCCTAAATCTGTTGGGCATGACCACACTTAGTAGTTGTTCCAACACCAGGTGTCAACAACCAACATAAATAACGGATGTTAAAAACACTACAAATAATTGCTTAATAGCCTATTTCTTCACGACAAGGTCAAATCTAACGACAGTAGAACTCCAAAATACCTCAGCCATTGGCTTCTGTCCACACAGAACTGCACCTGTGGATTGCGGGCTAAAAATCTTTTTCGCCCTAGCAAACGCAGCCTGCAAAAGCAATCTTATCAGGATATGGGAAACAAATTTCAAAAAGCAAAGAAAAATTGAGCTACTGGAAATGAGCAGTAAAACTGTGAATACAGAATGTCTCATCAAGGCAAAATCTGAGCACAAAAACGTCATCACATTATGACATGTTGAATAAGCTCATACCTGGACATATCCCTGCTCCCCAGTCCAAGTCTGATCAGGCTGAGATAGTACTGGCACGATTTCCACTCCAGACAATTCCCACTCTTTAAACCTATCCTGTAGTGAAACAGATAAAAGCTTTCATTTTGGGAAATTGAAGGGAGAATTGTTGTGTTTTTTGCTTTGCTTTAATTTGTGTGTGTGTGTGAGAGAGAGAGAGAAAGAGAGAGAGATGGTATTCAATGCCAAGAACAAAACCTGATAAGCCATCCTCTTAAGATTCCTGGCGCCATAATAGAGTCTAACATCAGATCTCTTATCAGCACCGAATCCAGACTCGATCAAGGATCGAATTGAGCTGCACTCCATTAGTAGGGAGGAAGGAGTTGATTATACAGAACAGAAATATAAATATTAATACTCAATTTACCAGAAAATGATAACAGGGGCAATTCATTTTCTACTCAAGAAATTCTTATTTTGAACCAATTGACCAGACATGCTGTATTTGCAATTTGAGTCCAGCACTAATCTCATCCACTTCTAACGCATAAGTTTGTTCACTCGCTACTATTTCTCTTGATTCTTTTCTTCCATATCAGGCCAGTATTGGCTGTATGTTAGTCACTATGAATGAAGACAAGTTTTACCTACAATTATTGTTTTGGAGAATAAGAAAAAGACAAACTTACCGTCAGACATATACATCTAAATCCTCAAGGACCAATTGTCTCAAAACCATTCCAAATATGGTATACAAATACATAGTCTTATTTTCTCTAGCATTTAAATAGGCCTGCTAATTTCATGGCTGACGAACAGTTCAGTGAGCAAATTAGCAAATAAACTTGACTAAGCTTGGAATCTGTCTTGAACTACATCTTCTGGCAGCTTGAACATGCTCTACTGTGTAAAACACAAACAGTCAAAATAGTCTAAAATTTACCAACCCCATAAAAAGTTAAAAGTTTATTAATTACAATCATACCATGTGCTTAATTAGTGAGTATATAGGAGGAGGAACAGTTCACAAGAAACTGATCAACTAACAAATGGTTCGCAAAAAAAAAGCTGATTTTGAAGATCAGAAATCAGAAAACTTTCAAGCAAATATAATCAAAGGCTCAATGCCCCCATATCAGTAAAGTTCAATACAAGTAGATATCAAGAAGAAGCAAATATTGCTTTTAGATGCATGCAAAAACACACAGCATTTTAACATGAGAAAAATGTGCACACAAGGGAAGGGAACCCCCCCCCCCCCCAAAAAAAAACATCAGTACACACACACACACACTAAGAGGAAGAAGATCAACAAAAACCTTACTTAGAAGCATGTGCAGACAAAGCAAAAAGAAACAAATACAAAATCCAGTATCTGATTTTCTTTCCAAATGTTGAAATTAGTTGTTTACTCTTATACTAAAGTAACATGCCAAGCACTCAAAAGCATTGGAATCACTTCAACTCCCTTTCTTTCTTCACAACCGAAGCCTGCAGCCCGACTATTTTTACCCCATCATGTTGTCCCTAGCTCTCTGCTAACCAACCCAACCAAAATGTTTGACACAATCCAGCATCTATCTTCTCCTAGCCAACAAAAAACAAACCCAGGCCTTTGACAATTATAACTGAATTAACAGGATTCTTGCAGCCCAATAAAAAATGGGAAAAGGTTTTTCCTAATTAACTGGGAGTCTAAGAATCTTCGAATTGCCTAATCCCTATTGTGAAGTAAATAACAGTGCGTCCAAAGCTCACATCAAAAAATATCTCACAAAGGGAGAGAAGACTATAGACAGGCGAAGCATTTTTTTTTTTTTTTAATAAACAGGCCAAGCTTTGTTCTTTGCAATTGAGATCATACTAACTAATTAGGAACTGCACCGTGCATTGTGATGTTTCTTCCAATAAACTTACAGCTCCAAATTCAAACTTTCTGAATTTACAGTAGATATAAAAATTTAAATAGTGATTTTATCTGTTTTTCCCAATTTTTACCATAATATGAAATCAGGAATTGGAAATTTTTTAAGAGAAGCTCTAATATTACCTGATTCCAGATCCAGTGGCGAAAATAAGCACCGTCTTGTAATCCTGCGGAGGAGAAATTTGATCAATTTCGAAACCTTTCCCCATGGCCGGAGTCAACTCCACCACATCACCTTTTTGGAGTCCACATAGGAGCTCAGCGGTAGAGCCGGCGACGCTTTTAACTAGGAATTCAAAAACACCTTTAGCAGCGGCCAAGGACGGTGGCGAGGCAATGGCGAGAAAAGACGGTTTCTCGGAGACGGGGACTTTAAGCTGGAGATACTGGCCAGCCTTGGTATAAGAAGCGGCGAGGTCAGGAGAATCGGAGACGTCGATAGTGACGTTGAAGAGCGATTCGGCGGCGGGGGAGACGGTGAGAAGAGGCGCAGAGGTCCAAGCGGTCGTGTCTTGCCGGACGGCGGCGGCGGCGGAAACGGAGAGTTGGCGGCGGAAAAGGTGGAAAAGGAGGGGTTGGGGTTTTAGTCTGAGGAGGGTGGTCATGGGAAATGATTGACTACGACAGGGTGCATGGGAACGTATGCGAGGAAGACGCGGGGTTGGAGTTGGGGAGAGAGTGATTAAGGACATTTTTCTGGGTTTTTAAGGTAAAAAGAATAGTAAGCACTTTAGTTTGTTGTTTGAGCTGGTCGTGGAGGAGACTAGTAAGCTCCGCCGCCGCAAAGGGTGGTGGGACTGGGAAGAAGGGAACTGGCCTGTGGGCTGTGGGTCAAAATACGCCGCGAGCTCGATGCGCCGGAGTAATTGGGAGCTTCCACGTGGCATTTCTTGATAAGTAGCGGGCCCTACCAGTTGCTCCAATTTTGCAGACGCCAGAACTAGAAGCGTAAATAAGCACGGACAGATCACTAGATCAGTAAAATGAAGCATGGAAACAGAATTACAACCTACGTTGGAAATTTACCTCATCCGAGGAGGAGATTATCAAACACTTATTTTGGATAAAAAGATTGATTAGAAGTGAAACGTCTTGGCCTTCTATATCATACTGGATAAAGAAAACAACATTTCCATAAAAAATTGATTAAAAGTGCAACATCATTTCAAAAACATCAGCAGCACCTTTATAGCTTCAAATGCAGTCAACACAGGAACAGTTACTTTAACAGAAATTTCGTCCCAGGTTGAGATTTGTTCCAACAGCAGATCATTACAGTTTGTTCCAATCCGGGTTTCCGCGACAGTTTCATGCCTAAGCTGTAAAAAACAGATGTAACCGCAGGCCATTAAAGTTTGTTTCAAATCGGATCATTTGCACACCCCATTTGCCCAAAGAGCTAATGACAGAGAATACTTTTGTGCTGGAAAGCTGGATCAGATCATAGAGCCAAGTTCTTTGCACATAAAAATTTCATAATTTTCACTCCTGCTTCGAGTACACAAGATTGAGGAAAAGGGGAAGAAAGTGATTCAGAAAATTCCATGGCTGGTGCTCAAGTGTTTCTAACATTAAATTCAGAGGCAAAATATACATGTCCGCCACCGCCCTTATTGTATGACAAGACAAGGCATAAGGGGGCTTTAGCAGGGAGGGCCTTGCACTCTCCGGCTCCATGTCCGTCACAATCCCACACCTTCAGTTGATATATAAAACAGAAACACAAAAACCTGGACTCCTCAGTTCCCCAAAAACCTCAAAATATAACTCCTGATCTTGGCCAAAGCCAGAAATTTAAATTATTGATTTTCGGAATTATCAGTTAAAAAGGGTGTAAAAAATAAAAAGTCACTAAAATTCCTTATGCTGCAGATTCCTTGGCAATCTTCTCAGCTTTAGCAATGACCTCCTCAATGCCACCAACCATGTAGAATGACTGTTCTGGAAGATCATCGTAGTTTCCATCCAAAACGCCCTGTAGAAATCAACAAGCAGAAATACATCAGCATATCATTTGAATTCTCTGAATAAATAGGAAAAGTCAAAATAGCCAGAGGGGCCATAATGGTAGGTAAAATGATGCAAATGATTGTTCTTAGACCAATCAAATTACATCTGCAGTTGGATAGCTGAAGCAGAAACCCAATGTTTCTAAATTTCACATAGTTCACGAAAACTAGGATGCAGAAGAAAAGCTTTCACAATTAGCACCAAAGAAATTCATGCTTTGACATTGTCAGTTAAAAACATGGGTCATTGTACCATCAAAAGTTTATATAGGAGTTAAGACATAGCATTGCAATCAGAAGAATATGCTAAATCAAATAAAGAAACTGAAGTAAAAATCTACTCCCAGTTTCTGTTAATCCAACCTGAGATTCCCAGGACACCACATGGCATATCTATAAGTTCAAAAAACCGAAACATTCAGGTGGAAAGGGACAGTGGCAAATGTAGTGCAGACCATACATGGCATAAAATGAAACGATATTTACCTGGAAACTGACAATGCTCTCCTTCAACTCAACATATTTTCCAGGGGCACCCGTGAAAACTTCAGCAACATGGAAAGGCTGACTCAAGAACCGCATAATTTTACGTGCACGGGCAACTGTCAATTTGTCATCTTCACTGAGCTCATCCATTCCAAGAATGGCAATGATATCTTGCAAATTCTTGTAGTTCTGAAGGACCCTCTGTACTCCACGAGCAGTGTTGTAGTGATCCTCTCCCAAAATGTGTGGAGAGAGCATACGTGATGTGGAATCAAGTGGGTCAACAGCAGGATAGATACCAAGCTCAGAGATCTGGACCAAACATTAAATCATCAATAAATGTAAATTTCCATGTGGTCTGAAAACTTTTAAGACTTAAAAAATCCAATTACCTGTCGAGACAAGACAGTTGTGGCATCTAAGTGAGCAAATGTAGTAGCAGGCGCAGGATCTGTCAAGTCATCAGCAGGCACATAAATAGCTTGGACAGAAGTAATGGAGCCTTTTCTTGTGGTTGTGATACGCTCTTGAAGGCCTCCAAGATCTGTAGCCAAGGTTGGTTGATAACCGACAGCAGAAGGGATACGACCCAACAAAGCAGACACTTCAGAGTTGGCCTGAAGATATACAAAGTTAAGTTGAAAGTATTCAGGAGAAGTACAGGAAAATGACATGAATTACAAGCATGATCATGTATTTCTCTTAAAGGCAGAATATAGACTTAGTTAATAAGGGCCAAGCAGCAAAAACTAGCATGAAAATTCCATTACAGAGGTGCACCCACCTGGGTAAAACGGAAAATATTATCAATGAAGAGAAGCACATCCTGCCCTTCAGCATCTCTGAAGTGCTCAGCCACTGTCAAACCTGTCAATCCAACACGAGCACGAGCACCCGGGGGCTCATTCATTTGACCATAGACAAGCGCACATTTGCTTTCAGCCTAGACATTCATCAAAACATCGACACATTGATAAACAGGGTTGATAACCTGATTAAAAAATACTAGTCTACAAATAATACTAATGTATTTACCTGCTTATCACCAAGCTTAATAACACCACTCTCCATCATTTCCCTATATAGATCATTACCTTCTCGAGTTCTTTCTCCTACACCAGCAAAGACAGAAAAACCACCTGGACAAGGAAAAAGAGCACAATGCAAATGTTAAACTAAGAAAACTAGAAAATTAACCACTGAAGCCAGCATATCTCCTAAAACAACCAACCATGGGCTTTTGCAACATTGTTGATCAGTTCCATGATAAGCACAGTTTTTCCAACTCCAGCACCACCAAACAATCCAATCTTGCCTCCCCTTTGGTATGGTGCAAGCAGATCAACCACCTGAAAGAATATTTAAAAGAGGGTAAACTCATTATACCTCTCAAACTTACACAGCCTTGACAGTTAATCAAATAGAGCAAATGAAATTACATTTTCTAAGGATATAGGATAGGCTTAGGTATGAAAAATTGTCATTGTGGCATTACCTTAATTCCAGTAACAAGAATTTCTTGTTCAGTAGACTGCTCAACAAAGTCTGGAGCCTCGCGATGGATTGGCAAATAGTGTTCAGTTTCTGCACAAGTATTAGTTGATTTGTAAGACACAACCCCTTCTAGGAAACAAGCTGCAGTTCACATCATGCAATGGCAAAAAGTTTACTTACTGATTTCGCCTCTCTCATCAATAGGTTCTCCGATAACATTTATGATTCGTCCAAGAGTAGCTCTACCAACAGGCACCTACCAGTAGAAGGAACTTGTGAATCAAAATGGTATGATCACCACTTAAAGCACATCACAACTCGAAGAACTATAGTAAGGATATACCCCAGAAGAAACTGCAGACATAAAACCCATTAAAATGAACAAAACATTGCACCTATTTCCGTTATGAATAAGAATTAGTTAGTTCAATAGCTCAAGATTCTGACTTTATAACTAACCAGCAGCAAATACTTGGAAAAGGTCCCAAACAACAAAACAAGATTTGCAATGCCCCAAAATTCCTTTCCTTTCCCACAAAACCCCTCTCACACGTCAAAACAATTTTAAGGACTTTTCAAATATGACCTTTCATCTTCCATTATCCATATTATATCTACTACTATCCACGACAAGCATAAGGTAACAACTCTATTCACCAATCATACGACCGTCGTCCAATACAATCTAATTTTTTCCAGCTTTCAAGGACCGTCAACTGATTGATTTGGGTTTAAGGTTCAGCCACCAATTGAGACCATTTCACATATCTCCAGTAACTTAACAAATCGTTTCATCGCACATACCATACATCCTCACATTATCCAAAGCAAAATGTACAGATCCTACCCCAAAATCCACCCAAACCTTCTAAGAGGATTCAATTCCCAACCCAAGATTTCCAGATCTCACAATAAAATAACCCAAAAACCCCTCCAAACTAACCCCATTTTCAAAAACGAACCCATAAAACATCTTCAAAAATCAAGTCTTTTTCTCAATAAATCCATCACTCACAGTAATAGGAGAGCCCGTGTTGAGCACGGCCTGGCCACGAACAAGACCTTCAGTACCATCCATAGCAATACACCTAACAACATTCTCCCCGAGATGCTGAGCCACCTCAAGCACGAGCCGGATCTGATTATCGAGCACCTCCAACGCCGTCAAGATCGGAGGCAATCCATCCTCGAATCTAACATCAACGACGGCACCGATCACCTGACAAACTTGCCCAATAGCACCTCGTCCAGTAAAATCATCAGTTATCTTCCCACCAGTTCCGCCGGCCGGCTTAGTGGAAGGAGCGGAAGCACTCGACGAGGCAGCAGCGGAGGTAGCGTAGTGGGCGGCCCGGTTAAGTAAAAAGCCGGCCGGGGAAGGTCTTGTGGAGGATTTGGCGGCGGAAGTGAATGAAGAGGATGTACGACGGAGAGAGGACGTGGAGGAACGGAGGAGTGAGGCAATTAGCCTCCGAGAAGCCATGATGGTGGTGGCGTTAGGGTTTGGTCAATAGAGAGAGAGAGAAACAGAAAGAGAGATGAGAGTAGAGTAGAGAAAGAGGAAGAGTGAATAGGGTTTGAGGAGAAATGTATAACTAGCGAGATTAGCCTGAGAGTGAGAGTGTAATGATTGTAGAAAAGTAACCTTGGAGCTGTTTTTACTGCGGTGAAAAAGTGGTATTCCCCCAGAATATTCTCATTCCCAGATGAGCTCCTAAATATGTGATTATGCAAATACCATTGGATAACTAATTAAGCAAATTATTATTGGAATATGAGTTTTAACCACATCTGGTCCATGGTTTTAGATTTCGAGAGCGAAAGATTAGGATCACTAACATACATTCAGTGTTTAGGTTAGACTAATTTTGGTGCACGAGTCTTATGAGATGTTATGTGCAGTAAAAAAATGTCCAATTAATTACTTTGATCATCTTTTGGTACTAATAAAAATATATGGTCTATACAACATGATGTTTGCATATTACATATTAATTACTTACATTTAACATGTAAACTAAATTATACTATATTGGCATATATATATATATATATATATATATGTATGTATATCACATACTGCTCTTTATCTTAATATATATATTTGCTTTTAGGGGGGATTTTGTCCTAGTAATTCTAAATTCTAGTGTACTTCATGCCTCATGGTCATGTTTACAAGTTGCCCTAATAGTGGTCGACAACTTTACAGAATTTGCATTGCAAATTACAAGCGAGAAACAACCAAATACAGTAAGATATCACAAGATGTCATCAATTTTAATGTATTCATGGTTTTTATGATAATGTAGCTTGAGTATATATATAGAGCAAGCATAAGATCAAGAATAGAAGGATTTCTTTCGAAGGCAAAATCTTGGAGGTATAAAGTTATTTCCTTGTAGGACTTAAAAGACAAATAATCACTGGGCCGGTAACCCTTGCCTCCTACCAAAAATATCACATTTCAGTGGCCTGTCTCCAAAAAAAATCAGGCGAGTGTGCTGTGCACCCGTCTGATCCGGTGATGGTTCAATTCCCTCCGGCTTATTCCTGGACCTCCTTAGGCCCGCCTCCTTCCCCTTAGTATAGGATAGATTAGGTTTATCGTCTCCGAAAAAAAAAATAAAGACAAATAGTTTCAGGTCTACAATTTTTCTTTTTATCTTAATCCATTTATGCTCATATATTTTATGGATTAATCTTTTATACACTGACAGTTTATACATCATCATCATCATTAGATGCATGACAACTCATCTGAATTTAAATTTTATTTATGTGTCATGCATGCATCCAATGTTGATAATATATACACTGTCAGTGTATATAAAATTTACTCATATTCTATTTATTGACCAACGGAGAAAAAATTGGATTTAAATTATATCCACTAGTCTAGCGGTATTGTGATGAATTTGTGTTGTGTGTCCATGATTGAAAAGAAAACAATAGGCGATCTCATAGTTCGTTTGAGCCATCTGAACTCTGAAGCATCATCCCCTTGGCCATTGGTTATTTGGTCGGTATCTCAGAAAGAAATATTCCTCATTTGATGGTGCAGATGACAGGAAAATCGGCTTCTTTTTTTTTTTTTTTTGGCATTTGATTGGTTTACAAAGCAGTTGAGAATTTCAAACTTCTGCATGCACTTCTTACGCACTGCTAAAGTCACATCAAGATTTCAGGAAAAAAATTCTTGCGCACTTGGAACAAGTTTGGTACGTAGCTAGTAACAGAAGGTTAAATCCAACACATTTCATGATTAATCATTTGCTTTTTCTTTGATTAGCCTCTAGGAATGTCTCTGTTGAATCACAATATCTATTGCAGCAGCAAGGGGTGAAGCAATCTTGAACAAGTGCTCTGTCTCTTGGATAAGATGCTGCAACTTCTTGTTAAGGGAACAAGTTGTGAGACTGATTCAATATCAACTTCTTCAATCCTTTATGTCAAGCAATTTGCAGGCCCCCCCCCCCCCCTAATATACTCTAGAGTCCAGCCATAAGACTCGAAAGATTTTCTAATAGAAACATGACATGATGGCTGCTTATCCATTTTCCTCGATCATCCCAGAATAAGTCTAGCCTCTCTTGGGCTGCTTTTAGCAGCACCATCCGTTTTCAATTTCAGTGTACCTAGAGGAGAACGAGACCAATTAACTAACGTGGGTTCATTAATAAAAGCATTGGAATGATTGGAATTAAAAGCTTTACAGTTCTAGCAAAGGTTAGTTTGCTATCCATGTGTACTCAACAATACTAGGAATTATAAAGATACAGTGCTCTAAGAGAAGGCCTGCTGGATTTGCATAGCTGTTGCCCAAATAATCAGGAAGAGCTCTTTTGGGATTAGGATACGCAACTAGAGGAGACCTTTCCCAACTCTCAGTTCACTTTAGCTGTAAGGCTTCCTATTCGGCTGAACCCTGCTCCTATCTCTATATTGTGCATATGCCAGCCAGCGGACTAAAGCATGAAGTATGAACGATGGGTACACTAGAACTATACGAAATACATTTTCAGGATAATTCTTGCTGTTAGGTTTAAGGTTCAAATTGTGGAACTAGCAATTTGGAGTAGAAAGGATATGAAGAGGGGTGGAAGGAAAAATTTTTTTTAAAAAAAAAAGTCAATAAATGTCCTATAAAGTGCCAGTTATCAATGAAGGACGGTAAATTTAGACTTTCTAGGCTATGAAACACGACTAGTAGTACCTAAACGTGTTTCTAGACTCTTAGGATATTCTATGCCAAAGAACTCAGTAATACCTAAACAAGACCAATTAACTAATGTGGGTTCCTTAATAAAAACATTTGAATTATTAGAATAAAAAGCTGTAGAGATCTCCCTTAGTTCTAGCAAAGTTTAGTTTGCTATCCATGCATACTCAATAATACCAGCAATAAAGAGAGTGCTCCAAGGGAAGGCATGCTGGATTTGCATGGTTGACATTAAAAGTCAGCCACTGAAGTTGGCCTAAATTTTATTTATTTATTTATTTTTTTTGTCTGATGGAGGAGGTATTCAGGCCATCTGGTAAATCGGACCCAACTAATCCTCCACTGGTCCAGAAGGAGAGGCTCCATCCCCCCAAACACAATAATCATGGGACTCGAACCCTGGCGGATGCTGAACAACGGCTCCTAAAGAGGCGTGTCGTGACCAATCAAGCTACCCATGAGAGGCCACTGAAGTTGGTCTAATTGCTGTCAGATTTTGGGTTTAAATTCTAGACCTAGTGGCTGGAATGGGAAGGGTGAAGGAAAGACATTAAAAGTCTAAAGTGCAGGTTAAAATGAAGAACCACTGTATCTAGTAGTCTCGGGTCGGAAATTCGACACTCATTTATGGTGAAAGAGTTTTAAAGGAGATGTCAAAACATCCATTTAATTTAGTCAAATCTATATACCTACTAACCTCTTACACAATCTCCCTATAGAATAAGTTATACAAAGGTTATAGTTGTCGGGAAAAAAAATAAAAGATGGATTGTCATACAAATTGTATGGGAAAAAAAAAGTTAAAATGAAGGATTGTAAATTTAGACTTTCTAGACCATAGCGCACAATTAGTAGAGGACCTAAACATGTTATTGGACTCTGCGGATTATTTCATGCCAAACAACATGTGTTGTGACCCAGGCCAGTAATTGGCCATGTCCAATACAAAAACATTAATCAAGTCAAGTCATAGACCATCTATTTTTGACCCAATCCCGCCCATTTTTAGTCATGCAGCTTGGATTTGGCGGGTACTTTTTCTCAATTGCAAGTTGCAACTCCCGCCAAAATCCCATAACAATTTAACAAGAATTCGTAAAGCAAGTTGAATGCTTCGTTGATTTCAATCTAAAATCCCTATCTGGAATTCGCTTCATAACCTTCTACAATTGGGATTTTCATCTTCTCATAAAAAAAAAATCCGGTTTTTCTTCTCAAACAAGATAAATTTCAGCAATAAGCAGAGGAGCTAGCTTTCATTTTAGGGAAAAACGAAGAAATGAGCGCTGTCAATATCACAGATGTCACAGTTCTGGGTAATCCGGCGCCGTTTTTGAACCCTCTCCAATTTGAAATCTCCTACGAATGCTTGGTTCCCCTCAAAGATGGTAACCTTTCTGTCTACCTTCCTCAATTTCCTCACAGATGCTTATTTATCTCGTTTTTTCTGTTATTTGCAAGATTATTTGCTTATTTATGCATTTATGCATTTGACGTGTTGATATTTGTGAATCGAGGCTATGTGATGAGGTTTGATGCCTGAAAAAGGAACCCTTTTGCAGAACCTTCAATTGAGGCTTACTTTCCTTGAGACTGTTGATTTTTCTTTTCATCTCTAGTTTAGTTATCGTATTTATGGTAAGAAATTTTGTCTAATATGTAATGAGACTAGCTGAACAAATTAGAATTTGAATAAATGAAGTTTAGTTGGATTAGCTTATCGCTTGTACCAATTGCCATGATAATGCATTTCTTTGAATAATATTTTTAGGTGTTTATTAGCCTTTATTCATATTGAGGTGGAAGTTTGCTAAGGTTTTATCATGTGCTAACGCTGTAAAAGGTTTCTGGATACTAAATGTGTTGTTAATCAGGTTCGTATATAGGAAAGTTCAGGGCATGTAAGTTAACCAGGGGTTTAATTGCTGGTGGTTTCGTGTGCTTTCATGAAGTCTATTTTGGCTGAATATCTGTTTAACGAAGAAAACAATCCCTAGGCTAGAGATTGCTTGCTCTATCTTGCAAGTGTATGCTGACTCCGCAGGGAAACTAATGAATTCTTGTTGGTGAATCCCAAGTATGAAGAATGTATAAGAATAAGGCTTGACATGCTTTTTTAGTAGACAGCATGTTGTCTGCTTGTCACCCAATTTGTACTGGTTTTATGAAATGAGCCAATGGAAATAGCTATTTCATGTATGGAAAGGCTTGGAATGGGGTTCAGTGGGCTGGTAATAATACCGCAAATTTTGTTTTTCGTTGCACCTTTTGTATGAAAATGAAATTATATTAGCCCAGATATTCTTCATTCATTAGAGAGATGCTTGTGAAGCTGTCTTAGTAATGTCATTGAAGTATTACTTCAGTCAGTCAGCAAGTAGAGCTAACTCTTTCGTTACCATGTAATCGAGGATCTAGTATAAATTTCTGATGACAGTGGAGTTAGAAGCTATTCTTCTATACGACCTGTTGCCATTATTTCTGATGATATGGAGTGTGTACTTTAATGGACGTCTGACACTCGTTAAGTTGGTGTTTTGAATCAAGTTTGTCTGAAATGAATTATTATCGCATTACAAAAGTGAACAGAAGTAGTTGTCTGTGTAGAGGAGAACCAATATAGAATTCAAATATGGTGTAACTGAGGATTTTTTTTTTTGTGGTTGGTGGGGGTGTGAGGGGTTCTCTAAGGGAGTATGCTCTCAATACGTGAAACCATATGCGTGTAAGTGGTACTGTCTCAGCAGTTTGGATACTTGGGCGAACTTCTCTTATCTCTTTTTTTGACCTACCACGAAAATTATGGTTGTAATTGCAAGAATTAATGTAACTATAGTTTGCTATCTTCTAATTTTTGTCAACTTGTAGATTTGGAATGGAAACTAACTTATGTAGGATCTGCTGAGGATGAAACATATGACCAGCTACTAGAGAGTGCACTTGTTGGACCAGTTAATGTTGGCAAGTATCGATTTGTTTTTGAGGTAACTTAAGCCATCTCCTAGGTAGTTCAGCAGTTGACCTTTCCTTTGGATTGCTTCTGCTGAGTTCTTACTCTGCTTCTTTTGGTTTTCCCATTGTGTGAGACAGGCAGATCCACCGGACCAAGCGAAAATTCGTGAAGAGGATATTGTTGGTGTCACAGTAATTCTGCTGACATGTTCTTATGTTGGACAAGAATTTGTTCGAGTGGGATATTATGTTAACAATGACTATGATGATGAGCAGCTAAGAGAGGAGCCACCTCAAAAGGTTTTGATTGACAGGCTTCAAAGGAACATTCTGGTTGACAAGCCCAGAGTTACAAAGTTTCCAATAAATTTTTATCCCCATAACGATGATAATGGTGAACAGCCCCAGGAATATTCTACTGACACTGCTACAGGCATTACTCATGTGGAAGAACAAGTTTCATCGCCTGATCATCAGTCTGAGGTGCAACTTCCTTGAGTCCGAGCACTCAGATTTTTGCTAGATGTCTTCAGCAAATGTTCAAGTTACAAAAAATATAGTTCTACCATCAGAATTTATTGCAGGAAGAAAGCACCTGCAGTAGCTGTTCCAAGGATTGCTATCCAACTTGTCCTTCATTATACTTTAAGGGTGTCCAGCGAAATTGTTCAATTCACCTGTCAATTTGACAATTTTTTTGTGGGCTATAATGTCACAATCTCCTTCAAGTGAGGAATGATGGTGGGTATAATCTAGCATTTCCATTCCCATTAAAAATCTCCTCACTCATGTCGATCAATCTACAAAAGTCCCATTTAAAGTTCTCTCTTGCACAAACAACGTGTATTTCCATTCCCATTCCCATTTGAAGTTCTCTTTTGCACAAACAACGTGTAGTGACTCAGCAAAGGTATCAAAAGGGGCTCTTTTAAACTCCCATTATTCACAGCCTTAGACTTCCTTAACGATTTATTAAGTTTGCCCCTGACAGCTGAATGCAATATGTTCTCATATTTAGTTTTGATCTTTAAAGACGATACAAAGTGAAAAATAAAGGGAAAAAATTGATGCTCAAAACCGTTAAGAAAAACTAACATTGATCTTTGAAGACGATACAAAGTGAAAAAAAAAAAAGCGGAAAAAATTGATGTGCAAAACCGTTAAGAAAAACTAACAATCCGACAGTGGTTACCCCCCCCCCCCCCCGCGGGGCCTCTTCCTTTGTTTTTCCTTTTTTCAGTTGAGGATAAAGTAAAATTTGTTATAGGGTAATTGGCGTGCTGAAAACCATAGTTGGCCATCAAGAGAGTTACTTGGATGTTGGTCAAGGGGTCGAATCTCTTGATCTATATTCTAAAAATTCAGGACTTCCTGAAATGTTTCACCAGCGGATGCATAGGCACCCATCTAAACCGGTGGTAGTTCAGTTCCCCCAAATTCTCCCTAGTCCCGTTGGATCAACCCCCTCCTTATAGTATAGAGTAGAAATAAATCTATCATATCCGGGGAAAAAAAAATTGCCATGTTGAATTTTCCTTTTTATGTTGGCACTGAACAAGTTACTTACAGATGTAACTGGGTACGACCTTGTTTTCATTAATCTTTAGAATGGTAGATAGCTTAGATTGATTTTCCAAAGAATTATGAGGAAATTATCTACACAATTTTTCTCTTAATTTTTTGACAAAAGCCATTGTATAAGATTAATCTAACATACACACACAAAAAGAAAAGAAAGATTATTCTAACACAAATTAAAATTAGAATACATTTTCTAATTGATTACAATTTTCAAGAACTTATTAATTGCCTCACATGTTTGACACTTTATAATGCATTCCAAATTTATTTTGCATTTTTGGTTCATGATTAATTGTGCTAGTCGTATGAGAGTGAATAAATTAGTGGCATGGTCTTTACCATATCTTGTCACGTTTTGGTATCTAGCGCTTATTACCAGAGACTTATCCTATGCCAACCAGGATTTAGAAACTTACCATATAGGAAACCAGGCACTATATATATGTATATATATACACCATATACAGGCTCTCACCATTCATTTGTTCTTTCGTTTCTTTTAGATAGTGTTTAGTTGCAAGGAAAGTGAAGGCTTGTTTAAACTTCTTGGATAGATACTATTGAATTACTAGTGCATTGATTAGAGACTTATACATTGAAATAAAAAAATACATTCATTTGCTAAAATATTACCTAAAAGGAGCATAAAATAAGTAATAACTTATTTAATTGCATAATTATTTCAAAAAAAATAAAAAAAAACTAACATGAAAATAAAGTTGAATGCATATACTTTTATGCTATTACATCTAAGTAATTTATTCAAAGTCATACCCTAAAAATAAAGAAAACACAAAAATACATCACTGTCAATAAACTAAAAATTATTTTTTTTATTAATGAATTGGAAATTCTTATTAGTTACTATTCTAATGAGACTCAGACTTTCATAAGGAATTTAAGAAATCCTCACTATAGTCGTCGTCATCATCAATCCTGTTTGAGCCGCCAATGTTATAATACCTCTTTAAATATATAATTATCTTATCTGGTGGATAAGTTAAAAATATCTTTGGTTTAGTGTCATTCGTCACAAGATTCTCAAAACTTTCGTAAACACAATTTTCATTCAAACCTTCGATCAACTGCCTTTATGTCATTAAGCAAAGTAGATGGATTGATAAATGCTTGTTCATTTTTTCTATCAATTGCTTCTGCCATTTGCTTGATACTTGATAAAACTGTATTCATGGTCTGAATGCAGGTTTTGGCATTTTTTGCACCATGAGTTTCATCCTTATCAGTTGTGTTTGAGGATAAAGCGCCCCTTAACAGCAATTTGTTGGGGAGTTTCTTTAATTTGACCGTTATATTCACCTCCATCTACTTCCAACTCATTTTCATCTATGGTTCCATTTTTTCTCATTTTGTTTTGCATTGATATCAGGACGGCCACGACATCATTCACCAGTTGCTACATCGCTTCCACAAACGATTCCCAATTCTTCAAGCATTTCAATGCATTTATGTCTTAAATTTTTTACTCTTGGGCGTGCCTATAAAAAGAACATATAAAATTATGTAAATTTTAAGAATAATTTTAATAAATAAACATAACTAGAACATATAGAATACGAGTTACCTTTACATATGTTTCCCATACTTCATCTGTGCATTCCACTTTCTTCGTTGTAGAATTAAAAATAAATCCGCTTTGAGACAACATTTGCTCAATGTCTCTATAAACCCTTTTGATTGATTTCATACAATTTATCACATTATCCTTGTTGACTTCAATATTAAATTCTTTTTTCAAAGCTTTAGCCGGCAGCAACATATGCTACGTATTTGAATCCTTTATTGCATGACTCGTTTCCTTCGTGGCATTGAATGGCAAGACCGTCCACCAAGCTTTTATCCATTTCAGCGGTTCATATTCAATTTTTTTTGCTTGTCTTGATATGATTGAGTAGCATTATTAAATTTTTTCATAGTTCTTCAAAAAAATTTATCCGTTGACATTTTCCCATGACTTGTTTTCCCATGATTTTTGCGGGATGAGGAAACTTGGTAGTTATGTGAAAATTTTTTTCTTATGGATCCTACTGCTTTCTTGTCAAACAAATGGCAAAAAATTGCAAGAATGATATCTTCCCTCACTTTTCCTGTAACATTCCTGTCAACCAAACACGACAATTCAAATTTTCCTATATTATTTTCCTGTCTATCAAACACAAATAGAAAACTTTAGTTTCCTTTTTCTTTACATCACTTCACTTTACTTTTCTCGCGACGTACCTTTTTGCACAACTTTCTTGTCAAACAAACAGAGCGTTAATGTCAATTAACATAGGAGTTTTTTGCTAAAGTAATTCAGTTCTAGAAAAATATTCCCAAGATAACACAATTGAAATAATATACCGTTTCTAATGTATTTGATGCTACATGGATTTCTAGTGCAAAATATTGAATCAAATTTCTACTTCTACAACTACACGATACCCATCTTTATTCTATACTCTTGTCTTTTTTTTTTTTTCAGCATTATAGGAGAAATTTTATTAAATGTGCTGCACTGAATCTACTTAAAAATAATGATAATCATTCCAAACTTCATTGTTACAAATTAGTGTTCTTTATATAGAATTTTAATGGGGTAAATTATTTGCCTTTGTTTTACTATTGGTAATAGGATGATTATTTTTTAAGCAAAAAAAAAAAAAGATTTTGAAATTGGGCATGCATTTTCCTCTTCTTTTGTTATCAAGGTGGTATCTATCATTGTATGACCATACAAATTATTTCAAGCATTTTGGGTTGTCTTGATATTTTTGTCTAAATTTAATGCACCACTGATCAAGCACTCAAGACATGGTTTTCAATTTTTTTTCCAATATTACCCCCATAAAAATTCCCATATATCGGTTTCTAGCTTTTGAGTTGATATTTTCCTTTTTTTTTTTTTTCCTTCCCTTCCTACAAAGATATAACCTTTTTTTCCTCCCTTCCCACAAAGATATATCCTTGTACAATTAATTGTTGTCAAGTGACTTTTTCCTTTTTTTAGTCCCTCCATTCTTAGTGAGATATGCCTACATAGAATAAATTTTTATTGGCGTTTTGTTCCATATTACTTTGTAAGAAGATTTATAGTTATTTAATCAGGATTAGAAGTGACTAAGAAAAGGTAAAGTATAATTAAGAAAAGATTGGAAGCCTTTTGAAAAGGGAAAATAAAGGAAATTAAGTTTCAAAAGTCTTATGTAGATTATACAAGTTATTATAAAGGGAATATGATTTAAAAGTGTATTATTATGGGAATAATTTTTAAAAACAAAGTTATTTTAGTAATCCTAAGACCAATAGGATTTGAAAACTTACCAGAAACCGGGAGTTACAACAATGTATCGTAAGCATCCCCGTTCTTTTCTTTTCTATATTTTTGTGGATTATTTTGAACTTATAGGGAGAGAAACATGGAGGGAAAGCTGATTGTAGTTAGAAAGTTGTATGCATACAATTTAAGGGCAGATTTTCCATCATTGAGCAAAATCTTGCAACTTATCGCTTCATAGCGGTAGATACAGAGTTTCCAGGAGCAATATTTCGCAGCCAAAAACCTTATCACCTGAAGAAAATTACCAGTTGATGAAAGAGAGTGTCAACAGTCTAAAACTTCTTCAGTTGGGCCTTACGCTATCAGACTCGAGTGGCAAGCTTCCTAATTTGGGTACTTATAGTTATTTCATATGGGAATTTCAATCTTTTGAAAGCACATGAAATTGATTTTGTCAAGAATTTGGTTCATGGCATCAGTTTTGTAGATTTTGCCAAGTTTTTTTTTATGGAATCAGGGTTGGGATTTTCTTTAAGATCATTCACAGAGTGCAAAAGAGAGTATGATCCTCACAAACTAACGTGGGTGTTCTTTCATATGACATGGGCTACCTTATCAAAGTTCTAACTCAGCAAGATTTGTCAAAAAATCACGTTAGATTCATGGCCTTAGTGATGATCTATCTTGGGACTTTATGGTTGATGCTTACCTTCCTTTTATGGTTCCTCCAATTTCAGACATGTGGACTGCCACTTGATAAGAAAGTTGAAGCAGGAGAACAAAAAAACTGCAAACGGGCTTCCTTTGTCGCAGTGAAGCAAGGGCCATCTGACAATTACAGTTCTAGAAGTGATTAGGGATTCTTTTACTAACTCCCTTTTGTTCTGGTGATTATTCCTCTGGTATGCTGCAACTTTGAATTCTATTCACTGCCATTCTTGCCTACAGACCAGACAAAAAGGGGAAAAGGAGAAAAAATGTCATTAAGTTAACTTAAGAAGTAAATAGGCAAGTCCCTGTGCAATAACAACACAATCAAGTTAATGCAGAAGACAAGACTGAAATAGTGCCTCTTGATGAAGATCATTTCGAGTATGTTAAGCAAAAGTACCAAGTCCTTTACCCAATGACCATACTCAAAATACTCTGGTAAAGTAGACTAGTATGACACAGGTCCTACTACTAAGTGTCCCTCGAAATTCTTACTTTTTGCCACAATTATCAAACCACCCCTTTCCCTTTCCTGTTTCCAACCTGTCCAGAATTTCCTGATTTCCACCCTACCAATCTCTCAAAGCATGGAGATGGCATCCTTCCCAGCTTCCAATATGAGCCTTGGTCTGACTCCCACCCTCCCAGAATGGCTCAATAATCCAAATACTCCAATCCTCTATTTTGGGCATCTCCAGGCTAGACTGACTGATCCCTTACCGTAACTTCTGATCCCACTTCATCCACTGATCACCTCTGTTGAGGGTTTGACAGCAGTCATAGCTGTGGTTCAAATCACCCCTCCTAAGTCCTAGCCCTCATCATGTTCCTCTTAATCCATCCAGCATGATCCCTGCCACACCCTCTTCCCCATCCCTCAATGTGGGTAATTTGTGATTATCAATCAACAAAACTCCTTAGCTTTTTGTGGGAGACAAAATTTGTCTAAAGAACGCAAACTTGACCAATGTTAACTTTGTGAAACGTGTTGAATATTGGGTAAAAGTTAACTATTTGCCAAAACAGTTATGAAATTCACAAAACTGAAATCAGTTTGTATACTAATTTAAGTTGGATTTTATTGCATATAGAATAAACATTCGGTTACAAGTTACTCCACCTAATTTGGTCATTATCCAAAAAGAAATACTTGTTATGCTACAGTAAAAATCTGCCAAAGGCATACCTCATTATCCCAATCAGTGCACAGGTTTACTGTAACAAGCGCTACAACTTGCACTGAAAGGCCACATATGATTCCCATCCAAAGTCCCTGCAGGCAGTTAAAACTTGAAAGTGTCAATCGTCGAAGGCACAAAATTTTCAAAATCCATTGATAGGAGTGGGTGGGGGAAGGGGATACCATGCCTCCAATGTGGAAGAAGAATGCAAGCAGAACAGCTGAAGGTATTCCTACAATATAATAAGCTCCAAGGTTGATAAATGCACAGAGGTTTTGCCATCCACATCCTCTTGCAGCCCCTAGAAGTAATTGGCAAACATCAAAGAAACATTCTGGAGATTGCCATAGCAGGCAATGAAAAAGAAATTCCAAGATATGCTTTTACGGTATAAGCAAAACTTAGCAACCTGATAAGACACATTGGAATCCATCAAAGAAGTCAGATAGTGCAAGGAGAGGCAACATCTTAGCCACATATCTAACCACCTCTTCTTCATTGCTATAGAGCTTTCCCCATATATGCCGAACCAGAATGGTTGTTGTTCCAACAATTGCGCCCTCTGTAAGGGCCACTATGACTACCACACCCAATGCTAAGCGCGCGCCTTGTGGATTTCCAGCGCCCAATTCATTTGAAACTCTCGTACTAAAATGATTACAGGGTAAAATCATTTTCAACCAGCTAAATGCATGGAAAACAGTAATCAAGAAAAATAGTTCGATCCTTGAGGTATCCGTTAATTAATGTCATTGTTAAAACCTTCTGTCATTGTTAAAGCTTAAAAGCATGATAAGAACTTTGATTGGGTTTACTAACCTTATGGCAGCACCAAGACCGACAGAGATCATATAGACCATCCAACATGTATTGAGGCTGTCAGAACAAGAAAAAACAACTGATGTAATCAGAAAAGACTAGTATATAACGTCTTTCAAGTGCGCCTGAAGCTTTATTTCTGTGAGCTAGTATAACATCTTTCAAGTGCTGTAATCTGATATATTAAGTTCAGTAATAGAGACAAACCTGATAGATAGGACTGATGTTTCTAGCTTTGGATTTGGCAAAAGACCAGATAATAGAACAACCATCTCAAATGACCAATACTCCAAACTGTGGCTCAAACAAATAATGATAAATTGTCAACTAAAGAAAAATGTTGGGCAATACATGATAGAATAACCAAAAAAGAAGGTGGGGAACAAAACACGTGCATCCATTGTTCCTTGATCTGTACACATGCTTCGTGGAAGGTCCTTTCGGAGATGCATAAAAGCTTCTCACCAAACAGTGCTATACATGCTTCAGTATGACAATATCCTCTGTTTTTAGGTTAGGTGCCAGTACCATACAACTTACCAAATCATGATAGCTGAAGGAATTGCAAGTTTTATAAAACTGACGATACCAAGCAAGGCCTCTTTAGAGAAGCCAGTCCAAGTACTTGAGCAAGCTGGTGAAAACTTGATGTACGCCGTCAGCAAAAACACATTAACCCAATATGATATGCCGTTTGCAAGAGCAGCTCCTCTGTTTCCAAATCCAGTTTTGAACACAAGAAACCAGCATAAAAGAACATGAAATAACGCTGTAATGCCAGAGCTCATCATCATAGGAAACACAATATTTTGAGTCTGTAAAAATCTGTTGATGCATTGAAGGAGGGCATAGGCAAAAAGGCCTGGTATCATTGACCGATTAAATTTCCCAGCTTCAATAGATATCTCCTGATCTTGACCAAGAACTATTAGAATGTGGTCTGTGTAGAACCAAATCAATGCAAGGAAAATGCTTAACACTAGAAGAACTATCATCCCTCGCTGCGTATAGATGCCAAGCATACGATACTGTTTGGCTCCATAAGCTTGTCCACATAGCGTTTCCAGTGCACTTCCCATTCCTAACTATCAAAACATTGTTAGAATACAAGATTCCGAGCTAGTGAACACTGAGATAAATCGAAAAAGTTTCTGGGCTTTCAACTAGAGACAACAAAAACCATGTAGTATGTCATAACATATATGGCAACTATGCTTTGCGTGACATACTGCCTACGAAATTTGATCCTTGACACGGCTATAATTATGCTTTTACTGACTAAAGTTGTACTTATTGGAATAGTACATTGAATTAAGGAGTTTAATATGTTCATTCAAGGGGGGGGGGGGGGGGGTGTGGGGGTGCACAATATTCTCTTCAGTGCAACTATGCAAGTTATGGGTGGAGAAAGTTGCTTTCTGCAGTGGAGCAAAACATGAAGCTAATTTTCATCTATTAGTAACAAACTATAATATTCCTTAAAAATCCCTCTTGATTTCTTCTTTAAATCAGGTTCTGATATCAAAACCAAAGATCGGCAAAATTCTGGAAGTACATGATTAGGGACATGGGCATCAATGCATTACATGCCAATGAATCTACAAATCGATGATTATGGCCATGATACCTTCCTATGACTTATCCACGAGGCTGGCATAGCGGCATTCGAACTGCCAATTTCATGTTTAAAATAGCTATCTGCTACTAAGCTGCTATCTTTACTTAACATGATGATTAAACAAGGAATACTTTAGTCATGACTTCAAATTGAATCGCAAGGCTAATGAAATTTGAAGCAAAAGACAGGCGAATAAGGCCAGATAATAGAATTTACTGATTCTTCTGTAACTAACTATAATATCTAAGTTAAAGATACATAAATCATCACCAATTTTGTTATTTTCTTGATAATCTTAGAGCTGAACTAAAAACAAAATAAAGGGTAATAAATGAAAAAAAGATTTGGAAGGGACATAGACTTACCAATACGTTGAATCCAGTGACTGAAGCAAAGGAAGTAGCCATCGAAGCACTTGAAAGAGGCAGCTCCCCAAGATGGCCGACAAACATGATCGAAATAATTTGTAAACAGTACTGCAGAATGCTCACTGCAATCAGAGGCAGTGCTAGTCCTAGCTGCCTCTTTACTTCTTCAATAATCTCCCCTCTATAACAACCTTGTTCAGATACCTCTCTATCAATGCAGTGGCTTCTGCCTTGGCTTGGGATCAAAGGGGCTACAGGGCTCGAGTCATATCTGTCCATTCTCCTTCTTTTCCCAATCAATAATGTTCTTCAGTCAAGATTCTCACTCTCTTTAACTGCTTTTGCAAGTCTTTTATCAATTTATGATGAGATAATCATATTTCAAGTATTAATTGGTTTATTATTAAGGCAGTGGCTCCCACTTAATATAAAATGTAATCCAGCAATGCTACTGAAGAATATTAGGAACTACAGCTGGGAAGATTTAGACAGCAAGATTACGAAAATCTTAGCCTACAAATGGTGAAAAAAAAAAGAAGAAGCACTGATTGAATATTTGTCAGATTGACATTTTGCATATAGTAATCTTCACTGCAAGATATCATTGTAATAAGAGTACGAAAATATGAAAAGATTCAATGGTGATTCACTCTGATCAACCAATCATCGGGAAGGATAACTCTTTCGCCAACTCCAGTGGAATTCGTCCTTTACTTTTTGGCATTTTCTGCTGGACATGCCACTTGTCGGTTGATTCAGCCATGCGAAAGTCTAATGTTGTCTTGTCAAGAATTATAATAATTATGACCCTTTGAGGATGTTCAAGGCTAATGCTTGAGTTACATTCATTACCCTTTAAAATAATTCGTCTTGTCAATCATGGAGATACATATAGTTTAAACAATTGGGGTAATACTACTTGTCTCTGACACCATGAATGCAGAAAATGTCAATATATGGATTGCCTTGGATTGGATGAGACAAACTGTTTCTTTAGCGGACTGCGTCCCATCCGCAGAAAAGAGTATCGCCTGCGCATTTTGACTTGGATGGTCAAGTGAATGGCAAATTTTGATTTCTATCAAAAGGTAGAGTCCAAGTGTTTGATGATACTTCCAAGTTTCCGAGAAATGGCAACAAATCCACATAATAAAGTATAACAGGAATTGGCCCAGCCCCCTTCTTTCCTCCTTAATTTAATTCTTATGACCTGGAAGTGTTCTTTACATCGATTGATATTATTGTTCTATAACCAGTGCACCAAACTTGAAAAACTAGCGTAAAAAACATGAAAAAGTATAACTGGAGACATCACATAATTCTAGCAATTAATTGTACTTATATGAGAAGAGAACATTACTGATGACATTAGGATGAATTCTTTAATACATCTATACACATGTACTGCATCAAATGTAACTTGCATATGCTGATCTCTAGCCAAGTAACAGTCTTGATACATTTCAAGTAGAAAAGCTTATCCATAAGTCGTTGAGCAAGTTTTGAGATGAAAAGTTCAATCAAAGCACATGAAATAGGCATGCAAATGACATAAAATCTCACTGACTATCCATTCACAATTCAAATTGCAGAAAGCTATTTGAGACAGTGGACCAAAATAGCGCTCCGCTCATTAATGCAATGAGAGATTTATATGAAAATGAAAGAAAGAAAAAGGAGGACGGGATTTCTTGGTTTAGATGGTAAAAACTGAAGACAGAGGCTATCTAGTTTATCCTAGAGTCCTGTGATCTTCTCATCATTGTTTCACCACAAAATAGCGATGACAGGAGGGCCCTCCAATGTGATCACTGACAATGCAGCAAACAAGCTGAATGCTCCGTGTTTAGCCAAATGATCAACGCATTGGTTTGCCACTTTAAAGATGTATTTTATCTGGTTTTAAGAAATCTGCTGACTCAATGCCTGCTGTCACCAAGAATGGTAAAAAGCACAAGAGAGTCTGAATTTATTTCCTCGAAACAAATCGGTAGTAATCTGTGATACAGATTCAGCAATGAGACGTGAGAATCTTTTCTGCAAAGCAATCATTAATCCATCTCTTATCGGCCAAACTTCAGTTGTGTTTATTGTTGCAGAGCCAATATGTCTGCTGAAACCAAGAATCCATTCCCCTGTGCGAAAAACTCCCTCAGCACCTGCTAGACTTGTACACATCCAACAGCTCAACGATCAGTCAGATGTTGGTATGGCAAGGAATCACTCGGAACAACTGCAAGCATTATTAGAGAAAGGAAGACTGGAGATTCATTGCAAGATCAGGCAGAAACAGTGAAGATGGCTATGACAAAAGCAGCCAACCAAGGCTAGAGTAGAGGAACATCCTAATTGAGATTGAAAACAAGAAATTATTAGGGTACATTCAGAGATTAGGCTACAAAGGCAGTCGAATACCAACAGTTATAGATGACATACAGTCCCTCAGTAGATTGTTTTTACAGTGCTCTTTTTCTTTTGTTAACATCGAAAAGACTGATAGCATTATTCAGCTTAGCAAATATGCTCTTAGCATTTGGATAGATAAAGAATGGGTGAACCCCAATCTTCGGTGCAAATGCATCGGTATAGATGATAGGACCTTTGTCCTTTTTGCTTGGACCTTTGTCCAGACTCCAGATACTCCACATTTTTGCAAAAAGGAAAAAACTGCTAGAATTGTCCTACGAATGAAAGAATCATCTAATATTTGGCCATTATGAAAGGGGCCGGCCGGGAGGATACAATATAATCAGTCTGTCATCACTTGTTACAGAGGTAGAACTGTTACAACACAAAGAATAAAAGGGATAATTTCAAAAACCTCCCCCAAGGTTTCTGACTGTTTCACTGACCTCCTCCCAGGTTTCAAAAATTATACTAATCTCCCTTGAGGTTAATTATCTCGTAACATTTAGATTCAATCAATAATTAAAAAATGATATTAGAAGAGAGAAAATAATATGATTTCATCATTGCCCTCTCGTCTATTATATTATTTAATTAATTTAATACAACCCACACATTAAAAAAAATACAAAAATTTGCTATTTATCGTTAGGAATCAAATCATATATAGCAACAAAATATAGTATACCAATTTATATTTTTCACTTAATACAAGATCTAAATTATTTTTTTTAGTTACATACCCATTGTCAAATATGATCAATAATAAATAATCAAAAAAATTTGCAATCAAAATATTTTACAGAACAAAATTTAACATTATAATATTCTTGTCAATATATTAAAATTAGTTGTTGAGATTTTTATGATATTAATGTTTGCTCTTTATAATATTTTGATTACATATTTTTTTATTATTTGTTATTGATCATGTTTGACAATGAGTTTGTAACTGAAAAAATAATTTGAATCTTACATTAAGTGAAATATGTAGAATAATATGCTCTTTTTGATGCCATACATGATTTAATCTTTCATGATAAATAATAAATTCTAGTGTGTTATTTAATATTTGGACTAGTATTAGATTAATTAAATAATTTAGTAGATAGGGGGTAATAGTGATATCATATTATTTTTTTCTCCTAATATTACTTTTTAATTAATGATTGATTCTAGATATTACAACATAATATTTCATAAGGGAGGTCAGTATAAATTTCAAAATTTTAAGAAAAGCCAGTGAAATATTCAGAAACCTCCTTTGAGGTTTCTGAAATTATCCCATAATAAAATCGAGCGGGGGTGCAGCATTGATGTAGAAGTCAACCTAAGTTCTTAGGTCCGTTTTGGTTATCATAAAGATATTTGTTGCAAACACACAAGAAATGTGTTTTCGATGGTATATGAAACAAATAAGGAGCATAAAATTCCAACAACCTAAACATTGGATGAGGACCATTAATGGAGAAAGAGATGGATAGCCACACGACCTCAACTTTAGGGCATTTGGATTTGGGGTAGGAAAAGTCAACAAAGAAATCATCCGGTCCGATTTATGAATTTTGCATAAGATGTAATTCAGTTTACACATAATATAACTTATTTTACACAACGTATAACTATATAACAAAATTTTATGGGCCACACACATAGTGTGAAAAATGACGTATAAGATAAAATTTAGACCTTTGTTGTAAAACTAATAAAACAAACGACCAAAAGTAGGGATCGGAATAGTAGAGTGAGAAGCAAAGAGAGTCCAGATTTCAAGGTTATAAATGAAGTAGGATTCACCCCTATATATAGGTGATCCAAGATCAAAGGTACATGAACCCTATTAAATACAAATACATGAATTTAGTACATCAAGTACATCCATAAATGAGTTCATCCAATATACCAATGAATCTAGGGAGAATACATGTGCCAATCATCTAGAGAATACAAACGGACATCTTCATCTTGTAATCCTTCTTGAGAATACCAATGGACATCCACATCTTATCATTATTTCATAACACTCCCCCTTGGATGTCCATGACACAAAGAATATGTCTCGTTAAAACCTTACTAAGGAAAAATCCAGTGGGATAAAAACCCTAGTGAAGGAAAAAGAGTACACTATTCTTGTGTAATAAATTCTCCCCCTGATGCAAACATTATATGAGATCTTTTAGCCGACGCATACCAATATTCTTCACCAGTTTCCCAAACATAGCAGTCGGCAAAGCCTTGGTAAACAAATCTGCCAAACTATTATCCGATCGAATTTGTAGCACGTCAATCTCACCATTCTTCATTCCAATGTCGTCTTGTAGTCGAGGAACTAATGATATATCTGGTCTTGTACAATTAGTAAGATAATAAGCGCACCAAATGCACTGAGATATGATACTTCAGGACCAAGTATCTCTTCATGTTCCTCTGGTGGCCTAAAGGGATCCTAATAAGGATCCAATGATCTGACGACCATTGGGGTACTTAATGTATGTGTTTTATTCATACGGAACCGCTTTAATACCTTCTGGGTATAAGCAGTTTGGTGAACAAAAATTCCACCTTCTAAATGCTCAATTTGTAAACCAAGACAGAATTTTGTCTTTCCAAAAATCTTTGATCTCAAATTCTTTCTTCAAATATTCGACAGTCTTTTGGATCTCTTCAGGAGTTCCAATTGAGATCATCAACATATATTGTAATAATCACAAAATTTGACTCATTTTTCTTGATAAAAACACATGGACATATTGGGTCATTGGTATAACCTTCTTTAGTTAAGCATTCATTGAGGCGGTTATACGACCAGATTGTTTGAACCCATACAAAGACTTTTGTATTCTAATAGAATACACATCTCTAGGATTTGATTTACATGCTTCAGGTATGTTGAATCCTTCAGGGATTCTCATGTAAATATTATTTTCAAGATTCCCATACAAATAAGCAGTGACAACGTCCATCAGACGCATATCAAGTTTTTCATGCACTGCAATACTCATAAGATATCTAAATGTGATCGTATCCACTACAGGTAAATACGTTTCATCATAATCAAATCCAGGCCTTTGTGAAAAACCTTGGGCTACAAGCCTTGCTTTATATCTCACTATTTCATTCCTTTTCCTTACAAAAATCCATTTATATCCAACTGGCTTGACACCTTCAGGTGTTTGGACTACAGGTCCAAAAACATTCCTTTTAGCCAGTGAATCTAATTCAAATTGTATCGGCTTTTTCATTTTTGGCCAATTATTTCTATGCCGACATTCATCAACCGATCTAGATTCATGATCCTCATCAACTTCTATAATATCAAGTGCTACATTTCATTAGGCTCCAATTAACTTTTCTATAATTTCATTCTCTTCAGGAGTTGGCTCTTCGGGAGCTGGCTCTTCAGGAGCGCCCTCTTCAGGAGGTTAAATTTTGTTATGACATTTATTTAATCTCCGGAGATATTTGAAATCAATTTATACCTTATATAGGTAGGCCGGCCTTTATTTGTAGCACTTGTACATGTCCTTCAGGGACGTCAATTTTAATAAGAGTGTTTCCTGCAGGAAGAATTGATTTGATAACTCGTATGGAGTCGATAAATATAACTTTCTTCAAATGAAGAATTTCTTGAACTTCTAGTTCACATTATTTTATATGAGAATCGAGGAAATCTAATTTTCAGATGATTTCCTTTCGGTTGATCTTCCTCCCCCTAATGTTGGGATAGATCACTCATCAATAGATCATTCATCAATATGTAATCATAAAAGGTGATGCATATCCGACATCAATTTCTTTTGGAGCCATGTATAATATAAAGGGGGTATGTATAAATACTTGTCGACATTCAAATGCTCTCATATATTCTTTGGGATCAGTAAACTGCTGGTTTACTGCAGGTGATGATTATAAAGCAAATGAGAATGAAGATAACTATATCGATAACCATTTCACCCTCGAATGATTAATATGATATAATCAACTTTTATCTCACTTGATTTTGATTATTATCTCATTCAGTGTCTCGGATAAATTTCTTTGTGACTTGGAAGAGAGTAGTGCATGATTTATGACAATTTTAATTCCTTCAGGGAGAAATAGAGTGGCTCTTCCGGAGCACTCAATTAATTTTGCACTATCATTGATGGTATTAACATTTGTCTCTCCCATCTCCAAAAATATCTTTTATTTGTCAATATAGTGTGCGTATAAGCACTATTAACGAGACATATGTTATCATCACCATAATTTGATCCCAAACATTTGGCATCCATTTCTTCTTCAGGAAGAAAATAAATGAAACTAAATATTGATAAAAGATACAAGAATAGACATATGCAAAGTAAATAGATAAAACTAACAACATATCAAACAACATACCAAAGTAATAGACAATCCTGCAAAACTAACAACATATCAAACATCTAGACAAATATTAAATATATGATCATTTTGCATCTTCAGGATGCTCAAAGAAATCGGCAATATCCAGGTGTGTCATGTCAGCATCATCATCATCATAAGCATTCTTTTGGTCGATAAAATTTGTCTCGACATCTTTGTCCTTCTTTTTCAATGATGCTTGATAGAGGTCAACAAGATGCTCAGCCGTACGACAGGTACGGGACCAGTGACCTTCCATACCACACCGGTAGCATTTTTCTTCATAAATTTTTTTTTCTTCTTCTTTCGGATCGTAGTCATTTTCTCTCTCTTGAGAAATATTTTGTTGCTTGTCATGGTGATAATTTTCACGAGGCACAAATCTACTACGATCTCGTTTACGGCCACGACTACGTCTACGGTTACCTCTACGGTCACGTCCACGACCTCGACCAGAATTTTGAAATTGAGTCCCATTCGCTTCAGGGAATGGACTTGCAATAGTTGGTCGGGACTCGTGATTTTTCAACAATAATTCATTATTTTGTTCAGCCAAAAGGAGACATGCAATAAGTTCAGAATATTTCTTAAATCCTTTCTCTTTATATTGCTGCTGCAGGAGCATATTAGAGACATGAAAAGTAGAGAATGTTTTCTCTAACATATTTTCATCAGTGACTTTTTCGCCACACAATGATAGTTGAGAAGTAATTCGGAACATGGCTGAATTTTATTCGTTGACAGATTTGAAATCTTGTAGCCGTAAATGAAGCCAGTCATATCGGGCCTTTGGAAGAACAACCAACTTCAAGTGGTCGAATCTTTCTTTCAAATCTAGCCAAAGAACAAGAGGATCTTTGACAGTAAGATACTCTACTTTTAGTCCTTCATTTAAATGACGACGAAGGAAAATCATGGCCTTAGCACGGTCTTGATTTGAGGCATCATTCTTATCAACAATAGTATTACCAAGACCCATTGCCTCAAGATGAATGTCAACATCCAAAACCCACGATAAATAATTTTTTCCAGAAATATCAAGAGGTATGAACTCTTGTTTTATGAGATTAGCCATAAGACTATGCAATAGATTCGTAGGAAAGAATATTACCTTGATAAGTAGTCAAAAGTTGTTTGGGCAGAATCTTGTCTCGTGCTTCACTTTTGCTTCGCGTCTTTCCTTCACTCAAAGTAGAGACTCGTGCTTTTCCTTAGCTCAAGGTAGAAACTCGTGCTGATAACGTGTTGTAAAACTAATAAAACAAACGACCAAAAGTAGGGATCGGAATAGTAGAGTGAGAAGCAAAGAGAGTCCAGATTTCAAGGTTACAAATGAAGTAGGATTCATCCCTATATATAGGTGATCCAAGATCAAAGGTACATGAACCCTATTAAATACAAATACATGAATTTAGTACATCAAGTACATCCATAAATGAGTTCATCCAATATACCAATGAATCTAGGGAGAATACATGTGCCAATCATCTAGAGAATACAAACGGACATCTTCATCTTGTAATCCTTCTTGAGAATACCAATGGACATCCATATCTTATCATTATTTCATAACAACCTTATATATTTTTTGCCCAAATCTTGGCCATTAACCTTTCAAAATAGTTGCAGGAACTGTTCCTGCCGCAAATCCAAGGCGTTTAGGATTTGGGATAGGAACGGTCAACAAAGAAACTGTATGAATCAGTTTTGTGCATTTTACATAAGATGTAATTCAGCTTGCATATAATATATCTCACTTTGCACAATGTGTAACTATAGAACAAAATTTTATAAGTCTCACACATGATATGAAAAATAATGTATAAGATCAAATCTGAATCTTATATATATATTTTTTTGACAAAATCTTGACCATCAACCTTCCGGAACCGGGAGTTTACCATCCGACAACATGATCAAGAGTCTTTAACAAGAGCCCCACAAGAAATGGTCGTGAATCATTTTCCTCCTTAATAAAAGGTCCTGGACGCAAATCTATTCTGGCAACATTACCACAAAAAATTGATACTATGATCTCAGAACAGGCTTTGGCTTTCCTGACCTAAACAATACAATATCCTTTTTATAGGGTGTGTTTTGATATCAAATTATTTAGAATAATATTTTTAATAACATTTTAAGCACATTTTTCAATTACTCTTTTTATATTTTTAATTACCTCCTTACATGACATATATAATATCACAAAAAACATTTTACATGATAATTCTAAAAAAAAATTCAAATAATCTTCAACCCAAATTTGTTACTTTGGGACGAATGGGAGGTGCTGAAGGCTAAGGCTTTATTTGGATTGCATTTTTCTAATTTTTTGTAGAAAAATTAATCTAGCGATTTGATATATATAAAATAAAAAAAAGTGATTGAAAAATGTGTTCATGAAAAGTATAGCAATTTGTCTTTAAAAAATTGCAATCCAAACATACCTTTAGTTACAGGCTTCAACAGTTTCAGGATTGGTAGAGGTCCAAAAAACAATGTTTTAAAAACCGGACCGTTAATTGAATCGGTAAAGTGAAAGGGTCGAGATTCAACTGGTCCGATCGGTTCAACCTTAGTTCAATGAATTTTTTAAAAAATAATTTATATAAATATATATGTACAAAATAAGACATGTAATGGACTAATTTAATACTTTACATGATGAAAAGTTTACTATTTTTGAAGAACTTGGATTTTTAAAAATAATTTATTTATTTTTTAATTATAAGTTAAAACAAATAAATTTCATCTCAATTTCAATTATATCTACCAAAAAATCTTAAATCCAACCAAAAAATATCACAATATTTTGAAATTATACAAAATTCACGTCTATGAGAATTTAGACATTGTGAACTTAAATTTTAATTTACGTTTTGAGATTTAAAGATTGCAATTTAAAAAAGAAAGTTTGGAATTCGAAAGAAGTCAAGAGAATCGAAAATAGAAATGCAAACTTAATAAGAAACAAAAAATGAGATAAAAGTAAGTGGTTGTGGCATTAAATAATTTGGGTTAAAAAAATAATTCTTTTTTAACTTTTTAAATTTAATGGACAAAAATAAAATTAAAAGATGTAAGAAAACATCAATAAATTAAAAATAAAGATGTTTGATTAAAAAGGGAGTGACAAAAGAAAAGAGGATAGAGAGAAAGAGAACGAGAGAGAAAAAGAGAAAGAGAGAGTTGAAAATTAAAAAGAAAGTACCATGAGAGGATGAGATTTTATAAGAAAAATAAAAAAAAATATGAGTGTTTGTTTTATATAAATAAATTATAAAAAAATTAATAAGATATAATAGTGCAAAGGTTACTATATTGGTCTTCTATTACAAAGGTATGAGTTCGAATCTTGAAACTACATTTTTGCAAAACGTAAAAAAAAAAAAAAAAAAAAAATTGAAAATCGGAAAAAACCGATTCAATCCGGTTTTACGATTGAACCAATTTTTTGACCGATTTTATAGCATGATCAATCCTTACATAGAATCGGATCGATATCATGACCGATTCGCGATTCAATCGATCGAATCGGCCGATCCGGTCCGATTTTTCAAAACATTGCAAAAAAGAGGGTTACCCTAGCCTGAAACATTCCGTCAGAGCTATCTGCTCCTAAGTACAAAAATAATAATAAAAAAGAAAAAGAACAACAGCAAAAACCCAATTTAACTATTTTGCAGTCTCTCTGTTTCATTCTGTCATTCGTTGCCCCATTTAAGATTTAACGAGGGCTGGCTCTGGAGCTGTAGAAAGCTCTGAAACTGTACACATACACCTAGAAAATGGAAGAAGGGTTGTTGGTGAAAGAGAGAGAAGTGAAGAGAGAAAGGCTGACATGGGGTGTTATAGGCCAAGAAGCGAAGAGACTTTGCTACATAGCAGGACCTATGGCGGCTGTGACTCTATCCCAGTTCTTGCTCCAGATGATATCTTTGATGATGGTTGGGCACTTGGGTGAACTTTCACTTTCTAGCTCCTCCATAGCCATTTCCTTTTGCAATGTTACTGGCTTCAGCGTTCTTGTAAGTTCCTTCTCTTTTGTTCCTCTTCCAGGCTTTTACTGACGTTTTCTTGCAAGTATTTTTAAGCTTTAGGAGAGACATTGAAAACTTACATGCGACCACTGTGTGACGTTCCTGTTTTGTTTTCTGTCACTGTAAATGGCCAAAAAAGTCTCCAAACTTTTTGAAATTCTTAACCCTTTTTCTGCCCAAAAAAAAAAATCACTCATCTTCTCAAAACCAGCCTTTTAGGTCATTCCGACGAGTTTAGGTCTTAATGTGACCGGAAACAAGTAAATGACCTGTTAATGTAGATTGCTCAAAACAATTGCTTTCTTCGGCTTCTTCTTATAAGCAGTTTATCTCACTTTTAGTACTCACAGCCTCTTTCTTCGGAGCAACGGCTTTTTTGGCTTCTTCTCACCAGCGACAACAATGGCAATAGTAGTCTTCACAGGAGCAGGCTGCTTGAACGAATTATTCACCTTAAAAATAGTTTTTCCGATGCCAGATGCCTTTTCAACTAAACCGACAAAAGCAACTTGAAATTTGCCAGCAACTTCTGCTTCTTTTTTTGAAATTTTTGGACAATCGTGTAGGGACCCGATCTAGCTATGCCTCCTTAATTGCAATAATTGCCTCCTTAATCATCTGAAAATCGGCCATGGATGAAAATTGAAATTCGCCATTGCTGAAATTGAAGATCGAAATTTGGATCAGATTCAATCGCGACCTTGTTGCGACCAAATTTGACATGAAGGAGATGGGTGGAAGTGCTGGAGTGGGAGAGGAAGAAGGAGGAGGGGTAGGGGGAAAAGGAGGGGAAGGGGTCCCAGTGGAGATGGGGACGGGAGTGACGGTGGAGGAGGGGGTAGAATGGGAAGAGAGAGAGAGAGAGAGAGAGGGAGAGAGGTTGCGGTTGTGGGAGAGTACGGCGGTGGAGGTTGGGAGGGGAGTGACGGTGAAGGAGGGGATGTTGGGTTGGGTGCCGGGAAGGTGGTGGCGGAGGAAGGAGAGGTGGTGGTGTTGGTTTGGTTCTTCGGGTTTAATTACATTTAGCTCCTTTTAGCTTGATCAAAATACAAATTAGTCTTGAAGTTTGAGGTGTTTTTGTGAAAAAGTTCAGGTAATTATTTTTAGACATTTTTGTACTTGAAAATCTACACTAACTGGATTAAACTCGCCGAAATAATCCAACAGGCTCATTTTAAAGAGATGAGTGACTTTTTTGGCAAAAAAAAAAAGTTTTAGTGATCAAACGGTGCAATTTTAAGTAGTTTGGTGACAATTTTTGTCATTTACTCTTTGTCTGCTTCATCAACTTTAGTGGAGGAAGAAGCGAATCGATGTTATCAAATCGTCCTGAAATTGAACTCTTCAGATTGTACGCACAGAAGTCTTGACAAAATCTGACTCGTATGGATAAAATCCAGTTTCCAACCTTGCCATCAAGATTTGACTTCATAATCATGAACTTCTTTGTTTTCTTCGTTCCTCTGAGATTTTGCTATGATATTTAATGTTCTAATGTTTGTGTGATCAATGATCAGTGAAAGATTATGTTTGATTTTTCTACCATACTACAATGAATGTCTCTATCAAAATTAATAAGACATTGTTTTTCCTCGCTGATAATTAATGCAGACATGAATAGGAGGAAAGGCAGAAAAGTTTTGAGTACGGCCATTTATTATACTCTGCAATTGCCTCTGCCAACTGCTAAGGTTCTTGATTAATTTTTACTTTGGGTAACATATATATTTTTTGTTTCTTTTTCATTTTGTTCGTTTCTTGTGGAGGAGGGGGGGGAGGATGCCTCAAGAATTTTGAACTCATTGACAGAGGTTATGGAAAATTCAATCATTCCTAATTCGAGTGTCACCAAAGGAAATATTTCTGTCATGCTGCTAATAAGGACAAAAGCTGGACCTCCATTAGTACAGCAGAGGGTCCAGAAGACAAAACTTCAACTGAAGATATATTTTGTTTCCATAGCATGAGCCAAAGAGCTTTGCTCAAGCTGATGTCTTTGTCGTTCATTAATTTATTTCTTGGCAAAGGTCCAACAATGACCAAAGCCTTTAAGGAACGGGAATTGTCAAATTTAGCGTCTCATAGATAGGGACCACGAGATATCAGGAATTACACATGTCCCTCATAATCCAAATTCCAAAGGATTTTTGATAAGATGGAAGGACCACGATATGCTGTAAGTAAAAAGGAAGTAGAGAAAATTGAAAAAAGAAAATTTCCCTTTGATTCTTCTTCTTCATTTTCATTTTCTGCTGGAGGATGGGTTTTTGTCACTACAATCTGACTTTCAGTGACAACACGATGAGCACATGGTTAACTTTTGAATTTTGATTCCGTCATGTGTACTATGAGATTAAGATGTAAGAGCATGAATTTCCAATTTGGAAATGGAAATTCAACGAAACAATAATATAATTTTCCTACCTACCTGAGAGAGCTCCTTGGTCACAAGAAAGAGTTACAAGGACTAGTGCTAAAATCTTGTAAGTGATAATGGAAGAGTTACAGGAAAGAGTAACAGGTAACATGTAAGTCATAATGGAAGATGCAAAATTATCAAGACTAGTGCTACCATCTTGTATGTGATCTGAAGTATTCAGGTCTTGGTAAAGATTTTAGTTCAAGTACACATGAATATTTTTCATTAAAAGACAAGAATGTGTACGAAATGACTAGGGGTAATTTCTGATTTACATGCATATACTGAGGAAGATAAAGTCTTGAAATGGTTCTAATCAGAAGTGGACTATTTATGTGTCAAACAGTTAGGAATGGCAAGTGCACTGGAAACTCTGTGTGGGCAAGCCTATGGAGCTCAGCAATATAAAAAACTTGGAACTCTGACATATACAGCGATATTTTGTCTTCTCATTGCTTGTATCCCACTCTCAATCATATGGATATACTTGGGACGGATACTCATTTTGGTTGGACAAGATCCTCTGATTTCACAAGAAGCTGGAACATTTGCTACATGGCTTATTCCTGCTCTGTTTGGCTATGCAACTCTTCAGCCACTTATTCGATTCTTTCAAATGCAAAGTCTGACCTTTCCCATGTTCATAATTTCCTGCATCACAATTGTTTTCCACACACTTCTTTCTTGGGTGCTTGTCTATAAGTCTGGATTGCAGAACCATGGAGCTGCATTAGCTATGGACGTTTCAATGTGGTTCAATGTTATTATCCTTGGTTTGTACATGAGCTACTGTTCCTCCTGTGCACAAACCCGTGCTCCAATTTCAATGGAGATGTTTCATGGCGTGAAAGAATTTTTCCGCTTTGCTATTCCTTCTGCTGTCATGATTTGGTAATCTCTAGATATGTTGCTAATTTTCTTTTTCTGGCCTTAAAAATGAAACATCTTGAGGTTCTAAAGGATGTTGCGTGTATGCATGATTTCCAGCCTTGAATGGTGGTCATATGAGCTTCTGATTTTGTCATCTGGCCTTCTGCCAAATCCGGAGCTTGAAACTTCAGTCCTGTCTGTATGGTATGTTCTGTGTAAGCCTCCTGGAAGCTACAAATTGAGGGACGAATAAATGAATCTTCACGGGAGAATCTAACGTTTTGTTTTAATTTTCTGAACAGCCTCAGTACCATTTCGACACTCTATTCAATACCATATGGACTTGCTTCTGCTGTAAGGTATGTTGAAGACAAAGTGAATATCCACTCGTACCTCATGATCTGTCGATGACAAGAAGACATCCGGATATTAACTTTTCCTCCTGTTTTTCTTCAGCACCAGAGTGTCAAATGAGTTAGGAGCAGGAAACTCAGAAGGCGCTCGAATTTCTGTAATTTGTGCCGTAATCCTTGCCTTCACAGAGATGATAATAGTGAATACAGCCCTTTTTGCTAGCCGGCACGTATTTGGCTATGGCTTTAGCAGTGACAAGGAAGTTGTGGATTATGTCACAATTATGGCTCCTCTTGTTTGTCTATCTGTTGTAATGGACAGTTTCCAAGGAACCCTTTCAGGTTAATTCTTGAACTCCTTTCTTTTGCTTAATTTCTTTTTATTGTTGTATCAGAAGGAACAGGTAAGAGGGGGGCTAGGTTGGACTGCTGCCTTATAATGCAACTAAAATTTTCAGGTGTTGCTAGAGGATGTGGCTGGCAGCATATAGGAGCCTATGTCAATCTTGCATCATTCTATCTAGTTGGAATTCCTATTGCTCTTGCATTAGGATTTGTCGCAAAGTTAAAAGGGAAAGGTCTATGGATTGGAATCCTATCCGGTGCTACTGTGCAAACTCTACTGCTATCCATAGTAACAGCTTGCACAAATTGGGAAAAACAGGTCTGCTATCTGGCTTTTTTCTTAATTCCATTGAGCTGCTTCCATTTGAAATCCGTAAACTGTTTATTTGTCTTCATTAACTCGGAAGCCTTCAATATCTTATTGTGCAGGCAATAAAGGCGAAAGAGAGGCTGTTCCAGGAAAAAATTCCGGCTGAAGATGGACCAATTTGATGACAGGATATCTACTCCTGCTAATTGAGAATAGGTTTATCTGGACCATGGTACCGTTACTATTTAAGGGTAATTTTTGTTAGGAATAATGACTCGGTAGAAGTGTTGAGACAAAATTATCAAGCAGTTCATGCAGGGACTGTCATTAAGGTTTGCCATTTGAAATAAGGGAGTCCGAACATAAGCTTCTCCATCTTGCGTTTCCAGTGTACTTCCCATTCCTTACTGTCAAAATATTGTTATTAGAACATGAGAAACTACAGCTGGGAAGATTTGGACAGCAAGGGCACAAAAATCTTAGCCCACAAATGGGGACCCCAAATAAAAAAAAAAAAAAAAAAAGCACAAATTACTCATATTCCCTGTATATTTGTATAATATTACATGAGCCCCTTAAGGTTTGAAAATGGGTTACCTCTTGTGATTTTATATAAAATGAAAATGGTTTTAGATGGAAAGCATCTTCAGTAACGGCAATTGGCCGAGACATGCTCCAGGAGCGTGTGTGGTGAAATTATGATATCTATTCCTATCATTTCATATAAATATCTAATCAGCCCCTTGTAATTTTGTATCTATCAACATAATTCCTCTGTAATTTTATGTAAAGTGGTTAGTCCCTTATTTAATTTAGTATTTAAATAATCCTTCTATCATTTTTCACTTTACATGAAACTATTTGAGAGATTATTTAAAAAAAAAATTACTAAATATTAGTCGGATCTAGCCGACAAATGGGGGGAAAACCAAAAAAAAAAAGGTATAAATTACTCATATTCCCCTATACATTTGTACAATACCAGATGAAAGTTACCCTCCTATGGTTTCATATAAAATGAAAGTTAGATGGAAAGCATCTCCATTAAGGGGCTAATGGTGTTGACGGAGACATGCTCAAAAAGCGTGTGTGATGAAATTATGGTGTCTAATTTAATCCTCCTATCTTTTTTTTTTATAGAAATATCTAATCAACCCCTTGTAATTTTGTATCTATCAACATAATTTCCTTATAATTTTATGTAAAGTAGTTAAACCCTTATTTAATTTAGTATCTAAATAAGGGCAATATTGATATGTCTACTAATGACAATACAAAGACTATTTTTTTCTCTTTATGTGAAACTATTGAGGGATTATTTAAAACACAAAATAAAAAGAAAAACAATGACCGAATCTTAGTCGGATTTAACTACTAGGTAAAATATAGAAAAACCCCTTGAGATTAAGTGAATATACAAAAAAAGCCCCTTATAGTTTCAAAACACACATTTCTATACCTCATAGTTTGAACTAATTTAAAAAAGTGATGGAAATCGTTTGAATAAACGGGTTTGAAATACACGCACTTCTTTTGAGAGTATTTGTATTGGAAATAAATAAATTTTTAGTTGATACACCTATTATACCCTTAGAATTATAATACAGCAAAAGCCCTTTGTGGTTAAGCAAACATATAGAAAAAAGTCTCTTATGATTTCAAATCATATAATCCAGTATCTTGTGGTTTGAACTAACTTGGAAAAATTAATAAAAATCATTTAAATTAATGAGTTTGAGGTTGCGTGACATGGAAAATAATTTTTTAAATCAAAATTTTAGCTGATGTACCTATTAAACCCCTTAGACTTTATAAATTTTCCAAAAACAACCCAAAACTCTCAAATACAACTCTCCTTATTTTTATATACAAAATAAATAAATAAAAATTTTCAAATAAAACTCACCTTTTTCCTATGCACAAAATATATAAATAAAAGCAACATTTAACTATAAGGGGTCTTTCTGTAGGTTGGCTTAACCACAAGAAATTTTTTTCATAAGTTTGCTTAATAGGATCGTTATTAGAAGGTTAGTTTTGACGATTTTCGTTACTGTTTCAAATTAATTCAAATCATGAGATGTCAAAATATATGATTTAAAATCACAAGAGACTTTTCCGCAAGTTTACTTAATCTGGGAGAACTTTTTTGTATTTTATCCTTTAAGTATTGCACGTACTATACGCTACAAGATATCATAGCAACGAGAGCAGGTGAATTCATACGTCAGTTTTGGGCCTTTTTTGCTGGACATGCCACTTTTCTTTTCGGCTGGTTCAACCGTACGAAAACCTAGAATTGTCGTTTCATTTGTCAAGAATTGATAACCGTGACCCAGTGAGGATGTTTTTCAAAGCCAGAGCTTGAGAGTTGCATTTGTTAGTGTCTGAAGCAACTTTTCTTGTCACAGACAAAACATATCATTAAAAAGATGGGGTAATTTCGGAAATCTCCCTTGAGGTTTGAAAAACCTCACTAACCTCCTCTAGCAGAATTTTGGTGCCTATTGCTCTATGCTAACACTTTAGAGTTTATTACAAACTTTGTTTGGGGGAAAAAAATATTTGTAGTAATTAAAAGAAAAAAACTAAATAAATGAGAATTTTATTAAGTTTCAGAGCACAAGCGCACAACTGATATTGACAAGATGTTCTTTAATCTATGGGTGGAAAAAATTATTAGGGCACGTTAGTTTTTCAAACTTGATAATGAGTTGGAGTTGGATTTTGGGCCACATAAGTTTTTCAAACTTGATAATGTAAGGTTTGAACGTTGATCTTCCATCCCACTAAACCTTACAGGTTTTGATGATGGCCACTGAACCAAACTTTGTAGTTATATCAAACTCTTTATCATTTGACCGAATAATTGTTATTATGATTCTCAACAGTGTCCTTGTAGCAGTCAAAACTAGGAAGCAAGGTAAACTGAAAAAAGAGGATGAAAGGAGACTTGGAGTTGGAATTTGGACCTTCCTGTCCCAAATTTCAACCGAAGTTTTCAGGATTTCTTTGGTCATAAAAATTTCTAACATTTAGAGAATTTTGAATTTGGAACTTAATGACAATTATAATGTCATGAAACAAAATTGATAATCAAGTGAACATGTCAGCAATTTTTTTTCCCTTTTCTTTTAAAGGGTTTATGACCTGCTAAATAAATGTAATGTTTTCTAATGTTGGAGATGAAAGGAAAAGACAAAAGGTCAAAGGAGTGAAAGAAGAAAAAAAAAATAACAAAGAAAGATTTAAAAAACCAAAAGATTCAAATACTGCATTCCATTGTATTTTTGTCTCACAAGATCACATGAAATCCAACTTTTAGAAAAATTACAAAAGAGAGTAGAACTGAGGTTATAAAAGATTGAAGAACACACTAAGGGAGAGTTCCAACTGAATTATCAAGTTTGAACAACTTATGTGGCCCAATAATTTGTTGCACCTATGGATTAAACAAAAAAATCTTGTCTAAATCAATGATGGAATAAAATTAAAGGAAATAAGCAAAAGGGCATTTGTGAAATAAAATTATCATCTTGCTCATCAAATTACTTTTTGAATTGTACTTTTTCTGACCTGAACTGATTCGTTACCAAAAATTGAAAAGCAATGGAGGTTAGTGAAAATTTTCAAATCTCAGGAAAGGTCAGTGCAAATATCATAAAACACTGAAGTTATCTCGAAAACAATTTGAGTATTGCTACTTGTCTCTGGCACTACGATTGCAGAAGCTGTCAGTATAAGGATTGCCTTGGATAGGATCAGAGAACTGTTTCTTTAGTACTGGATTCTATCCCATCTCCACAAAAGAGTAAAGCGTTTGTGCATTTTGATATGGATAGTCAAGCGAACGGCAAATTTTGACTTTACCATCAAAAAGTAGAGATTGATGAGACTCTTTAAGTTTCCTACAAATGACAATAAATCCACATAACATAATAAGACAGACAGGAAATGGCTCGTCCCTGCTTGGTTTAGTTCTCATGATTTGGAGGACTTCTGGGATGTTTGAGTTTGGACCTGTAAAATGGGCGGCGGCCTTTGTAGACATAGAGAAAAATGGAGGAGGCATTTTACTGGAGGAGGGAAAGAAGATAGAGAGACCATCGCGGGGGAAATGTGGCAGAAGGTGAAGAAGCTAGGATATTTAGCAGGACCTTTGGTGGCTGTGGCTAGAGGTGTCAAAAAAAATCCATTTACCTAAATCTACTCATATCCATTCACAAATAGCTAAATATGGATATTTTAAATTTTTATATATGAGTATAAATGGATTATTCATTTATTAAATGGATATAATTAGATAATCTGTCAAACTCAATTAAACCCATTTAAACCTCTCCATCGCCACTTACAATTCATGACAGAAACCCGATGCATTCAAGCTATATCTGCCGGAAGGACACCAAGATTATTGAATTCATTGCTAGAAAATTTCATGCATTAATATTGGTGAACTCTTGTATGCAGTGGAACGTTTGATTTTTCAACCTTAACAAATATTTGATGCATTTTTTATGCAAATAGATATCCTACTTATTTTTTTTTTCAGATTATTCATTTCGTCATGATGCTAACTACTTTTATTTCGTTTATTATTATATGTTGATTTTATCTTATCATTGTATTGTCTCGTAATTTGTTAACTTGCTTATTTTTCGGCATTACCAATTTATGACAAGTTTTAGCCTCCTTTCCTACCTTTCCAAAATGAAAATTTAAATTTATGCAAGAAAAAAAATGCCAGGGGTTCCAAGTTTTTGGATTAAGTTTTTATTTTAACTTTCATATTATTTAGTTCACATTTTTATATTCCTATTATTTAATTATTAAATAGTATGTAATTTTGCAACATAGCACATGGATAGGAAAAATCAATAATTAGACTTATTGGACATTATAAGTAAATATTTAAAATTGGATATTATGAGTTTGGAAAAAGTTAAAATAAATGGGTTGTAAATAGGTAATTGGGTTATTCAACTCATTTTTTGATTTACCCATTTATACCTATCTAATTAAATGATATAAATAAATTTACTCACTTGTACCCATTACCTATTTTTACCCGTCCAAACCCATTTTGACACCTTTAGCTGTGACCTAATCACCATACTCTTTTTTTTTTCCCGGGGGAAACGTTAAACCTTATCACCTTTCTCGTTGCAGGGTGTTATCACTTCTGATGGTTGGTCACTAGCGTCAACTTGAATTGCCTAGCGGTGCGATGGCCATCTCTCTTTGTGGTGTCACTGGCTTCAGTTTTCTTGTCGCCTGCTCTATCTTGAATTTCTTGATTGCAATTTGACATGGATACCTTGTCATTGTGCTCGTTTATTATCAAGAGAAATGCATGTGAAGATATTAAGCCTTGCACATTGACAAAGACCCTGCTATACTTCTAGCGTTAAATCAAGCAAACATTTCCAGCTATGTTGTACAAGCACTTGAGACACTGTACGTATTATTGGCCTCTAAGGCTGTTTTCTGGAAATGGTTGTGGTTACTGTTCTATATTATGTGTTCCAGAGTTGATGTAATATTGCAGTAGCATAAAAAAGCTCGAAGACATGACATTTTCAACCAATTAATAGCATTTATATGACAACGAAGTACTACTGCCAATATCAGAACAAGTGTCTGAACACCAGAGCTCCCTCAAGGTTGATGTAATATCGCAGTAGCATAAAACAGCTCGAACAAGACGTAACGGGAGACATGACATTTTCAACCTATCAATAGCATTTAGTACTACTGCCAATATTAGACAAGTGTCTGAATACTAAAGCTACCTCCTAGAAACTTAGTCATACACATCATATCAAATTATTTTGACACATAATGATTAGAAATATTGGAGAAAATTTGAGTTTCAAAACAACTAAAATTGAAAATATTATTTGCACTCTCATTTTTGTTAATCAAATGTCTTATATCATTTTCATCATATATATTTTTTATTTATTTGGCTATATAATAAAATAAATAGTGCAAATAAAATTAACAAAATATGGAGTGTAAATAACATTTCTCTCAAAATTTGTTGTGAGGACAAATTCGATCCATGAATTCAGTCTCTCATATTTATTGTGATTTGGATAAAGATTTTTAAACCAGTATTATGATAATGCCCAAAAAAGAGAGGGGCCTAATGCAGTATAAGTGCATTGTAGGATTAATAACAGCATAACTTTAGTTGTAATTAAACCAAAAGCAGCATAATGCTTCCAATACTTTAATAATGAGAAAAAGTTTAGAAATCCACTGAGATCCCGTGCAATCATTAACATCAATAAATTTTACTACAAACTTGCACATTTTTCTTTCTTTTTGTGAAAAGAAGCTAGTTAATCTATTTAAATCCTACCTAAAGGAGGTGAGAATATTATCCTGTAACTCCATAATATAAATAGCAAGTTTAGATAAAAATATGAATTGCTACTGCAGAGGCCTCGTACTGGGCCTAGACACGTGGCAGCCCAGGTAAAGCCGAGCTGGGCTCCGGCCCCAGACTCCTGGCGACCGCCCTGGGCCGCACCCCCGCTAGGGCTCCAGTGGGATCAGGAGACCGTCCCGCAGAGGTCGGAATCCCGCTCGGCGCGGGATTGAGATTATATCAGGAAGGTCTCGGAACGTACGGAGGTCGGACTCTGGCCCAGGTATAAATAGTGCTACACACCCATTGCCCAAGGTACGCTCACCATTGACAACTTACTCCGGACAGTTACTACTTCCCGTGAAACTCGCTCACCGGAAAACTAACTTGGCCGTCGGAGCGCCCTCGGGGACAACCCTCGGGCCCCCTTTGTTAGCTCCTCTTCTCTGTTTTGCAGGTCTTGGATCAGCTCTCCCATCGACACCCCGAGCTGATCAGGTCAGCTCTCCTAGGGGAAGTTCCGTGCCTCTTCAGTTGGCGCCGTCTGTGGGAAACGCAAGGTAATTATCGTTGTGTTGATGGCAAGAACACGATCCAAGCGAACCATTGAGAGCACCGGCCCGAGAGCCGGCGAGGGATCCTGACGGGCGGAGACCGAGGCGGCCCGGGGCGCGGGGGGCTCGGAGAGCGGAGAGGACGGAAAAACCCCCCATGAGGTCCGCAAACGGCTTGAAATTGCGAAATTTGAGAGTGCGATACTCGACCCCAAGAGGTCGGCACGCCTGTTAAAGACGGGGGGCTTGACGCTCAACCCAAGAGATCGGCATGACCGTCTTGAAGGTGTGATGCTCGACCCCAAGAGGTCGGCACGCCGTGACTTACTTTGAGGCAGCTTGTCAAAACCAGGGAGCACGCTGGCTCGGCCCAGGAGGTCGGCACGATTGCCCTGAGAATGTAATGCTCGACCCAGGAGGTCGGCATGACTGCCTGGAAAATATGATGCTCGACCCCAAGAGGTCGGCACCTCTGCTAAAATCAGGGAGTTCAATGCTCGACCCAGGAGGTCGGCATAACTGACTTGGAAATGTGATGCTCGACCCCAAGAGGTCGGCACGTCTGCTAAAATCAGGGAGCTCAACGCTCGACCCAAGAGGTCGGCATAACTGCCTTGAAAATGTGATGCTCGACCCCAAGAGGTTGGCATATCCGCTAAAATCAGAGTTCGACGCTCGACCCTGGAGGTCGGCGTGATTGCATTCAAAGTATGATGCTCGGCCACAAGAGGTCGGCACGGCTTGAAATTTTGAAGTCGGAAAGTGCGATGTTCGGCCCCAAGAGGTCGGCACGTTGTGCCTTAACTTGAATGGGTTTGTTTGACCCAAGAGGTCGGCAAGGCTCAAAACTTTAAAAAGTCGGGGGCTTAAACCATGTCAGTGGCAATTTGATACTCGGTCCCATGAGGTCGGCACGCATTGATCAAGTTTGTCGAAACTTGGGAGTTTGACGCTCGACCCAGGAGATCGGCGCGGTTTTCTCAGTGACAGCACTGTACCAGAGGTGACCAGGGCAGAGCAGTGCGCGACGCTGGTCTCCCACGTGGCAGAGTATAGATTAGGTCTGCCTGGAAGCCTTACCTAATCTAGGGGGCTAGTGCAGAGACCCCGTACTGGGCCTAGACACGTGGCAGCCCAGGTAAAGCCGAGCTGGGCTCCGGCCCCAGGCTCCTGGCGACCGCCCTGGGCCGCACCCCCGCTAGGGCTCCAGGGGGATCAGGAGACCGTCCCGCAGAGGTCGGAATCCCGCTCGGCGCGGGATTGAGATTATATCAGGAAGGTCTCGGAACGTACGGAGGTCGGACTCTGGCCCAGGTATAAATAGTGCTACACACCCATTGCCCAAGGTACGCTCACCATTGACAACTTACTCCGAACAGTTACTACTTCCCGTGAAACTCGCTCACCGGAAAACTAACTTGGCCGTCGGAGCGCCCTCGGGGACAACCCTCGGGCCCCCTTTGTTAGCTCCTCTTCTCTGTTTTGCAGGTCTTGGATCAGCTCTCCCATCGACACCCCGAGCTGATCAGGTCAGTTCTCCTAGGGGAAGTTCCGTGCCTCTTCAGCCACATTTTCAGATCTACATATACAAATTAGAAACCAACCTTTTTTTTTTTATTGCAAAAATGCCTTCCTAATCAAAATTGAATTTTCTAATAATTTTTTTGTTGAATCACACACCAAGGCAAAAGTCTCAATTCCGACTTCCACCATCATTTGCAATCCTTTTACAATCGCAATTGGCTAGTTAAATCGATAAAATGTTACTAACTCCTTCAACCATATAGTCATGATATACCCAGTTTCACGTGTAGCAATCATATCATTAAGGACAACAAAAAAAAGGATAAGAGTATAAAGCCATAGAACCAGCTCAAGCAAAATATTCTTAAATCTAATTTTACACTTTGTTATTGTGCAAAGTACATTTTAGGCCTACCTAGAGATAGAATTTCTGATAAAAATTCGATAACAAAATAAAATTTCTGAAAAATGAACTGTAAGTCTGTAACATAGGAACCAAAATTAAGCATAACAAAATTCCATCTTTGCTATAGTGGTGAACTCTACAATAAATTTGAATTGTTCAATTATCAAACAATCCTGGTAACAAAACTTGTCAATTTGATGCTGAATTAGGCCAGACTATGCAGTAGATTTGTTACTTTTCCAATAATTTTTTCTACATTTATGAGAAGTATGAACAAGTCATACACACAAAATGAATAAAAAAAATTCAGAGTTAAATCATAAAATAAATTAAGACATGCTCATATTATTGGCAATATCCTTATCTTTTTCTTCAATAATAAAGCCACCATAGCAAGTTTGACAATAACCTCTTTAAAAGGTTGCAAGAAGCTAAAAAATATGTGATAAGCAGTCAAAGTCTGTGTTAGCATGCAAGAGATATTCTTTTAAATTTAAAAATAGTGTTACACATGTTGCTTCTTAACACAAATTATAAAAGCTTATTTAGACTCAGTACATGAATAAGACACTATTTTGAAAGGAAGGATCATTAGTGGCAGATGGGGAGGCTGCATTTTGAAAGAAAAATGGGAAAATATTTGATTGCATGAGATAGGAAAGCAGAATAAAAGAGATGTTATATACATGAATAAGAAAGTGATATGTCTGACATCTCACTAAAAGCTTTTAGTTATGAATCCTATGGTAGTAGAGCTCTTGCATTATTCCTATTATGAGTTCATAGTTCCACATCAATATGGCAACCAGATTGATAAATATTACGCATTAACACAACCATGTATTAAAATTACAAACATCCATTTAGGACCAAAATTTTGGTATAAAGCAACTACTTATCAATTTTGATTGTATTTATATGACAATCTCTATTTTGACACAATTAATGAATGTGTCCAAAATTCAATAGTCAACAATTCAGGGGTATGAATACTATTAGCAAATCATAAGGAAAACTTATCTCAATAACCAGAGAGTTATATATTATGCAAAATTATCAACATGCAAGATTACAATATACGGACAAATAAATGAAAAACTTGGGTCTTTCCCAAGCTAGTTGCTACAATTATTATTCAAGGGCAGGGGGGACATGCCAACATAAAATTTTATAAGGATTTTCTTCAAGGCAATTACCATGCAAAGAATTTTCTTTGCCAAATTTTATGCCTTTTCACACCTAACACCAAGCCTTGGGACCTTCTAAGGGAATGATAAAAATCAAATTCTCAACATATTATTATACTATATAAACTTCCTATGTCAACTACAATATTAATTGCTTAACAAAATAAAAGTAAGATGCTCAACTACAACACTTGCGTAATTAAAAAAAATAGAAATTAACATTGGTTTAAATATGTACAAAATCTTACTAGATCCTTCAATAAATTTAATAGACCATAAAGTGATTGCAAAAGGAGGGAAAAGAAACAAAGATAGAAGAATGCCTAGTTAGAATGATCTTGGTGGAAGCATCACATGACATATCTTTTCTCCTAACAAAAATACATAAAAATTGTAGATAATTACAAAATATAACCAAAAAAAGAAAAGAAAAAATGTGAAGTAAGAAATCAAATATTGGGAGGAGAAAAGAAAATAATGAATTTTTGTTTTATTCTTCATAGAAGAGGATCACTGGCAAAATACTAATCCTAAGATCTTTTCACATATTTTAATATTTCCTCTTTTACGCAAGAAAAAACACCAAATAACAACATCATCTTGCAAATTCAGCAAATGAATGTCAATTGACTATAACATTAAGATTGAAGAACGAAGCAAACATGAGAGATAAGAGAAGAAGGAAAGCAAGAAAAGAAAATGTAATACGGACTCAAGGAGACAATAAAAACCTCTCCTTGCTAAGCAGCTAATCACCTAGGAAAAATGACAACAATCTTAGTTAGATTAGTTTTAAAAAATAAAAAAAGGTGAAAGATGACGGCAATTGTTGTGAGAAGAAGAAGAGATGGAATAGGTTTTTTAAGCGAGAAAAAATATTTTAACCTTTTTGACCCAATTGAACAAAAAAAGAGAAGAGAAAATTTAGCTAAAATAAGCAAGGTTCCCCTTCTCAAAAACATAGGCAATACACATGTCAAAAGATGAGTTGCTACAATAAGTTAATAACTTGACCTTCTTCTTATTTACAAAGTAGTCATGCATATATATATATATATATATATATATATATATATATATATATATATATGTATATCCTAATTTTAGTTGGTTTACAATCTTGTGTACAAAAAACTTATAGAAAAATCATTCAAAACGTTCTTCACATTTCGCTAAATGATTTTTTCATCATTCACTTTTAAAATAGTAACTCTACGTCCATTCTAAAATCAAGTTGGTAAAAATTAAATCTAATCTAGGTTTTTGACCACTTTATAGTTTAAAATCATCATGTAACCCACATGCAATCATTTTTATGTATAAAAGATCAGATTTCACCTTTTTTGTGGCCAAAATAAATATGAATTTGGTCCAATCCCACTTTTTTTAGAGAAAAAATGAATATGATTCGAGTTCAATCCTTTTTTTAGCAAAAAAAATGAATATGAATAGATTCTGTTTCTAACGGCAAATGAAATATAATCTTTTTGTCACTAAAAATAATTATGTGTGGATTACGTGATAGATTTAGGATAAAAAGTGATTAAAATTTTAGATTGGGATCAAGTTTTACCAATTTAATTTTGTAAGAAACATAAAGTTACTATTTTTAAAATGATTAACCAAAAATTCATTTAAAAAAATGTAAAGAACATTTTGAACAAATTTTTCATAACTTATCTCTGCATTGTTGAGTAACTTTGGAGATAAAAAAAAGTTCAAACTAAGCACACGAAAGACGCGTGTCAATGAAATAGATAGGGTCTATCCCTTCACAATTCAAGTTCGCAGAAAGCTATTTGAGACGGTGGACCAAAAGAGTGCCCCGCTCATTAATGCATGGTGAGAGTAAGATGAAAATGGAGAGCAGAGATAATAGAAAAAGTAATATGGAATTTCTTGGTTAAGACTGAAGACACAGGCTATCTTTTCAATCCGAGACTCTGCAAATAAAGTTAATGATTGTTGGCATTTCACTTTCATTTCTTTTTCATTAAAGCTACCAAATCCATCTGGCGTACGTTCCTTCGTCTTCGGCTTAATTTTTCTTGGTAGTCCATTTTCTCTACTACCTGCGTTTCTTGTCATCCACACCTTTCCTGATTTATTAGTTCTTCATATTTTTCACGGGCTCATTATGTTCTTGAAATCATTATGATCAGGACTAATTGGACTTTAACTCGTTGAATAGTTGGGACTGGCTAATGCACTGGAAACTATATGCGGCCAAGCTTATGGAGCTCAGCAATACCCAAAAATTGGCACACAAACTTGAACGTACTGCTCTTTTGTCTATTATAATGGTTTGTATCCTCATTTCAATCTTGCGGATATACTTGGAAAAAATACTCATTTTAGCTGGCCAAAACCCTACAAATTGTCAAGAAGCTGGAAAATTCAGTCTTTGGCTTCTTCCCGCCCTCTTTGGTTACGCCACTCTTCAACCAATGATATTAATCCTTCATATTATTCATCAACCAATTTTGGGCCTGTCGGTCGAAAGGCCCCAGCAATCAATCATACAAGAAAAGATTTTCCACGGGAAATAAATTACAAGCAGCAAACAATCCAACTGAGGATCATTGATGGAGAAAGAGAGGGATAACCACTTTAGGTATTTTCCATATAACTGCATGATCAGAATCTTCAACAAGAGCCCCGTATAGGAACGTCCTGAATTATTTTCCTCCTCTTGAACAGGAGGTGCCTCAACGCCAATTGATTATGGCAGCATATATAGCCACGATAAACAGTTTTAATCCTACAGCGGGCTCTAACTTTCCAAACCCTAACAATACAATATAATTTTATAGGATGTTTTCTAATATCAAATAATTTTGAAACTTTTTTTTCAACTATTATAAATATGAATTTTCAATTATCATTATTATTTTTTTAACCATTTCTTTATATTATGTTATGAGCGTTATAGTATACTTCTACAAAATTTTAACAAACAAACAGCTGCTACTTCGGAGTGAAGGGGAGGCGCTAGAGAGGCTTACTTCTACCCGAGCCTAAACATCCCTATCAGAACTATAAACTCATCCAAAGTCCAAAGTATCAAAATAATAACCAAAAAAACAGTACACGCCTCTCAGATTATAAACAATTTAAACAAATTTTCACGGAAAATGAGAAGAATAATATATAGTTCTTGCCTTGTACAGAATCTACACTACAGAGCTGAAAATTTGTTTAAAAATGGTTTATAAACTGATTCAAAATTTGTTTATATATTCAGCTTTTATTTTCCTTCTTTAAATGGTTTGAACTATAAACGTCTTCTCCTGGGACAAAATTCCTAAAGCCCAAAACAAATGAGAGAAATTCAAAATTGAACAAACAAGGAGGATTTCCTAACTTGAGCTTTCAATTCTCTCACATGGCTTTGGAAAGAAATGTGACAGTGGCGTGTTGAAATCCTTGGCCAAGCTCCCTAATTATAAGAAAAATTCTGTCACGCGAAACCACTATTTGAGCATGAGTTGCTGCTGAAATCTTTGACTGCCGGCTAAAGCCTTCAACACAATAGTAAAGCTGCAACATATATGGGACGGTAAGTAGGTAAAAAGCGAAAAAATGCCCATGCAGTCCACAAAGCTTGACAGCGCCATGCATGATTTCTCAAGGATGTCAAAGACAAATTTCAACAATCAGAACTATAAATTGATCCAAAGTCCAAAGCACCAAAATAATAACAAAAAAAAAAAGCAAAAAACCATGTAAGCACAAATTTTGTTGCCTAAAATAAAAGACAAGAAAACTTGCACAAATATCAAATTGATTAAATCAAATAATAAGCGGGTTACAATATCTGAAAATTCTTAAATCAAAGAAATTAATCCCCTGATTCTTTTCTTCGAATAGCTTCAATTGAAGGGCCGAAAAGACTTGTTCTCCAATTGAAAGGATGTTTCCTACAATTTCGGCGTAGAAAACAATTGATTTGATGATGGCATCAAACACTTGGAACTTCAAGTCTTCAACACCGATGGCAGGAGGATTTGTTCGACTTGATTTGGACTTGGATTTGAGAAAGAAAGCTCTTGAGAAAATTTGACAGAGTTTCTCCGAAAGTTAGGGATTTTTCTTATATCTTTGCCTTGAGGGAAGACCTTTATTTATAGCCAAAATATGTAGGCTAAGTCTTCAAGAAAACCCTCAGAATCTTCCTGCATTTTGGATCACTTGTTACTCAAGAAATCCATTTAACTTGGGCTTAAATAATGGGTCAACCCATATAGTCCATTGTGAATTAATAAATCAATTAATTCACTTCAACTTAAATGGGCATTACAAATTTAATTTGATTTAATAGCCCATATAATACTGGCCCAATTTGCAAGTTCAAAATATAATGAACTTTTATCATTTAACTTAATTTAATCAAGATCAATTTAATTTAAATAAATCTTGACTAAATAAATTAAATAAATTTTCTTTATCTACAAACCAATTAACATTTTGTGCTCTCTCTCTCTCTCTCTCTCTCTCTCTCTCTCTCTCTCTCTCTCTCGTGTTAGGAAGTGGTCTTTTTTTTTGTAGCAAGTGGTCTCTCTCTTTCACTCCGTCACTCATTGCTCCATTTAAAGAGGGCAGGCTCTGAAGCTGATGAAAGCTCAAACTCCTGAGATACAAATATACATACAAAATGGAAGAAGGGTTGTTGACCAGAGAGGGAGAAGTGAAGAGAGAAAGGCTAACTTGGGGAGTTTTAGGCCAAGAAGTGAAGAGACTGTCCTGCATAGCAGGACCTATGGTGGCTGTGACTCTCTCCCAGTTCTTGCTCGAAGTTATATCCTTGATGATGGTTGGACACTTGGGCGAACATTCACTTTCTAGCTCTGCTATAGCCATTTCTTTTTGTAGTGTTACTGGCTTCAGTGTTTTCGTAAGTTTCTATCCTTTTGCCCTGGTTTTTCCTGACGTATTCTTGTATTTTTCAAGCTTACAAGACGTTGAAAACTTGTAGGCGAGGACTCTGTGAGCTTCTACTTATGGTTTTATTTCTGTCACCATAGCTTTTCTTGTTGTTTCTCTGCTTCATCGATTTTCTCGTCTTCTTTTACAATACTAAAAGAATTTAAGATTTAAAAATGTATGAGCACAATCTTAATTTTTTACCAAGTGAATTTTCACCTTCTCTACATTATATTTAGACCCTCTTGACTACACTTACAGTCTATTGAAAAGCGTAAAATACACTTTATCTCACTGTAAATTAGTGATTTTTCATATAATCCTCCGTAGTTTCAAAAGTTATACATAATCTTCTCATAATTTAAATTAAAATATCAAAGTGATGAAAATGATCATCTGTAACACAACCTAAGGAAATATTAAGAATATTCTTGTTTAAAAACTAAAATGGTTGAAATAACCAAAATATATAAAATATATAAACGTAATAAGTATGACATTTTAACCCCTTATGATTTTGTGTTTGATTACATAACTCTCTTTTGGTTAGTGCTTTGCCACATTACTCCTTTATGATTTTCAAAATATATACATAATCCCTCTGTGGTTATTTAATACTTTCCAACTTTACAGAGGGCACTTTTGATATTTTAGTTAACTCCATTATGGAATGCAAATTTCGTTACTTTAACATTTTAGTTCAAATTATGAGAGAATATATAACTTTTCAAATCACGTGGGGATTAAATGAAAAAGCACTAAATCACGGGAGATAAAGTGTATTTTACTCTATCAAAAATGATAAGATAAAACATAGTACTATAGTATACAGTGATACCAAATGAACTTGAGCCATTGAGGTATATGCCAAGGGGCATATTTTTATGATTTTTCATACTTAAATTTAGTGAAACTGATAATGTAGCACACATATGTACCTTCTTATTAGCATCCATATATTTTGTTTTTGTAAAAAAAATAAATAAAAAGAGACTATTTGAGCCCCAGAAAGATTCATCCTTTTTTGTATATTCATGTTTGTGTCTATAGTTTAGGGATCATGATTTTAAGTTGCTTTTTGTAGATAGACTCAACCAATAGGAAAATCTTATATTAAGTAACAATACGACTTGACCCCCTATGGGTAGCTCGGCTGGGACTAGTCGTCTGTAGTTACAGCAAAGTCTCAGGTTCGACCCTCACATGTTACCGTTGTTGGGTATCTTTGGGACAAAGCCCTGCCTAGCCTGGGGATTAGCCTCCAACCCTGGAAAAAAAAAGGTAACAATCAGACTTAAGCGGTAGTCATAAACTAAAAAATGATGCATCACCTTGATTTTAGAGATTCTATGTTTGTGTCTATCACTTAAGAAGATCATGGTTTTAAGTAATTTTTTTGTAGATGAACTCTACTATAAAATGCAATTATCATTTTATATTTATAAATGATTCCGCAAAATTCAAGTTAGTTTAACCCTCATATAGTTACTAAGCTATCCAGTAATTTGCCCAAATAAGTAATTTTGTTTCAACAACATCTAGACCAAGTAAATTTTATTATCTAAGTTATTTTTTTTTCTTTTCTGATCTAAAAGATAGGGATATAGATCTATCATTGCATTCTTAAGGGTTAGTGTTGGATTTGTTGTTTAACAAATCTAACAGTTTTGACCAACAATTAACATATAGTATTTTATCAATGTCCTTCAAATTTAATCTGTTTATGTGCAAAGAAAGTTCGTTATATTTCTTCATTTTTCTCTTTTCTTTGCACTTCTTTCTTAGCTTCTTCACCGGAGAAAAAAAAACGTAATGTAATATGCAAGAATTTTGAATTGCATGTTGGCCACAGGAGTCATAACATGAAAGTTAATTTAACTATGCATAAAAACCAGTCCGAATGCATGTACTGTGAAAGTCTACAGTGGTATTGACCATTCACCTAGTAAATAAAAGTTTTGTCTAAAATATTTGCTTGGAACTACTTCAAGTTGTTATAGCTTAAAAAATGGTCTGGTTGCAATTAATTTCTTCAGATCTGTTTTCTCAGAAAGTAAGATTTGTGAAAAGGGAATAATATGCCCTAAAACTTCTTGTAGTACACATACGTTTTTCTTTTATGTACACAAACGTGCCTGATAAGCAATTTGGGTAAAATTTTTGTAAAAAATATTTTGCTCATACCACAAACACATTTTTCAATTTTTTTTATATTCTCAACCACATTTTCATTTCATACACATTACATCATGAAAAAGTTATAGTATTATTTCAAATAAAGTTTCCATCATGTGTATCATGAGATTAATTAAGGCATAAGAGCATGAAATTTGAATTGGAAAATGCAACTTCATGAAAAAGTCACACTGATATAATTTTCCTACTTAGCTGAGATAACTCCTTATGTTGGTAACAAGAAAAATTTTCGAAAAATTATGGGCTCAAATTTCATTTACTGGTGACTCGTAAGTCATAATGGAAGATGCAAATTATGAGATGAGTGCTGCCATCTTGTACGAGATCAGAAATTTCCTGCGTAATTGATCAAGGGTTATAGCTTAAGGATATGAACAAAATGACTAGGGGCAGTGTTTGATATACAATCACTTTGAAGAAGATAAGATAAATGATTCATTAGCAAGTATCACAAGGTATTGAAATGGTTCTAATCAGAAGTGAACTATTCATGTGTCAAACAGGTAGGAATGGCAGGTGCACTGGAAACTTTATGTGGGCAAGCCTATGGTGCTCAGCAATATCAAAAACTTGGAACTCAGACATATACTGCAATATTTTTCTTCTCATCGTTTGTGTCCCAATCTCTATCATATGGATATACTTGGGAAGAATACTCACTTTGGTTGGACTAGATCCTCAGATTTCATATGAAGCCGGAACATTTGCTACATGGCTAATTCCTGCTCTTTTTGGCTATGCAACTCTTCAGCCACTTGTTCGATTTTATCAAATGCAAAGTCTGACATTTCCCATGTTCATAAGTTCCTGCATCACAATTGGTTTCCACATACTTCTTTCTTGGATGCTTGTTTACAAGTCTCGATTGCAGAACCATGGAGCTGCATTAGCTATGGGTGTTTCAATGTGGTTGAATGTGATTATCCTCGCTTTGTATATGACCTACTCTTCCTCCTGTGCAATAACTCGTGGTCCAATTTCGATGGAGGTGTTTCGTGGTGTGAAAGAATTCTTCCGCTTTGCTATTCCTTCGGCTTTCATGGCTTGGTAATCTCTATTTATATTTGCAACTTTTTCTTTTCTTGGCCTTTGAAACGGAATGTCTTGAGGTTATAAAAGATGTTGCATTTACGTATGCGTGCAGCCTTGAATGGTGGTCATATGAGCTTCTAATCTTGTCATCAGGCCTTCTGCCAAATCCGCAGCTTGAAACTTCAGTCCTGTGCGTGTGGTATGTTGTAATGTATCAGCCTCCTGGAAGCCAAAAATTTTAGAAATAGATTGATCTTCACAAGAGAGTCTGAATTTTTATTTTAATTTTCTGAACAGCCTCAGCACCATTGAGACGCTCTCTGCAATACCGTATGGACTTGCTGCTGCAGTAAGGTACGTTGAAGACAAAGGGAATATTCATGCCTGCCTGATCTTTTGACGACAACCGATACCCAGAAACTAACAGATCTTTTTCTCTTTCTTCAGCACCAGAGTGTCAAATGAGTTAGGAGCAGGAAACTCAGAAGATGCTCGAGTTTCTGTAATTGGTGGCATACTTCTTGCCTTCACAAAGACGATACTAGTGAATTCAGCCCTCTTTGCTAGCCGGGACATATTTGGATACGTCTTTAGTAGTGACAAGGAAGTTGTGGATTATGTCTCAGTTATGGCTCCTCTTGTTTGTCTATCTGTTGTAATGGACAGTTTCCTGGGAACCCTTTCAGGTTAATTCTATCACTCTTTTCTTTTCCGTAAATTCTCTTTCTTCTAGTATCAGAAGGAAAAGGGAAGAGGGGGGTTGTGTTGGACTGTTGCTTTTACAATGCAACTTATTTTTTCAGGTGCTGCAACAGGATGTGGCTGGCAGCATATTGGAGCATATGTCAACCTTGCATCATTTTATGTTGTTGGAACTCCTATTGCTTTCATATTAGGATTTATGGTAAGGTTAAGAGGGAAAGGTCTTTGGATTGGAATCCTTTGTGGTGCTACCGCGCAAACTTTACTGCTCTCAATCGTAACAACTTGCACAAATTGGGAAAAACAGGTCTTCAAACTCTCATGTTTCTCTTCATTCCGTCGAGCTATTCCGTTTAAAGTCTGAAAATTGTTTTATTCTCTTCAAATGAAAGCCTCAATGTCTTTTCTTTGTTATGCAGGCAATGAAGGCAAGGGAGAGGTTGCTCCAGGAATAGTTTTCGGCTAAGCTGGACTAATTTGATAACAGGATATCTATTTGACTATTTGAGGATGGGTTTAATCGGACCATTGTAGTCTTACTAGTTAAGGATATTTTTGTTGAGAAGAATGACTAGGTAAAATTTTTTAGACATTAACAGGGTAGATGAAAGCAAGTCACACACGGACTACCGTTAAAATTGAAAAAAGTGAGGCTTCAAATTTTTTGCTTTCCACTTTTAACTCTTCTTACTTCCTTAACTCTTCTCAGTGATAATGAGTGGATCGAGGGAATTCCATCAAGCTAGCAATTGTGGGGATAGGTGAATAGCTTACATTTGGAGTGTTGTGATGCGCGTGGTCGTGGTACCGGTGCCATGGTAACATTAGCAAGATACTCGCTCCGTTTCACTTTCTGATTTTTTTTTACACAATTTAAGAAAAAAATAGTTAATTCTGTTAGAACAATCAATTTAGGTAGCTATTTTTTTAAAATATTCTCACATTAATTAAAGTACAACTTTATAGGAACTTGAATTGATGGGAAAAAAAAATCAACTCTCATTAAATAAGGTAGGTTTATAGTAACAACAACTTACATTGAATAAGGGTATTTTAGAAAAATTAAAATATAACTACATTCTTCAATTGGAAAGTGGACTACAATTTGGGACAGACGAAAAAGAAAAACAGGACTATCAAAGTGAGATGGAGGGAGTAATAAAATGTACGACGGTAATTATTCTAAATAATATTTTAAACAATATCTTATTCAATTAATGTTTTACGTACCTTTTTTTTAAAAAAAGAATAATTATAAGAGGTGTGTGGGGGTGAAGAAGTCAGCTCCATACTAAGAAGATACGTATAGCTATAATTTCCTAAATAAGCTTTCTTATTTATTTCCAATTCCATTAAAACGCAGCACTGACCAAGTGGCCAATGATTGCTTAACCAAACTTCTAAAAACCCACAAACAAAACCGTGCCCAAGCGTAATGCAGATTCCAAAGCTTTGGGCTCAAGAGTCTGCGAATTAACCATCTAAGGATTTACCAGGACCTTTTACTAGGGGTGTCAATCCGATAAAATTTTCTGGGTTTGAGTTGAAAAATAATTTCGATATTCGAACTTAGATTTGAACCCGTTTACTCTAATAAAAAATGAATTGGAAACGGAATATAGGATTTCGATCCGTATTCGACTCGGATCCAAATAATATATTAATAATTATAAAATATAAATATTTTTAAATACATTCTTTTACCAAATTAACAATTTAGTAATGAATTTGTAGATAGATTTGTGATTAGTTTTGGATTGACTATTGCGAATTAATGTGATTTAGCTTTGTAATTTGATTTGTTTAGTTTGGAGATTGGATTTGTGATTGATTTTGAATTTAATTTTGAAATATATAAATTCGGTTCCGGTTCCGGGACTCTAAAGTCAAGACCTGTCGGATTTATGGATCAGATCTAGGTATACTACATAAAAATAAGTCCGAAATTTTCAATTTCGGCCTAAACTCAACCCGTTGACACCGCTACTTTTTACCCATGCAACTCTGCACATTCAAATAATGCATGTCTCCATTATCATAGACTTAAAGGGCAACATCTCTGTCTTTTGTGTTTCTATTTTATACTTATAGTGCAGTATGGATAGGAACTTCGCATTCTGAACTTTTAACGTCGGTAAGCATCACCAGAATGGTTGTTTCAACTGGGCTATGCTTGATATTCAAAAATTTCATTTTCTTACTTGAAAGAATGCAGCAATTCCCCTCCTTAGGGTAATGGATCGTTTTGTACTTGTGGTGCGGCTCTGTCAAGATGATGAACGGACAATTCAGGTTTCAGTGGCACATGGCATGATGTTACACTTATTTGGGAAGGAGTATTAATGTTTTATATATGTGTGTGTGTGTGAGATAAACGTAGAAAAGATTAATCTACTTAAAAAAGCATGTTTTACAACATGAACATATAATTTTATTCTTGTCGTCAGTTTAACAAAATAAAAAAAGAATTCAAATAATTCACCGATTAGTTCACAATAAAGAAAATAATTTCAACCTCATACATTATATTTGGAGCTTGTTTGGTAATTATTTATATAACATAACACTAAAGTTTTATCAACCTAATCTTATGTTCTTTTGTTGACCTTGGTCTCTAACTTTTGATGATTACAAAACAAATGGATGTTGCTAACATCTCCTCAAAGGTTTTTTCAGTATTGAAACAAATCAGGTTAAAAAATTAAGTACATTTGAAAAAGACAGAGTATGCTGAACCTGTCGGACGCTCAAGAAGACAGTACCGAACGTCCGATAATCATTGCACAACTTCGGACGCATGTTTCGGACGTCCGATAGGATCTTTCGAAATCGACAAAACTATCGAACACTGAATATGTCTCTACCGGACGTCCGATAGAAACAAGATAATTTCTCAAATCTCTTTGTTTGCTGTCGGACACACAAAAAACTTGCACCAGACGTCCGAAAGAATTGAAGAAAATCTCTTAAACTCACTGCCTGCTGTCGGACGCATAAAACAGGGCTATCGGACGTCCGACACTCCAACGGCTAGTTGACTCTTCAGTTACTTTCTATCCGTTGGAAGCATTAATGAGGCACTTTCTTGATCCTATATAAATAGTGGTTGGTCAGATATTTCAAACAACTTTTGCATACTGAAGATACAAAAGATCTAGAGTGATTTAGTGAGAAAATACTCTTCAAAAAAAATTTGTAGTGTTAGTGGTGTGATGTTCATTGTAAGCTTTTCATTTGTGAGTGAATACTTCATGAGTGTAGCTCTATGAGGGTTGTCCTGAGAGATAGTAAAACGTCCTGATTTGACCGAGTGGAGTTCGGGGTAAGGAGGAGGTGAACCTTCCTTTGTATACAAGAGTGATTGTAATTCATCAACTTGAAATAGTTTGTTTGAATTAATCTACAAGCTCAAGAGGAGTTGGGTAGTTAATTGGTTTGCAATTCTTTCCTTTTTATTTACTTATTGTTACATTTGTGCTCTGTACATTGTTTATCTCTTCTACTTACAAGCACTTGTGCTTTCTCATCAATTGCTCCATTGTGTGGCCGCTTAGAAAAGAGGATTGTTTTCGAGCCTAACAATTGGTATCAGAGCTTGGTCTCCTGGAGATTAAGTTCAATCGGCTTTGGAGTAAAGATGACAACCAACAATACTATATTTTTTTAAGGACATTTGTCATTAGACCACCTATGTTTAATGGGTCAAATTATGTGAGTTGGAAAGAAAGAATGATTATTTTTTTATAATCTATTGATATTGAATTGTGATTTATTATTAGTGAAAGTCCATATGATGTCTCTCTTATAGATGAAAATACTCAGAGATCTAGACCAAAAACAAGAAGTGAACTGACTGCTGGGGATAGAGCTCATCTCATATTAAATGCAAAAGTCATGAATGTGTTATATTGTACTTTAGACTCAAATGAATCTATTAGAGTCAAAGGCTACAAGTCAGCCAAGAAAATTTGGGATAAATTGAGAGAAATTCATGAACGTAGTGAGAATGTTAGAGAACAAAAGAAGTCCATTCTAGTTACAAACTATAAATCCTTCAAGATGCAATCTCATGAAAACATTGATGAGATGTATTGTAGATTCAATGACCTCATTAAGAATTTGGAGGTGTTGGAAAAAGAATACTCTCTAGGTGAGAAAAACAGAAAATTTCTGAATGCTTTATCGAAGGATTGGGAGAGTAAAGTGACTGTCATTGAGGAAACCAAAGATTTAAATACCTTGCCTATTGAATCTCTCATTAATTCACTGACTTCTTATGAGCTAAAACTCAAGTCCAAGGTACAGGAAGAAGAAGACACAAAAGTGAGAAAGAATATTGTTCTGAAGGTTTCACAAGATGAAGATGCTACAGCCTCCGTGAGTGAAGATGATATGAAAGGTGATGATAGTAATATTGTACTCATCACACGAGGCTTCAAAAGAATACTCAACAAGAGAAAATTCAGAAAAGGTGGACCTAGCAACTTCTTCCCGAATCAGTCCAATAACTTGAGAAACAAAGGGAAACTGAGTTCAACAAAAAGTAAACTGATAAATGCTTTGAATGCGGCCAACCTGGACACTATGCAAGTGAGCGTCCAGTGATGAAGAAAAAAGAAGGAAGAAAACCAAAATTCAACAAATTTCAATTCATATGGAATGAGTACAACTCCGATGGTGAAATTGAAAAGGATGAAGAATTTGCTCAATTGACTTTCATGGCCATTAGAGATGATGAGGTAACATCTTGTAACTCTCAATTTGAAAGTGATAATGAAACTGATGATGATCTTGAATCTTTCATTATAAAATTGTATGATAGTTTGAAAGAATCCTATGCTAAAAACAAGGAGTTAAAATAGAAAATTAGTTTTTTGTTTCGAGATAATGCAAATCTTTTTCAACAAAATAAAAAGTTGAAAGTTGAAAATGATTATTTCAAAAAGAGTGAGACTGCTTTACACTTTGAACTTGATAGAAAAACAAAACTTTGTGAATTGTTCAAAAAGGAACAAGGTGATTTGAAAAGAAGAATGGATGGTCTAAATGAATTGCTTAAACACAAGAAACAAATCTGTTTTCAAAAGAAAATGTTGAATTTTAATTCCAACGAATTTGCTATTTATAAGAGAAGACAAGTAAGATTTATTAAATCTGTTCATGTAAATAACTTCATGATTATGTGTAATTTCTATTGTCAAAAAGGTCACTTGAAAAGTGATTGCTACATGAGAAAGAAAAGGCATGAAATGCATGTGGATAGTTAGACATGATACTAACTCTAACAAGTAGGAGATATTGATAAGATTGATGAGATTCTTGTTCATAATGCTTTTCTGTAATTCTTTTTTGAAGTTTCTGATGCTTAGAACTGAGTTATTTTTTGATATTTTTGAATATTACTGAATTTATATGATGTCAAAAAGGGAGAAAAAAAATAATTCTGATCTAGTGATGATTTAATTTGTTAAACTCTCTGTGATATGTTGGTATGTTGGTGATTGCTGATTTCTGGTATCATTTCTCTGTTTTTGTTTCGAATGTTGGATTCCCTGTTATTGTTGCTGGATTACGGTATGAGATTTTTTATAATGACAAAAAGGGGGAGATATGGATGCTATGTGTAAGGCGGAGTTATTCTGAATTCATAAGTTTAGATGCATTGTGTGAGGGGGAGTTTATGCATATATGCTCAATTTTTTTTTTCTTTCTTCCATCCATTGCTTTATCATCATCAAAAAGAGGGAGAATGTTGACCTTGGTCCCTAACTTTTGATGATTACAAAACAAATGGATGTTGCTAACATCTCCTCAAAGGTTTTTTCAGTAATGAAACAAATCAGATTCAAAAATTAAGCACATTTGAAAAAGACAGAGTATGTTGAACCTGTCTGACGCTCAAGAAAACAGTACCAGACGTCCGATAATCATTGCACAACTTCGGACGCATGCTTCAGACGTCCGATAGGATCTTTTGAAGTCGACAAAACTATCGGACGCTGAATATGTCTCTACCGGACGTCCGATAGAAACAAGATAATTTCTCAAATCTCTTTGTTTGTTGTCGGACGCACAAAAAGTTTACACCGAACGTCCGAAAGAATTGAAGAAAATCTCTTAAACTCACTGCCTGCTGTCGGATGCATAAAACAGAGCTATCGGACGTCCGACATTCCAACGGCTAGTTGACTCTTCAACTACTTTCTATCCGTTGAAAGTACTAATGAGACACTTTCTTGATCCTATATAAATAGTGGTTGGTCAGATACTTCAAACAACTTTTGCACACTGAAAATACAAAAGATTTAGAGTGATTTAGTGAGAAAATACTCTTCAAAGAAAATTTGTAATTTTAGTGGTGTGAGATTCATTGTAAACTTTTCATTTGTGAGTGAATACTTCATGAATGTAGCTCTGTGAGGGTTGTCCTGAGAGATAGTAAAACGTCCTGACTTGACCGAGTGGAGTTCGGGGCAAGGAGGAGGTGAACCTTCCTTTGTACACAAGAATGATTGTAATTTATCAACTTGAAGTAGCATGTTTGAATTAATCTACAAGCTCAAGAGGAGTTGGGTAGTTAATTGGTTTGCAATTCTTTTCTTTTAATTTATTTATTGTTACATTTGTGATCTGTACATTGTTTATCTTTTCTACTTACAAGCACTTGTGTTTTCTCATCAATTGCTCCATTGTATGGTCGTCTACAAAAGAGGGTTGTTTAAGGGCCTAACACCTTTGTATAGGATCCAAGGCTTGATAAAATTGAGTTCTATTCTATTCAAATCAATTAATGTAATTCTTATTACATTCGGTGTAATTTTCGATTTGTAACTCATACAATTTTAAGTTTACACCGAAGTTGTATGAGTTTACATTGATAGTTATAAGAATTACATAAATCAATTTGAATTGAACAAAACTCAACTTATGAAATCTCGGATCCGCTTAGATAGAGTTGATATCGATTGAATACCCTTATTGGCTATTTTGAACTCTTAATATGTCTTATGGCCTCAGGCAACTTGCAGGGTGTAGCATTGGAGGAGCTAGAAAAGAAATTCAATGGGGGAAAGTTAATATATAAAATTTTAATAATTACAATATACAAAAAAAAAATTGTTCAAACTTGATTCGCTAACTAATCATGTCAAACTTGAACAGTTTTTTGTGTTCAATAACTTTTAAACTTGATCAAAAACTTGCTCAGGTTCATTTTGACAACTAAATAAATCAAGTTTGAACAAGATTTTAAATTTAAAATAATCAAATAAATTTGAATACTAGAGTGTTTGTTTTGATTAGACTCATTTCCAACTCTATTTGTCTCTATCACTAGTTGTAGTATTTAATTGCATTAGTTGATTCTTCCTGATTGTAACATACCAATGGGATCCGGTTGTTTCACCTAACCCGTTGCCTTTAATCATGATAGCCCGTTTAGATAGCCCCACCGATTTTATTTTCGGTGGAAATGTCACTCTCGGACGCCCTACTGGGTATTAACCATTTACCTATGTTTTCAGAACCGGACCGGGTATCGACTCGATCAACCTCAGGAGTCAGGGATCAATGGGTTCAATCAGGTTTGATAGGGGTTGAACTGGATAACGTCATAAATAAAAATTATTTAAAAATTAAAATATTATATGTAAAATACCTAATAACATGTTAATATTAATAAAGGTATATTCATATATATTTGATATTTTAAATATATTTAACAAGAAAATACAAAGAAATTAGAACAATCAAGTAACAATTTATATTATTTAATGAGCATTAACAAGTTTAGAATTAAAATTATGGAGTTAATTGAAAAATAATACCAAACTTTAAGAAAATATTGATAAAGTATGAAATATTTGAGATATATTAATAATTTTTAACAATCTAAGGGTCAAAACATAATATTAGAAAAGTTTGAAAAAACTATTTGAACCGAAAAATCGGATTTTTCCCTGTCAAAACCCGATTTTTGACCGGTTTTGATCGGATTTTTACTTATCCGGTTTTTAAACATGACTCGGACCGAATATTTGACCAGTTTTCGATTCGATCGGTCGAACCGCCCAGTCCGGTCCGAATTTTAAAACACAGTCATTTACCTTACCCTACCGACAGAACTTTTCAGGCAAGTTTGCTGAAAATAAAAGGGACGGTCAAGAGAAGGTAACTGAAGCTCATGCCATCTCTTCATTAATTACAGCGTACGTTAAATTTTCATAAATACTTCAAAAAGGGTCTGCAGGCATGTGGTCGTAGTGTAGTACGCGTCCTTGTCGATGCAAATTTGTGACGCTGTAATCGTCCGTTAGAGTACTTCCTTCGTCACTTTGATAGTTTGGATTTTTTTAGAGTAAAATATATTTTACCTCCTCCTCCATGTGATTTAACAATTTTTCACGTAATCTCTCGTAGTTTCAAAAATTATATATAATCTTTTAATAATTTGAATTAAAGTGTCAAAATAATAAAAATAATCCTCTATAATGAAACCCAAGGAAATTTTAAGAATATTCTAGTTTAAAAATTAAAATAACTGAAATGATCAAAATATATAAACCTAATATGCATAATATTTTAACCCCTTATGATTTAATATTTTACTGCATAATCTCCTTATGATTTTCAAAATATATACATATTCTCTTTGTGATTAATTAGCAATTTTCAACTTTACAAAGAAATACTTTCGATATTTTAGTTGACTCTGTTACAAAACACAAATTACGTAATTTTGACACTTTAGTTTAAATTATGAGGGAGTTATATATAATTTTTCAAATCACACGGGAGTCATGTGAAAAATACTAAACCATAGGAGAATAAAATGTATTTCACCTTTTTTTTATTACACAATTTAAGAAAAAATAGTTAGACGTGTAAATTTAGTATACTAAGTTTCTAAAATGCCCTAAATGAATATAAAGAATAAGACCATTTGTTATACCTTTACATTAATTACAACAACAATACCAATAGAAGTTGCCCCATTCGAGACATGAATCAAAACAATTATTGAATAAGGTTTGTTATACATCGTGATTTAGAGAAGTTAAAAATTAACTATATTTTTAATTGAAAAATGGATTATAAGTTGGAACAGATGAAAAAAGAAAACGAGAATACCAATGTTGAATGGAAGGAATAATAGTTATCATTTTGACGGATTTGTGCCCTACATCTCGGTTTAATACTTTTGGGATCAATTGTGAAAATTTCAGCAAATTTCTAGAAATAATATGTTAAATTCAGAAAAAATCTCAATTATAGTGTTCCACAGGATTTATTTCTCCGCTTAGCGTCGCCGCATTTTCTACAAGTTCCGTTTCTCAATTATGTGGTTACCGCATTTTCCAGATACGAGGACCACGGAATAATATTTTTGTTTTCATTATTTTTTTCTCATGGTACAACTAGCTAAAAATTTTTTTTTATTGGTCACCACAATCGTCGCATACGGCAACTGTGGAGCTGGCAGGGACGCGGCACGAAATAGTGGATGCGGGCGACTGAGGTGGAATGCATAGCTATTAATGAATATTCCTATATTTGCTTGATATTGTGTGGTCTAAGAAGAACTAGTAAACCAATAGTATTCGAGCCATTGATCACCACCAAAATTTTAAAAAGTTTGGTGGGATGAAAGTTCAAGTTTTTAAATATTATCTCCTATCAATTGTTATAATATGTGATTTTTTTCAAAAAATTCATACGGGTGCATAATATACCCATCAGATCTAATGGTGATTCAATCCCTATCAGTCTCTCGTAAATTCAGTTAAACCTCCTCTTTGGATTATGTTAAGAGTAGGGTAGGGTAGTATAAATAAAATAACGATGAAAAAGAGAGAGAGTAGAACTAGTACTTCTAAGCAGAGATGAAAAGTGAGCCAATAAAGGTCAACACTCGATGATCAAAAGAATGTACAAAATGGAAATAACTCTAAAATAGACCCATTTGACTGTTCAGCAGTTGTTATCATAAACTATACCTAAAAACTTTTATATTGTCAACTAATAGACATACAATTTGTATATTTTAGTTGTTATCATAAACTACACCTGAAAGCAAATAAAGCACATAATTTGTATATTTTAGTTAACATTGTAGTTAATGAATATTTCTTCTAATAATGATTATATATATATTGATTACAATAGTAATCAATATTCTTTTAAATAATTATAGATAATAATGATTATGTCATTACCGTTAGTTGTCAGATTAATAGTTTATGAATCAGCCTGTTATGCGTCCGAGCACATTATATACCGCGTTGAGAACAAACCATTTTTCTCGATCGAGGAATTTTGGGCAGCAATTAAGCGTGCTTTTGATGCTGATGTATAGTAGGGGTGTATTCGAGCCGAGTCGAGCTCTAGTACCGCTATACTCGAGCTCGACTCGGCTATAATATAATTATACTCGAGCTCGAGCTCGAGCTCGATCGAATCGGAGAATCACAACTCGAGCTCGAGCTCGATCGAGTCCTTAAAAAGCTCGAGTTCGACTCGATAAGGGTACTCACCGGTAATTTCTCAGAATTTATTTACCTATATTAGTAATTTTATATATAATTTTTTTAAATTTTTTATGTGATACTCGATAGAGCTCGTCGAGTATTAAATTTCTGACCTCGAGCTCGACTCGATAGCTCTAACGAGCAGCTCGAGATCGAGCTCGAGTTCGATGAAGCGAGTTCGAGCTCGAGTTTCTGATCGAGTACATATCGAGCTCGAGTCGAGTAGTTTGAATCAGCTCCACCCCTAATGTATAGTGTGATATGTTTGGCGTTGTGCCATTGATGCATGTTCGGTGATTGGCCTATTTTGATATCGCAACTCCTTACTTTCATGCAGAGGTGACTCCCAATCCAAGAATAGCTGTCATCTGGGAGCAGTATTCACAGAGCACTATTAGGTGCTCTGGCACACCCCTTTTTCTGCCTCATCTATTTTCCCGTCTTTTTTTTATACTAAAAGAATTTAAGATTTACAAATGTATGAGCACAATCCTTGTTTGGATTGTTTGTTTCAGTCGGAAAATATTGTCGTTTTCCATGATCACATTTTCCTATCATCTTTTTCCCTCACATATATCAAATCGCTATAGTAATTTTTCCATGAAAAATGACGGAAAATGCAATCCAAACACAACCTTTATTTCTTAATAAGTGAATTTTCACCTTCACTAGTTCATATTTAGACCTTCACTACATTTTATGATTTTTCATACTTAAATGTTAGGGATAATTTAAGAAACCTCCCTTGAAATTTGTAACAATTTCAGTGCTTTCTCTTGAGATTTTAGAAATATCTCTTACCTCTCGTATCGGCTATTTGGGATCCAATGATTACCTCATTGATGCTCAAATGGCGTTATTACCCTTATAACATAGGAAATTTAACATGGTTCTATGGAGATAAATAATTTAGCCACTTGTACTAAATTAACCATTATTTGGAATGTAAAAATTTTGAAAATCTTGAATACTAAAAAATCTTGAATACTAAATTTTATAATGATAATTGTTAACATTTTAAAAATTTTTTCTATATTTTAGTAGTTCTTGTAATTTCTTCCCCCAAAAAAGATTAAAATTTCTATTGAGACATTATTATTTCATAAATTTTTCATGAAAATAACAAGATGAATATGAAAACACACATGTTAAAATATGTTTACAATTAAATATTATTAAGTTACAAATAAAATGTAACTATACACAATCTATTCTTTCCTTTCTTTTCCAAAATATTTGGTATTTTTTTTATTTTCTTTGTATACGTAATTCAAACAAGATGTTTGGAAATTATTTTCTTTTGCTTTAATTTACTTGTTTTTCTATTAAAATCATTTCCTTTCTATTAACCCAAACATGCTTGAAAGTTATTTTTTTATTACAAATGATGAAAATTTCTTAGTAATCCTGTGAAATAATGGACCTCATAAGTAAAAGAACTAATTCAAAGAACATAACATATTTTAGCATTTTTTTATTTCTTCTTTTTTTTTCTTGAAGAGATTTTTTTTTTTCTTCCAAATCTTGTTCAAAATCTTCTGAATCCTAATACTAAGAGTTTCAAGTTCCAATACAAAGAGAAATTCCCAATACTACGTGTAATTATTGATTCCAAATTAACAAAACTTCCTCTCTAATTCTTTAATTCTACTATTTTATGCAATTCTATGGAAAGTAATCATTGTTACTGAATTTTACTGTGCTTATGCTAGTGTTATAATATTCGTCACTTATATTGAGACTCTCAAACTTTAGGTCTCATTTGGGTTGCAACTTTTTAGAGTTTTTATAGAAAAATATGTGATATCAATGTGATATATATGAAGTAAAAAGATGATTAAAAATATGTAATAAAATTTTTTGCACAAAAATAGTAACCCAAAAATGCTTTTAGTCTTTATTTTCTATTTTAACTAATATTCCCTTTTTATTATAAGTCAACCCACTTGTAATAAGGTGAAGGGCACTTTTGGAATGAAATATTCTTCTCACTCTTGAAATCATTTTTTTATTGTTGATTTTTTAGAATTGAGCTAATTTGTTACAAGAAAATTAGTTTTAAGGGAGGTTAGTGATTTTTTTAAAATTTCAAGGGATCATAGTGAAATTGTAAAAAACCTCAAGGGAGATTTCTGAAATTATCCCTAAACGTTATTATGACTTGATCAAGTGTGTCTTCCATCATAAATATATTTTCCAACACATTTTTTTTAACTTCTCAATTACCTTTTTAGTTCACACACACACACACACACACACACACACATATATATATATATATATATATATATATATATATATATATATTACATCGTAAAAAGTACTACAATAATTATTTTAAATAATCTCCTATCCAAATAATATCATAACAATCAACATGCTGAATTTGAAGTTTGGACAGAGGTTTTCTTATTTTTTGTAAAAGAGAAGTATATTCTTGTAAATCTTTTTTTTCCAATGTTGATTGTTGCAAGCTTAAAGCCTCACTATTCAACCGTTGCGATTTGCGAACCATTCCTCAGCAAATGCTGCCTTCATTCAAGAAAAGGCCATAATTGCTGCAAGGCCGCTTTTGTCCGTTTACTATACCATCTTGGGACTTAAATCAGGAAGTACATAGAAAAGAAATATACTGTAGTACTTGTTACTGTAGAAAGGAAATATACTGTAGAAAAGAAAGTAGTCATTGTTACTGAATTTTACTATGCTTATGCTAGTGTTATAATATTCCTCACTTTAATTGAGCCTCTCAAACTTTAGGTCTCATTTGGATTGCGACTATTTAGAATTTTTATAGAAAAATATGCTGTATCAATGTGATATATATATGAAGTGAAAAATGATTTAAAATATGTAAGAAAATTTTTTTCACAAAAATAGTAACCCAAAAATGGTTTTAATCTTTATTTTCTATTTTAACTAATATTTCCTTTTGATTATAAGTCAACCCACTAGTAACAAGGTGAAGGGTACTTTTGGAATGAAATATTCTTCTCACTCTTGAAATCATTTTTTATTGTTGATTTTTTAAAATTGAGCTAATTTGTTATGAGAAAATTAGTTTTAAGGGAGGTTAGTGAGATTTTTAAAACTTCAATGGATAGCAATGAAACTGTAATAAACCTCAAGGGAGGTTTCTGAAATTATCCCTAAACATTATTATGACTTGATCAATTGTGTCCTCCATCATAAATATATTTTCCAATACGCTTTTATTTTAGCTTCCCAATCACCTTTTTATCTCACATATATATCACATCGTAAAATTTACTATAGTAACTATTTCAAATAATCTCTTTTTTTTTTTCAAATAATCTCCCATCCAAACAATATCACGACAATCAACATGCTGAATTTAAGTTTGGACAGGGTTTTTTTTTTTTTTTTGCAAAAGAGAAGTATATTCTTGTAAATCTTTTTTTGCCAATGTTGATTGTTGCAAGCTTAAATCCTCACTATTGAACCGTTGCGGCCATTCCTTGCCTTCATCCAAGAAAAGACAAAATCGCTTTTGTCCATTTAATTAACCATCTTGAGACTTAAATCAGGAAGTACATAGAGAAGAACTATGCTGTAGTACTTAAGAGTCTCATACCGCATTCCCAAGATCTTGTTAGTGGCAATTGCATAATGTACGTCCTGTGCATTAAAACAGCATATTACTAATACAATAGCATGTAAAAATAATATCTTAATCGTGGGTACTAATATAATATCTACATATTAGATTTGTATATTAATACTAGTTTATTTAGGCCTCATGCGTTGCGTGAGGGTGTCCAATTTTGCTTATGATTTTAGTGGAAAATGTGGAATATTTAAACAGAAGTAATGTGTAGTTGTAGCTAAGAAAGTAGCGCTCAGTTTAGGTTACAAAATGCCTGAGCAAGGGGCTCTTAATAAGCTGTAGACAAAACGAAGTGCGGTGATTTAGTAGATTTGTCTGCTTTCTATTATGCACATTGTTAGCTGTTAGTTAGCTTTGTGGTGCTGTGCTTGGCTGGCTATGGTTTCTGTCAGTCGCTTTTTTGTATTGCCGGAGCTTCCTGCTCTAGTGTTCTTATCTTGGAAATGCTCTCTAGTCATCAGAATCCTGTGAAGATTGATTGATAGTCCTCTCCTGTGGTGAAGATTGATTGTTGGGTGGTGATTTTGTGAAAAGAAGCAAAAACAGGCAAGCATAATAAGCAACGAAAAAATCCATACAAAATTAGCTCCATGCATCCAATAAACGAAGCTGAAAACAAAAGCTTCTTCAATCCAATAACTTGCATTTTCACTTATAGTTACTGAATCCACACATGCAAAGGCAAATCACCACTAATTTCAAAACCTGGGCTAATCACCCATACTTTCAAGTTGATCTAACATGCAACTCTATGGACACATTCTAAAGACAACACGATTTCGTAAAAACAAGCAGTTATAGGTGACCATATTACGCAAACAAAGTTTTCATACAAAATTCCAAATGAAAACAATGAATAGGCAAATGCAAAAGGAAACAACAATGAACAATAAATAAGAGAGCAACTTACCAACAGCATTCAAAGTTAGCGCAGAGCAACTGGAAAGCAGAGAAAGTATATATAATTTAATACCTACAGAACGTGCAAGCCATATTATTGAAATGAAAGCAAAACAGCTGACATGATCTTCATTTTATAGGAGAAATTTGAGCGCTTTGATACAAGGAATTCACAACAACGGACCAAGAGAGTGCCAGCAAAGAAAGCATCAAAGAGCTTAAACAAAGCATGCAAAGTTGCTTAACACTTAAATAATAGACGCCTAAGCCAACCATTTTACTGTCTTGCCAAAAAGGGCATTACAGTAAAAACAACCCATGCCTAACACAACTAACAAACTTCAGCACCTTCACTTCACTGCCACGTCAGCAACAACATTTGCAAATTTCCAAGGAAGTCCACGCACTAAAGGTGCCTATAGGGGGACCTCAGGTTACTGTTCTTAACATCAACTCCCGTCTTTATATTCTTTGGATTTATTCTTATTCGTTGTTTGTTGTTAAGTGTCAACATCTGTCGTGCTAATTCAAATCATTATGACACGATTGTCACTCACAATGGTCGGAGAGCCATCCCACTTGAAAGTTGGGACTGCCCCAAAAAATAAAAATCACAATGGTCGTCTTTCTGTCTCTGTCGTTAATCCTAGTATATGAAGGGGCAGTCTCTGGACTGAAGAAGGCTCAAAGCTCTTCAGCTACGCATATACAAAGAGAATGGAAGAAGGGTTGTTAGTGAAAGAGAGAGAAGTGAAGGCAGAAAGGCTAACATGGGGACTTATAGGCCAAGAAATGAAGAGACTTTGCTGCGTAGCAGGACCTATGATGGCTGTGACTCTATGCCAGTTCTTGCTTCAAGTCATATCTTTGATGATGGTTGGGCACTTGGGTGAACTTTCACTTTCTAGCTCCGCCATAGCCATTTCTCTTTGTGCTGTTACTGGCTTCAGTCTTCTTGTGAGTAGCCTTTACTTTGCCTCTTTTCTTGGCCTTATTGTTTTTTTATATGCTTGTGTTTACATGTGGGCTGCTTCTACTTTCTGTTCTATTTTCTGTCACCATAGCATTCTTGTCACAGTTTTTTCGTTTGATATGTTCGAGGTAGAAGGAATGAAGGGTAATTAAAACTTAAAATTCAATCCCAATCTTGATAAAAAAAAAAAAAGGTCTGATGATTATTGATTAAAAAAATGTTTACAAGATTTAGCTTCACAACTATGCACTTCTTTATTCTTTTCCTCCTTCCCTCTGACAATATTGTGAAAATTTTAGATGTTGTTGCTTTGAATAAAGTGATTATTCTCTCTCTCTCTCTCTCTCTCTCTCTCTCTCTCTTTTTAAAAACATTTTACAGATAATTGAACGATGTTACCAGTACAGTAGTTCCAATATGGTAGTGCTCCAAGTCAAATGAATAAGGATTTTGGAGGTTGAATAGAACCATTAGTATCGTTACGTAGTGAAAAATCATTAGCTTTATACAAGGATTTCTCATTTTCGTTTTATTCTTCATTTTTCTTGTCATGATTAGTGAAGAGAATAGAAGATATGACTGTTGAATATTTTGATAGCACGAGTCAAAGAACTTTTAGAATTAGGAATGTTATGATTGGAAAGAATACTTTGCCAAATTCCCGTGGAGATACTTTTATTACTTAAATATCTCCTTATCAATTTCCTGTTGATTAGTAGTAGGCAGTAATGGTGTACTTTGTTGTAACACTTCAGCTTGGATGATAAAGGTCAAAATCAAAGTGGATGATAATTTTTGCCATCGGTGGTTGATTAAATAAATCTTAGCAATGGTTGAAAATTGACCAGCACCATTTACACCTTATGTAGCAAGATAGAGAAGTAGAATTGTCAAATTTTGCACAATGCAGGTAATTGGGATTTAGGGCCACAAGATAACAGAATTACATGTCTTGATCTTTCCTTCTACCAATCTAAATTCCTTAGGCATTTTCAGAAGACACAAGGAAATGGTTTTGCTATCAAAAGAGAGTATAGAAATGTGAAAAAGTTGAATGCTCTTGCTTCTTCTTTTTTTTTCTTTTTTTTTTTTCATTTTGGTAATTCAGAGTACTTTTTGCTAGTTGTATTAGCAAGGATGGTTGGTTATTTATGTGCATACAGTCACTTTGAAAAAGAGATGTCACCTTCTCTTTTTGGTAGCGCTGCTTTCTGACTTTTAGTGACAATACAGGGTAAAGCACTTAGGCAATTGTGACTTGTGGAACCATTGTGTGTAGCACGGTTAAAAAGAAAGTTGACTTTTTACTATTCTAAATGGAACTGTATGTTGTTGGAAGTATGACACATTTTGCCTCCATAAATTAGACAAGTCTTTGGAAGATTTTATTTTGGTAGCAAAGAAACGTAAAAGGAAAAGTGTTCTCCATAATTATTCATTTCATAGGTGATGGATAAGTAACTGCGGGATTGTACTTCATAGTCACCAGTTATGCAGGAATATGAGTGTCAACTTTCAGATGGTCATGGTAGAGAAAAGTAAAAGAAGAAGCCTTCACCATAATTTTTATTGTATAGGTGATAGCTAAGCGACTATGCAACTGAGCAGCTCTAATCATCAGTTGTGAGGGAAGATGAATTTCAACTTTCAGATACATGGTCTTGCCCAAAAATTTCGCTTTGCTAACTTTTTTCGGAGATTCTGTGACATTTGTCCGTTATGATCATGATGATGAAAAGCGGAGGCAATTACATTCATATGCTTACAGCATAGAGAATTGAAGATGTAAAATTTTCAAGACTATTGCTGCCATCTTATATGTGATTAGAAGATTCCTGGCATGACAAAGAGTTCTATTAAGTACCCCTGAATACACCTCATTAGAAAACAAGTATCTACATATACAACTCTAGAAAAGCTGTGTTTTTTGGTTTGCTCAATGCTGCCAGGCCATTTAATCCGGTGTAGATTATGAACATGGCTGGTTTTTGGAAGAACTGATGGGGAGATGACAGTGGGAGTGGCAATGGTGATAAATGGTGGTGGCTTTAATTTGCTAAAGTAGACCGGGTATAGTACAGAAATGACTAGGTGTAGTACGTTTGACGTAGATGCATTAATTTGAAGATAAGATTAGTGACTTACTATGAGTTCGTGAAATGATTCTAATCAAAATGAACTATTCATTTTTTAAACAGTCAGGGATGGCAAGTGCTCTCGAAACTCTATGTGGGCAAGCTTATGGAGCTCAGCAATATCAAAAGTTTGGAACCCATACGTATACTGCTATCTTTTGTCTCCTCATTGTTTGTATACCTCTCTCTATCGTCTGGATGTACCTGGGAAAAATTCTCGCTTTGATTGGACAAGATCCTCTGATTTCACATGACGCTGGAATATTTGCCACCTGGCTTATTCCAGCACTCTTTGGCTATGCAACTCTTCAACCACTTGTTCGGTACTTTCAAATGCAAAGTCTGATTTTTCCCATGCTCATAAGTTCCTGCATCACAATTTCTTTCCACATACTCATATGTTGGGTGCTTGTATACAATTCTGGATTAGAGAATCATGGAGCTGCATTAGCTATGGGTATTTCAATGTGGTTGAACGTAATTATTCTCGGTTTGTACATGAGCTGCTCTTCTTCCTGTGAAAAAACCCGTGCTCCAATTTCAGGGGAGGTGTTATATGGAGTGAAAGAATTTTTCCGATTTGCTATTCCTTCAGCTGTCATGTTATGGTAATCTCTATGTTTGCATTTTTTTTTGCATGTATTTAGGGCCTCAGAAATGAAATATCTCTAGGTTATAAAGAATGATGCTCTGATAATTGCAGCCTTGAATGGTGGTCATATGAGCTTCTGATTTTGTCATCAGGCCTTCTGCCAAACCCACAGCTTGAAACTTCTGTCCTCTCTGTATGGTACGTCCTTCTCAGCCTTCTCAAAGAAACAAAGGGATAGATTGATCTTGATGCAATAATCTTACTTTTCATTCGAAATCTCTGAACAGCCTCAACACTATCATTACACTCTATGCAATACCATATGGACTTGCTGCAGCAGTAAGGTATGTTGAGCACATGGGGAATCCATTTCTGCTGATGGTTCTTTGGTGCATGACAAAAATATACGGATGTTAACTGTTCATTTGTTTTCCTTCAGCACCAGAGTTTCGAATGAGCTAGGAGCAGGAAACCCAGAAGGTGCTCGAGTTTCTGTAATTGGTGTTTTGCTTCTTGCTGTCACAGAGGTGATAATTGTTGATGCAGTCCTCTTTGCTAGCCGGCATGTTTTTGGTTATGTTTTTAGCAGTGACAAAGATGTTGTGGATTACGTCACAACTATGGCTCCCTTGGTTTGTCTATCTATTCTAATGGATAGCTTACAAGGAATCCTTTCAGGTAATGGTTTATTCTCTTTTGTTTTGCTTTCTCTGCATTGTGGTATTGGAGGAAAAGGGGAGAGGGGATTCAGGTTGGATAATTGGCCGCTGTTGCCTTATGATCTAATTGCTTCTTTCAGCTGTTGCAAGAGGATGTGGCTGGCAGCATATAGGAGCCTATGTCAATCTTGCATCATTTTATCTTGTTGGAATTCCTAGTGCTCTTATATTGGGTTTCGTGGTAAAGATAAGAGGGAAAGGTCTTTGGATCGGAATCCTATCCGGTGCTACCGTACAAAGTTTGCTGCTCTTTATTGTAACAATGTGCACAAATTGGGAGAAACAGGTCTTCTGTCTGTCATATTTCTTAACTGTTTTGAGCTACTTTCACCAAATCTTGAAATGTTTTAATTCGCTTCATCACTTAAAAGCCTCCATTTGATGCAGGCAATAAAGGCACGAGAGAGGTTGTTCCAAGAAATTGTTTCAGCTGAAGATGGACTAATGTGATAACAAGAGCCTACTGGTAATTTGAACAACATCTAAGCTATAATTTAAGAACTTACAGAAGAATTGGATCATAGCTCATTTTGGCACCAGAATCTCAACTGCAATTGAAATTACTTCCATTTTTTTTTTTTATCAAAACGGCAACATTAGTTCCATCAAAACTGCAATTGAAATTACTTCCATCATTTGCAGCAAATTGCTTTGATTCTGTTATGTCTACGGTGACTCCATGAAGCTGGAGCTAAGGACTATTATCACCTAAAAGTACCTCTTCTGTTTCTCTTCTCCTTTTGGGAGGTTTAGAGATAGGTTCTTACTGACTGAGAAGTTCCTCTAAGGAATAGTACTACTTTGGCTCTGCCATCTGCTGTTTCTAGAACTTCCAGAGTGAAATCCAGTCTCTACCACAGGAAAATTTACTTGGGAACAGTTTAAGAGTCAAAAGATCAAGCATATCAACAAGGTTTACAAGCACAGTATGACTGAACTCATGTGAATCTTTTGTTTTATTTTACCTAATCGGATCCGGTTGATTCACCTAACCCGTTGCGTTTAATCATTACAGCCGGCTTATATGGCCTCTCCGATTTTATTTTCAATGGTAATGTCACTCTCGGGAGCCTAGATGTTAACCATTTAGGGTAAGAAACAAAATTTTTCAGACCAGGGGTCAAAGGCGCAACGGATCTTCTGTCCCACACTCTGTGCCACTCTCTGTCCCATTTTTTATTATATTGCTATTTCTCCTTCACAAACATCATGTTTTAATTCCTTTTTATTTCTTTATGATCCAATAACTATTAATTGAGTAATACACGAAATTTAACAAACTCAAAAAATCAAAATGCATAAAAAATGAAATTTTTTATGAATTTTCTGCTGTATTTTTTAATTTTTTATTATATATTAGCTTTTTGAAACTGTTGTATTTATTTTTTACTCAATTAATAGTTATTGGATCATAAGGAAATAAAAAAGAATTAAAACATGATGTTTGTGAAGGAGAAATAGCAATATAATGGGACAGAGAGTGGCACAGAGTGTGGGACAGAAGATCCGTTGCGGGTCAAAGGGTTGTCAATAAAAAAAAAATAGTTTGGATCAATTTTTGCTCAAACACAACATATAACTTCATTTGTTTGTTTGGACGTAATTCATTTTTAACAATTTATAAATACAGAACAAAATTTTGTGAGATACACGCATAATGTTAAAATTGATGTATAAAATGTGATCTAGAACTTATTTTTTTTAGCCAAATAATAGCCAATTTTCAGAATTACCTCACAAATTGGTTGACAGCCCCTAAGTGCATGGAGGCACTGATACTGATGGTTGCATGGCTTTCTTGGATTAGGTGGCGTAGACCGAAGGAGAGGAAAGAGCCCTGCGAGCATGTGGTTGTAACATGTGCGTCCTTGTCGATGCGGATGTTGTGACGCTGCAGTCTGTAGTGGTAGCAGTTACTATGTCCACGGATCCGTGCCCAGCATCTCAATTTAATACTTCTTCTATCCCATTTTAACAGATTTATTTTTTCATATGCTTACAAAAATTAGTTAACTTATTAGAAGAGTTAAATCTAATCTACTATTTTTCTAAAATACCCTTATATTAATATTAGTAATATAACTAACCATTATATCTTTGCATTAATTGTAACAATAATATTGATAAAAAGTTGCACCATTTAAGGTATGAATCAAAGTAATTAATGAATAATATAGGTTATATTCACTGATAAAAAAGTACATTAAATAAGTGCATTTTAAAGAAATTAAAAGTTATTTATATTCTTCAATTGAAAAGTAAATTATAATTTGGGATTGATGAAAATGAAAACAAAACTATCAAAATGCAATGGAGGGGGTAGTAGTTATTACAGCATCTCAGTTTAATACTTTTGGGCTCAACTATGAAAATTTCAGAATGTTTGCATGAAATAATATTCCTTGATTCTTAGCTTTATAGTGAAGTCAATTAGAACGACCAAAAATAATTTTCATTTATGGATTTGGATTTGAAGAAGGATTAAGTAATAAGAATTAAATTAAATGAATTTCAAAATTTTTTTTAATAAAACATATCATAATTTTATTAAAATCTGCACTAATTGCACAAGTTACATCATCAAACATATACAGATATCAAAGAACATATATGAAAAATGGATACCATATATTCGAAGAACAGATAAAAATGACACTGAAAAGTTCCAAAAAAATATTTTTAAAAAATGGCATAAATTAATTGTAGTTCCACGAACATCTGTATATAGTTCTAATGACTAGATGTACTAATTAATTGTTTCAAGTTCAAATACATGGTGAGATCTGCCTAATAGATCCAAGAAATTCTATATATGATAATCAATGTCTGAAAAACATATATCTAATAAAAGAAAAATGAAAAATCTACGTAAGAAACTCTCACTAGGAATCTCTAGGGTAGAAGAAAAGCTTCACTAAAAAAAATCTAAGGGAGAAGAAAACTTTCACTAGGCAACTCTAGGAAAGAAGAAACTCTCATTAGAAAATTTTAGCAAAGACTTTATTCACACAAATAAAAAAAAAACTAGAGAGAGGACTCAATGGAAAAATATTAGAAAAATCTAATCTCTTTCTAGTAGAAGAGTTGGAGGAAGTTTTGACTAAAGAGTTTTTCTAGAAAAAAATGAAGATAGAATTTAGTTTTTCTAAAGAGATGGAAGTTTTGTTTCTAAAAATGAATTTCAAATTCTGATATTGCAAATCTTTGTCAATTTAATCACCTTATTCATGGGGAAATATTAGAAAAATCTCTCTCCCATGGGAGAGTTGGAGGAAGTTTTGACTAGAGAGTTTTTGTACAGAGAATGAAGACAAAATTTAGTTTTTCGGAACAAAAGGAAGTTTTGTTTCTAAAAGTGAATTTCAAAGTTTGATATTGCAAATCTTGGTCAATTTAATCACCTTATTTGGAAAACAGAGGATTTGAGACAATAATGATTAAGTGACTAAATGTCCCACATTGATATTCTGAAGATTTCTAACCATATTAATAAGATTTTGTGTCACTCCACTTATTGCTAATTACTTTTGAAATGAAAGTTGAAATTCTTTATCATTCCACTTGAAAATCTTGGAGTCTCCCCTAAACTTAAAAAAAAAAAAAAAAAAAGTTCTAGGAAATTCAAATCATCTCTTCTTTCAGGTTGAGAATAGCGAGTATTGCATTGTTATATTTTTTATTTATTTTTTACATTATTAAATGAAAGTATCATGCTATAAATAAACCTGCTCTATGGTTTACAAATTTCCATAATTTCGTACAACTTCATACATAAAAATGCGACCAAAAATTCTGTTCGCTGTACAATCCTAACACTAATTTAAAAATCACTTTTGTATAGTGAAATTCCTTGCACATTATTTCGTTAATAAGTCTCGAACACAAATTTTGTTCTCTCTATGATTTGTACTCTTCTACTCTGGAAACGTAAGCATGTTCTCTTGGAAGTACACCGTCTGCAGTCAGCGACAAACAAAATTTGCTGTCCTCAGCGAATTTGGAATGTGGCTGATAAGTCAATAAGATTGACTAGATGTGGGCTCTGCCACCGGATACCGATTCAAGCAGTTGGTGCAAAAAAAAAAAGCACAACGAAAACTACGAAACCAAATCCAAATGGGAAACACAGAGGCTGAAAAAATGCAAATGCGACCCACCATGTTTATATTTGTGCAGCTTTCTTCTTTTGTTGAGGTTTTGGAGTCAGCAGGACCCATAGAAACTGGCATGAAATTAGGGGTGCAAATGAGTCGAGTCGAGTCGAGTTTTGGCCTTATTGAGTCGAGCCTTAACTTAATTTCATCGAACTCGAACTCGAACTCGAGTTCGAGCTCGACGAGCTGGTAATTTTCAAGCTCGAGCTCGAAAAAAATAAAAAATAATTATTTTATTTTTTAAAAAATAAATAAAATAATATTTTTTCTTAATAAATAATAAAATATTAAGAATATTTATGTAATTTTACTATTAAAAATAAAAATAAAAAAAATAAATATATATATATATTCGAGCTCGCGAGCCTAACGAGCTTAATGTTTTGAGCTCGAGCTCGAGCTCGACTCTGGCTCGATTCGTTTGCACCCCTACATGAAATTTATACTTGTTCCTTACATTTTTTGCCGATTGAGCCATGTGAATTTTGAAACGAAAATGCACTACAAAATCAAATATGATACTCCTTAAACTCGATTACCCCGTTTACAATTTATCTGAGAGCATTTTAGTTTTGTGGACAAGAATAGTTTTCATAATGTGTACCACAATTGTGGACCGTTTGCATATATAGTGTGATAGAAATAAGAAAAATATATGTCACGGAAGTAGGTGAAAATTCGTGTAATCTTAGTAGCACAAAATTAAACATGTAGCCATTAATAGATTTCACATAACAGAGTCGTTCATCATCTTATGTTGCTCACAGTCAAATGAAGTATAAATATCCGAACTGGACTAATTAAGTGCTATTGTAGATATTAATGGTTTAATGTGCATCTCTATTCTTAATGATAAGGATCTTGTGCTGTCCTTTTCTTTCCGACTTCTTTTTATAGGGGTGCAATAATTTATGGATTAATCTTTCCTACACTGATAGTGTACAAGTGAAAGTTTATATATTATGCAAGGGTACAGAAACAATTAGAACGAATACCTCCTTACATGCAAATAAAAAGTCTCCTTTTAAATATATGTGAGCATGTTATTCTTAACGATATTTGGTATAAATGTATTATCATACAACTAGGTTAATATGGTGACAAATGTGCTAAGAGCATATTTATTCAATAAATAACAATAGTAGTGTTTCATTTACATCAAATTGAATAAATTAGGTAATATTAAACATATTGAACCAACCAAATTGGAAAATGTTTGCTTAATAATTAAAGTATCAAATCAATAAAACAATCAACTCGAATCAAGTGTCCATGAAGTTTACTTGTTTTAAGCTTCTAGAGAAACTTAAAACTGATATATTGTTAGACTTAATTGAGGGGTAAAATTTGAAATTTGAAAATAAAGTTAGAGGAAGTCAAAACAAAAGGTAGAAGAAAATATGAGTCAAATACAAATTTCCATGAAGACCCCAATTTGCTTGATACTTCCTCCATATCCAAACATCATAATTGTCAATGGGTTTATAAAAATTATTTTAATTGCTGATTACTTCAACCACGCCTAGGTCTTAAAACTAGGCCTGTTTGTGTTTGTAGCAAAAGGGACAAAAGGTCTAAACTTTAAGGAGAAGAAAAAAAGGAGAGCCATAATTTTGGTCGTTGGCATTAACTGACAGCAAGACGGACATTGATAATTTTGGTAGATTGATGGTTGAAAATTTGGAGAAAAGAAAAACTAGGCTGTAACTGTAGCAAAAATATGTTGAAATCTTTAAAATCTGGACAAACCAAAGAAACCTTTGGTTAGTGTTTAGGGGTGGGGGAAACCTTTATGGTAGGAAGCCTTTGACCCTTCCTACCGTAGTCAGTTCCTCAGAGCATAACACGTGTATTTGTAAAATAAGGAGCTCACGGACCGTTATATTGCAGTGGTAACGCCCGTGGAGATAAACCAAACAAGACGTGTCTGGATGCAGCATTTTTTTCTCTCCAATTCCTCCGTTCACTGTGCATTGTTCCCCAACTGCTTTATTACATTTAAAAAATTGTGAAACTATAATTTTCTGCACCTAATATACCAAAAAATTTAATAAAATTAATAACAATATACCAACAATAAATACCCATGACATAAATATACTAAGCAATTATAAAAATTATTAGGATTATATAGTTATTTTAAAAGTTGCTCCCAAACACCGTGCAACTAAATTTTTCATTCAAACTAATGATAGTACGAAAAAAAAGACTAATTAATGAAAATACGATCTCAAAAATTTTTTAATTCATAGTCACAATATGTGAATTCGTGATAAATACAAAAAAGTACGGTACTTTGATCATATAATGAAGGAAAACCATAAAGATCAGGCCATTTACGGGAAAATATTTCATTAATAAAAATACCAGCTCTTCACGGCTTTCTTACCAGTCCTCCAACGTATGAGCAAAGTGCCAATAATTAAATTAGTAATTTTTTCGATTTATACATAATTAAATTTTTTTTTTTTTGCATTTCCGCAAAAAACAAATGAAAATTTTTTTATCAGAAAGCACAAAAGTCAAAATGATTGGTTTAAAAGGGAAAGGAATAGCAGATATGTACAGTACTTGTATTTTATGTTCGAAATGCTATAGTGCTATTTATTAAAAACACCCTAAAAAACATCTAATCCAAACGGAACCAATCTTCATTATTTAAAATACCAAATCTGTGAATGTGTTTTAACTGTTATCCATTGGTATCCTAAAGTATCATTTTGGCATAAAAAACCAGCTCTTTAACACCCATTTTCCCATAAACAAATTTATTTATTGGATAAAATAAAAATATACCCGTATTGGAGGAAGAGCACTCAAAAGAGCACCGAAGCACGTATTTTGGAGAAAGATACAAACGTGAATAGCTTCATACGATCTAGATGCTTCGATCAGGAAGTATATCTAGTACTTGTTTTTGTGCAAAGAAAAACACACCACCAGCAATAACCAGGGGGAAAAAACATTACAACCAACCAGAAATAAACCTTTCTCTGTCTCTTCTATCATTGTTCTGCTGTATAACGAGGGCTGGCACTGAGGTTGAAGAAGGCTCTAAACTCTTTGGCTACTCATATATAAAAGAGAATGGAAGACGGGTTGTTGGTGAAAGAGGTAGAAGTGAAGCGAGAAAGGCTAACATGGGGTGCTGTAGGCGAAGAAATGAAGAAACTGTGCTACCTAGCAGGACCTATGGTGGCTGTGACTCTATCCCACTTCTTGCTCCAAGTTATATCTTTGACGATGGTTGGACATTTGGGTGAACTTTCACTTTCTAGCTTCGCCATAGCCATTTCTGTCTGTGGTGTTACTGGCTTGAGTTTTATGGTGAGTCGTTTCTTGCTTTTCTCTACTACGTATATACTCATGTTTAATGTGAGCTTCTTGGGTACGTAATATTTTCTATCACCAAAGCATTTCTAGTTCAGGGTTTTTGCAGTTTTTGCTCCATTTTTGTCCTCGTGTGATATATTCAAGGAAGAAGGGACAAAGGGGTAACTGAAAGTAGAGAAACAAGGGGCGGGGGTTGTGGGGGAGGGGACTAACAAAAGGTCTATCTCAGTACTGTTGATGAAGTCTCTGATCATTATTTATTGATCAAAAGTTTACAGCTAAATCCAACCACAACCACAACCAAGGCCATTGGCTTCATAATGGTGCCCTTCTTTTTTCGTAGCCCCTCCTTTTGGCATCATGATGTGAAATTTAGACGTTTTGTTGCTGTAGATAATTGTACGATTAGGAATAGATGTTGTTAGCTATAACACAATGTCGAAGTTTTATATGGAACCAAGAGTTACAGAGTCTGGCAGTATCTACATGCATACAGTCGAAAAGGAAGAGGGCTTGCTTTATTCGAGCAATAGGGCTGGGAGCGATGTACTTTGCCAGATCTTTCATCATGGTCTGTGCAGCAAGTAATTAATAGAGGCATGATAAGAAGGAAAGTCAAGAGTAATTGGCAGTTAATCTATTCTTTCAAGTCCATTAGTGATCTCAGGATTAAAGTTAAAGCAGCTAGTCTCGTCAAATCCATGCTGCCAAACTCTTTTCTATTGGCAGGCATTAATATTGCAATGGACCATCCTAATTCCTATGTACGATCAAAAGTGTTGGAACATATCTTTGACCCTGAGTTTGGATTGGATTTAAGGTTAAATCCATTGCCCTGCAACTTTGCTCCTGCGCATTCAATGTACTGTTGCTATCGCAATTATTTTTGCATCTTTTTTTTTTTTTTTTTTGTGGGTAGTTTGTTTATGCATTTATACGAATAATAATGAGAAGCTCCACATTATACATCATAATCATATACTATTAGCTATAAAATGAGAACTTAATCAATTCTTGACAATAAAAGTAACACAAATATAGATCATACATATAAGCTAGAAAAACTATAGGAAGAAGGAGAAAAGAAAAGAAAGGGAAAAACAAAAAGAAGAATAAAAGACTCAAGATGTCAAGGAGACTTTTATTCAGAATAATCAGCGGCTTGAATTCTTGACTTTGAGTGCTAATTAAGATTAAAGCTGGAGCTCGTGCAGCATGAGACTGGACTGGAATATTTAACGTATTTGAATGCACCGACGGAAGAGGTTCCAGAGCCGGATTTCTCTAATGAAAATCTTGTGGAGAAGATTTTGATGTTTGAAAATGTTGCCGTGTTAGATTAAATACATTGCACATCTTAATAGTTCGCCTTCAATAATTGAAGGTCATAATCAAAGTCAAGATCATCTTCTTGTCCTTTAAGAATTTAATAATCCTTGAAAAGAATTTTAAATCCAAACTAATAGATGATGAACTTATTATTTGCTCAAACTATTTAAAATTAAGAAATGTAATTTGGGATAACTTTTACAACCCCATGCTTATATGAATACTGCTTTGACCTAAATTGAATTTGAATGGAGAGAGTATAAAAACTAATAGAGTATTTTAGGAAAGAATGAATATTTCTACAATTTAAATGGACTTTTTTTTTAATTTAAACGGACTTCTATGAGTAATATGCTAAAACTGTGTTATATGGATTCATTAAAAGCTGAAAATTGTCAAAACTACAGTTAGGAATGTCATGTGCTCTGGAGACTCTATGTGGGCAAGCTTATGGAGCTCAGCAATACCAGAAACTTGGAACACAGACCTATACTGCTATCTTTTGTCTCCTCATTGTTTGTATCCCTATCTCAATTATGTGGATATACTTGGCAAAGATACTTATTTTGATTGGACAAGATCCTCTGATTTCACAAGAAGCTGGAAAATTTGCCATGTGGCTTATCCCTACTCTCTTTGGCTATGCAACTTTTCACCCAATTGTCCGATACTATCAAATGCAAAGTCAGATCTTTCCCCTGCTCATGAGTTCCGTCATTTCAATTTCCTTCCACGTACTCGTTTCCTGGGTGCTGGTATATAAGTCTGGATTGGAAAGCCGTGGAGGTGCATTAGCTATGGGCGCGTCAATCTGGGTAAATGTGACTATTCTCGTTTTGTACATGTACTACTCTTCCTCCTGTGCAAAAACCCGCGCTCCAATTTCAAGGGAGATATTCCACGGAGTGAGAGAATTTTTCCGCTTTGCAATTCCTTCCGCTGTCATGATTTGGTAATATCCAAGTTTGCATTTTTTGTGCATGCAAGTGCCTAAGAAATAAACTTATTGAGGTCTTGTTGGATCTTCCATCCCTAATGCAGTCTAGAATGGTGGTCATATGAGGTTCTCATATTGTCATCAGGCCTTCTGCCAAACCCGCAGCTTGAAACTTCAGTCCTGACTGTATGGTATGTTCTAAAATCATTATCCTGAAATAAACAAAATACATTGATTTTCATGAAATAATCTGAAATTTTTTCTGAACTTTCTCAATAGCCTCAACACCCTTATAACACTCTATTCAGTACCATATGGACTTGCTGCTGCTGTGAGGTATGCTGAAAGCAAAGGGCATTCATTTCTGATTATATTGCTTCTATCGTTTGGATAACCAAAAGAATGCAAAGATTAAATTCTCTCTTTTTTCTGCAGCACTAGAGTTTCAAATCAGTTAGGAGCAGGGAACCCAGAAGGTGCTCGAATTTCTGTAATTAGTGTGATGCTTCTTGCTGTCATAGAAAACATAATACTAAATTCAGCCCTTTATGGTAGCCGGCATGTATTTGGCTATGTCTTTAGCAGTGACAAGGAAGTTGTTGACTATGTCACAACTATGGCCCCCTTTCTTTGTCTATCTATTTCAATGGATAGTATACAAGGAACCCTTGCAGGTAATCCTTTCATCCATAAACATTTTTGTTTCTTTTGTTTTTCTTTTTGTCCTGTTTCATCTATGTTTATGCAGTGGAGGGACGGGCAGGAGGGGCTTGAGGTTGGACAGTTGCCTTATAATGAAACTACTACTTTCAGGTGTTCAAAGAGGAAGTGGCAGGCAGCACATAGGAGCTTATATCAATCTTGCTGCATTTTATCTTGTTGGAATCCCTATTGCTCTTACATTGGCTTTTGTGGTAAAGTTAAAAATAAGAGGGAGAGGTCTTTGGATCGGAATCCTATCCGGTTCTTTTCTGCAAAGTTCACTTCTCGCCATAGTAACAATCTGCACAAATTGGGAAAAAGAGGTCTTTTATCTGATTTTTTTTTCCATACTTCCATAATGCTACTTCCAATTTAAATTTGAAAATGTTTTGATTCTCTTCAATTACTCCAAAGGCTTCAATTGTTTTGCTTACAATGCAGGCAAGAAATGCACGAGAGAGGTTGTTCCATAAAAAGTTTTCAGCTGAAGATGCAGTAATGTGATCATAAGAGCCTACAGCCGACTTAGAACAACTTTTCTGTTGTGGTCCAAGAAATTGCATAATAATTGATAGGCAGTTCTTCATTTTGGCACCAGAACTTCAACTGCAGTTTGTACTAAATTTCCTCATTTCAGCAAGTTATGGTATAATGCTGTCATGCCTTTTGGTGGCTGCATGAAGCTGGAGCTAAGGACTGTAATCACCTAGGATTTATTCTTCTGTTATTATTCTCCTTTTGGGAAGTTCAGAATGAGACTTTTTAGTGAGTGGGAACTGAGAAGTTTGCGAGGAACATTACTACATTGGCACTGCCATTTCCTGTTTGCTACAATTTTCTTCAAGAGTGCAATCCAGTATCTACAACATGAAAGTTTGCTTGCAGACCAGTTTAATACTCTCTGAGAATTTGCTTGGGACCTGTTTAACACTCATAATACCAAGCAACTCAACAAGGGTGCAGGTACATTATGACTGATCTTACGTGAAAACTTTTTGCCTCATTTTACCTTATTGGTTCGGTAAAAGGTGCATTGGCTTCTTCAGACAAATGAGCCACCTTTCGTCTACCAGCATTATGAACAACAAAGGAGTAACAGTGGCATCCAAATTAACGTTTTCTTATAACAAAGTTCTCAACTTTGTCACACGATAATCCATAAATTAAGTGCTTCCTTTGGTTCCAATCAATAAATCTTTGGAAGCAGAACTCTTGACCGGCCAATTCCAATTTTTGTTTGGTTTTTGTGACAATTATTTTAAAAAGTGAATATTTTTTAATGATAGCGAGATCGTGAAAATAAATCGCAAATTCTGAACCAACTCCTAAGCAAAGAAGCATTCATGCTAATGAATATTTGGTCCATTGGTCAGGGTCAAGGTTATTACCCCCATAACTTGGCTTCAAGTCTTGCTAAGTTGTAAGTCTATTTTATGTTACTATTATCTCACCAAATATAGGTGCTAATGATATTTTGAATCAATTTGTAGTTACTTGTACTGATCATACAATTGTGGGTTATGTACGTAATCTTATAAAGAAAAGCAATGTAATCCTAGAAAAGAAAAGAAAGAAAACTTTAGCTTTTGTGGTAAAGTTAAGAGGGAGAGGTCTTTGGATCAGTGGATTGGAATCCTATCCGGTGCTGTTCTGCAGAGCTTTACTGGTCGAAAGCCGTAGCAAAAATCTGCACAAATTGGGAAACAGATGTCTGTTATCTGACTTTTTCCATACTTCCATCTTCCAAATTTAAATCTGGCAATGTTTTGATTCTCTTCAACCACCACAAAGCTTTCAATTGTTTCGTTTAACATGCAGGCAAGAAAGACACGAGAGAGGTGGTGGCTCCGGAAAATGTTTTCAGCTGAAGATGCAGTAATGTGGTGACAAGAGCGTACGGATGATGGGATTTGAACAACTTACTGCTCAGTGCTTGAAGAAATCACAGGATAACACCAAATTTTCAACTGAAATATGGACTATTTCCTTCATTTGCAGCAAGTTAGTGTAATCCTGTTGTGCCTTTGATGGATGCATGAAGCTGGAGCTAAGGACTGTTATCACCTAGGAGGCTAGGATTCATTCTTCTGTTATTGTTCTCTCCTTTTTGAAAGGCTCAGACTGAGACTTTTAGTGAGTGAGAAGTTGGCAAGGAATATTACCACATTGGCTCTGCCATTTCCTGTTTGTCTACAATTTTCTTCCAGAGTGAAATCCAGCTTCCATTGCAGAAAAATTTTCTTGGGATTGGAGACCAGTTCAAGACTAAAATGATCAAGCAAATCAGCAAGGATACAAAAGTACATCCATCTTTTTTGGATTAAAAAAAAAAATAATAAGTCCGGGATCAGGAGTCTCGCAAGTTGAATTCTATTAAGTTGAAATCAATTTATTTTGATGTGAACTCATATGATATTAATGTACATTTGAATTTGTCAATTACATCAAAATTACACGAATTTATAACAAAGGAAAGGAAACTACAAAAATTATGCTCGAACTGATTTGAACCGGACAAAATTTAACCTTTGAGACCCCTTATACTTAGCTCCTTTAGAGTTCACACATGAACGACCTTGCCTTAATGATGACATGAATTCACTGTGGCATCCAAATTAATATTCTCTCCTACAATACTAAAAGCTTTGTTGAGTTCCACATAATTCGATCTTTGGAACTAGGGCCAATTGCAAATTTTATTTGGTTTTTTTATGATATTAAGACAAAATTCATTTTGAAAATTTAATTTATTACTCCCTCCGTCCCACTTTGATAGTCCTATTTCTTTTTCACACAGTTTAAGAAAAAGTAGTTAACTTTGTTGGAAAAGTAAATTTAGATTGCTATTTTTCTAAAATACCCTCACATTAAATATGGTACAATTTTATGGGAACTTGAATTGATGGTAAAAAAAAATTAACTCTCATTAAATGGGGTAGGTTTATAGTACTACTTACATTGAATAAGGGTATTTTAGGAAAATTAAAATACAATTACATTCTTCAATTGAACAGTGGACTGCAATTTGAAACAGATGAAAAAGAAATACAGGACTATCAAAGTGGGACGGAGGGAGTAATACATTAATACTTATAGCTATAATTTCCTAAATTAGAAATCTTATTGGAATTCCTGAACCAATTAGCCAACAGCATAATACGACCTCGTTTTAGTGTGTGATTCTTTTATAAGCCCACAGACAAAACTCAACTCAAAACCCTGCCCAAAATCCACTTTCTTTCTGCTTTGCCACTACGTGACTGTGTGAGGGACAGAGGGAGATGGGAAGTGAAGGAGAAAGAGAGCAATTAAACCATGCTTTAATTGGATACCTCAACACAGTTCATGAAACTCTTCAGGTTTGCTTTACCTTTTTTTTTCTGGGTTTTCTTTGAATTGGAAAAAAGCTTATCTTTTTATGCATATATTTACTGGTAATATGGGATGAAAAAATTGTAGGTGTTGGATCAAACAGCAGCCTCATCTTCTGAAAAAGTCAGCTGGAATGAGGTTATTCAAATGGGTGAACAGCTTTCCAAACAAGCCACTATGGGTCTCCTTCTGTTGCTTAATCTTTCATCCCTCTTTTTTTCTTGCTGCAATTGAAAGCTCGAATTTTTACTTAAATGGATTCATGCACAAAACTCAAAAATGGATGGAAATTTGCTGTTTTGAGTTCTGAGAACTGGGAGTAAATGAATGAATCTTTTTTCTGTTGATGAATAAATGGCAGAAATGCAAAATAAAGGGATGTAGTCTGCAACTTTTTGGTACTCGAATTGTGCCTACTTAGCATTCACTTTTGATTGGTTTATAGCTGTTGGTCCTTGGTGATGAAATTTTGGCAAAATGAAGCCATAAATGGCTAAATGAGTAAATAACCAATTCGATGTTTGCAAGAGATACAGAGAGAAATGGAAAAAGACAGCGAGAAGAAAGAAAAAGAAAATTTTTTTCCATATAAAGATTACTGTTTATCATCAATTTCTTTAGAAGGGTTCAAAAGCCAAATTATTTACCATTATTGAATGAATTCAGAGGATTTCGTAATGCAAATTCTTGGTGGGTTTTCTTTGGTTTTTATTTTTATTTTTTAATTTTTTTTGCACTATTTTGTCAAATAACATAGTTTTTTCCATTGAAGTACTGCAGAATGTATTGAGCTTAAGTTTTCTTGGTTTGAAATGTAGTTGGAATGCTTTGGAATGGAGAAAAAGTGGAAGTGAAAGCCCTGGAGGAAAACATGGCTGCATACTTTAATATCCTTCAGGGTCTCCTTCTTCTCTCCCATGGAAGTACTGTGGGAGCAGGGCCGACCCTTGCTTCCTGTATTCATGCATCAGTAAAGCAAGTCGTTGACTGTAGTTTCGTGCTAATGAAAGAGTCAGTCTCTTCATATGGTATACTTCTTCTCTTATTCATTTTTCGCTTCATACTTACTTTCTTTTCTGTTGCGAGTGCTCTTAACATGTATCGGTTGAGAGCATGACTTTCACTTTCCATAAGTTAGTTTTTGGTTGTTAATGTTGTTTTTATCATTGTCTTTATTGATGTTATACCAGTATCTATAAAATCTAACGGATTTATGTTGTGTTTGAAATCTATATTTCATTGCGTTAAACAAATTTCGCCTTCTTTTCTTGAGAAAGTTACATGAAAATTATTATAACAAATCCATCATCATGTGAACATTAAATGCACGCTAAATTCGTGAACCTTGGGATTCTCTTTTTGACATTTAGTCGAGAATCTTGAGATTCATAAAGTAACCGACCAAAAGAGCCAACCAACTGATCAAGTGTTAAAGGGACAGAAACAAAAGCAAAGCCTATTAAATGTCCATTCCACTAATGAAACGAATTTAGGCATGACTATTGTAGGTATTGAAAAGAATATTCCGGAGCAGTATTTTTCTTGATTTTTGGGGCTTTTGTATAGTTTGCTAAGAGTGAAAATTTATGTATTATGGGGCCGATGATTTCAAGGTTACTGCTAAGAATGTCTTGCCTGTTTATTTCGGGCCTCCGTAGTTGGGTGCCTGAAGTTAATTGGCACATTGGGCCATGCTGCTTAAGTAAATTGCTTCAAGAGAAAAAGGAAAAGTTCTAACCAAATTGGCGACTGAAGTCTCTACTTTGATACTTGAAAGCATATTACATCAGTAGAGAATGTCTAAATGTTTTTTAAATTTCATGTAATTATGCTCTTGAGAATTTTGTATCTTTTGATTATAAGTTGCTGGAACTTTAATTCATTAACTACGTATAAAATATCATGATATGTAGGTGATAGATGTCTAGCCATTGCAAGAATATAAATCTAAATTATGGGTAGAATTGTATATAAAATACCTCTTCTTACCTGCCTTAATGGTGTGGCAGCGGTGTAGAATGGGAAATAAAACCATTGTACAAAATTGTTGCCTTTTTCAAACATTTGTAGCCAGTAAGCTCTCCCACGCTTTTGAGGATTTAACTTTTCTATTGTCTCAAAATTCCAATGTATCTTGTCACCTCTAATTTAATTTTACCAAATTCTCTGTCATCCATTGTTCTATAAGTTGCCTCAAGTCATTATCCTGCGACGCTTATGTGCCTCCCTGTTTGTCCTGAGAGTTTGGTTTCTTTGGATTAATGTACTTCTCTTCCAACTGATATATGCAGGTTCTAGCAGTAAAACCCAAAATCTATCAATTCCGCAGTTGGTAGGCACAGTCTGGGAATCTTGTTCTGCTCTTAAGAAGACGCCTTCAACAAATGTCACTGCAATAGGGCGAGCAATGACTCAGGTCACTGTCTCAATCAAGGATGTTCTTCGCGAAATGAAGGAACTGAAGGCAGCTTCCTCCGATCTGGAAGAGGAATTCAAGGATAAGGCTTCTGAGGAAGCAGAAAGCAAACCTGAGAGCGATGATTCAGATGTGGATGATTTGGGCAATGACCTTTCACCTGAAGAAATGAAGATTGCTCAGTTGTCTACTGTTGTTGTTTCTGAGACACTAGCTGTTGTAAACAAACTTATTCGTGCCATCATAGGCTTGCTCAGGCAGGAAAACCAAGGAGCTTTTTCTAATTCCACAGATTCTCTGGAAAGACTATTGAAGCTAAGCCAAGCTATTGGATCTCAGGTTGACGAGCTTGGAGCTTGTCTCTACCCCCCACAGGAAATCCTTGTGATGAAGGCTGCATTGGAAAAAATTTCTGCAGCTGTTGGTGAAATTCAAATAGAGTTGGAACGTATTAAAGGCTCTTCAGAAGATTTTGTTCAAGCGTGCACAAATTTGAAGAGCCTGATAAGACAGCTAGAATCTGAATTGGGATGCTCTAATGCAAATGATTTGTTAGTTCCTAAAATGGAGAACCTCGTTGTTAATAGCTAGTCATGCCTTGCTACAAGCCTGTTGGTTGAGACTCACACCCAGGGTTAATGAACTTCTATCTGCATATTCACTGGAAATCTTCTCTGGGCACTGATGCTGTACATAAACGAAAGTTGTGAACTTGGACCAAACGACTGTTTCAAGAGGGATAAAGAAGAGGAGCTATTATGCAAGCAATGCGAGGAAGATGATCTCTCTCTTTTCTCTTCTTTTATTTTTGTCATAGACCATTAGACGAATGAGCTTGAATTTGTCTAGCAGCAGACTGAGGTTCACAAAAATTGGAGGTTGTACATGCAGGCCACATTCATGCTTCCTGTATTTTGGTGTATGAGGGTCTTTTTAGCATTGTAACAGAATCACTCTTGATGAAGATTGCAAGAACACTTTCCTCAGCAGGAGAGGGGAGGCGGGGGTTCCGGGGGCTTTGCATTAGCATCGTAATTGGGAAGGAAAAGAGGTTCATTTCTCAACAAGGAAAGAGGAACTGAAAACGTAAAATTGAAATCAAACCAGAACAGAAATATAAAGTATAAAACATTTCATTATTGAGTTTTGTTCATCCAGGATCCAATTTGCACTACCATCGTCCAGGCCAAGTTTTGAAGCTACAATATGTCATTTACATCGGGATCAAAACACTTAAAATAGACTCCATATGAACATCTACCATAAGAATCTTCTACAAGAAAAGCAAAGATTTAAGCTTCCATTTTTTTCTTTTTGGGGTGTAATCATCACCTTAACTCACATAATAGACATTAGAAAGCAACTCTATGACATGTATCCCTACCCAGACAAAACAGAATTTGCAGTACATATCTAGTGATGCACAACATGAAGGCTGTGATTATGAGCTTTAAGATCTGGTAGTATTTGCTGGAGCATATGGAACTTATCCATTACTGCCTGAGGTTTAAGTTATTTCCCTGTAAGCTTTACCATCCATGCACCACCCAGATAAAGGCCCAGAAGGGGGCCGGCCAGAAGTAGTTGAGTTAGTGGATCTGTAGAAGGTGTTAGTACAGCAGCTGCAACTACAGCTCCTACCACGACGTATCTCCAGATTGACAGCATTTGATCTCCTGATACTAAACCAACCTGTCCCAGCAACAGTTGTATAACTGGAACCTGAGAAAAAGAAAATGGAAACAAATCAACTAGCTGAAAATAGATCCAATTTCACTTTAACAGCACTTAGTTTGCTTTGCGATGAGGATTCAATATAGCAATAAGAAGTCTCTAACAATCCAACAATAGAACTCCAGATTCTAAACATCAACATAGATGTAATAGAGGGTGATAGCAGACAAAATCATATGACAGTACACAAAACAAGCAAAATTGGAATAGCAAACATGGAGAAACTGGTACCAAAGTAAGATACAGACGGATACTTTGTTCCCCAAAATTTGGATCCACAAAAATAATGAAACTACTGCATTCACACTTGGATCCAGAAAATCTCATACATAAAAGAATAGTAACTGAGAAGACAATTTTACCTGGAATGACAACCCCGTGCTGAACATGAGCACAAGCACAAATTCAAAGTACTGATCAATAGACCATAGTGATTCTACGACTCCTTCAGCATAATTAATAAAGAAATTCAAAGCAGCTGGAGTGAGAACGAAGTAGGAGAAGGCAATGCCAGAATAGAATAGAACTGAGGATCCAAGGACAATTGGGCCTAGAAATCTTCTTTCAGCCCGTGTTAGGCCTGGAAGAATGAAGGCAATGATCTCATAGAGAATTACAGGGCTTCCTAAGAGAATGCCACAATACCCTGATACCTACACCACAGACAAAGCAGTTATTTCTTGAATACATGATTTATGATCCCGCATGTCAAAAGGCCACAAATGCCGAATTCCAGGAAATTCGAAGTAAACAAGCCATGATCTTTGAAACTAGTAGTGAACCAATTGAAAAAAAAAATCTCAACAGCAGAAGAAAAGAATATTTATGCAAAGTCAAACAAATACAGCTGATAGCTTCCCATCCAAATAAGCCCTTTTCATGGGTTCCAATATGCATGACCTCACATAATAAAATATAGGACCTAGACCACTTTTGAAGTCGGAATATTGGATATTCCAGAATAACACACACTGTCACATTGCATCAGGGAAGAATTTGTGCGGAGATAAATTAAGATGTTTAAACAGAAGAACTCGATCTGTATAAAAAAGGACACACAAAAAGCTGCCCATCATATCATTTTATCAATTACCAAATTCATGTATGCACTGTCCATGAGAAATTGTACAGAATTTCCTTAGCATGATAAGAAGAAAAGAATTCCACAATTGATTCAACGTGTAGGCAAATATGGACACAGCCAATCAATGTTCTTTTTTACAGCAACTCCTTTTTTTTTTTTGTGGCAAATAAAATATCCTAGGAAACTAAAAATATATTTGATCCAAGCATCTTGGCAAGCAATTGAGTAAATCAGTCACCAAATTAAACATGTTTAGACCTTATAACTGATATGACACTTAGTTACAAGAAGTGAAACATGATAATGAGAATGAGTAAAATATACAGAAGTAACATAATATTCCAACCTTTAATGTAGTGAAGAAGAATTCGCCAGGACCTAATTGTAGAAACCGAACACCCTGTGATCTAACAGGAGCTTCAAGAAGCATTATGAGTTCCTTTGAATAAGCAAAACATCCTAAGATAGCAGCTCCTACCGCGGATACTGACACAAATATTCTCCCACGCAGTTCCTCCAAATGATCAAATATGCTCATTTCTTTATCATCTGGGAGGAGTTCTTTACTTGGATAAAGAAAATTGTAAAGAGCACTTCCTTCATCACCAGCTTCGTCATTCTGAAATAAATTTTCTCCTGAGCCACTAGCAACATCTACAATTTTATAAACAATTTTAGAACCCAATCCTTAAAAGGTAAATTTCCACTTTAAAGTATAGTTGATCAAACCCCTAATGTAGGAAAAAAATGTAGAAATTGAAAATAGAAAATTTTAAAGTAAGAAAAACAGAAAACAGAAACAACAATTTAAACCAAGTCTCCATGTAAAATGGAAAAATTCGACAATAGAATTTCTTACCACCTTCCAAAAAACTAAAGTGCATTATGGCAAAAGTAAATTCCCTTGGGAGTCACAGCAGCCAAGATGAATAAAGATATAGACACAAAAGCAAAACAAAATGGAATTTTGATATGGACTGAATAGAACTGTATGTATTTGCTTGAAAGGTTTTTGACAGCTAGATAGCCAAAACCAACAGTTCAAACTCGAAGAAAGTCATCCCAAGAATGTGTTTCATATCGTGTATAATGATCCATTGAACATATTAGGTTGAACGCTACTGATAACAACTAAATAAGCAATAAATCAAAATGACAAAAAGAAGCAATACACACTTAACCAACAAGGTGTAGCCAAATTTTACTTTTATTGAATTAATGTGATCATGTTATCGTTATAGTTTTACATTTTGAGTGAAGGAGAGATTGACTTGTCCTGCAGAACACATGCAGCACCAAGATCAGTACAAAGCTACTGCCCACTCTAAAATTCAAGAGGGAAGAAGCCTAAGATTTTCCTTTTTATTGATTCAGAGTTTTCAAAGGGCCAGCAAACAATATACAACTGTCCTCTTCCTGCTTCATTTTGGTGGGACTAAAATGTTTTTACAGCTATAAAAGATACTTGCAGGACCAAGGACTAACAAATCAAAACCATTGAGGAAGCAAGGGATTCCACCATAAAACAAAATATAAAAGACAAGCAATCAGATATCAAAATTTTCAAGCAAACCAAGGGTAAAGGCAAAACACTAATTTTACATGGTAAAGATATAATATTATAGCAATACAGGAATCAATTCTATTTCTCTTCCTATTGCACTTTTACAGGTACGATTTGTAGGATTATAGAAATCAGTGTAGTTTCCATGGCCAGCTACGGTTTTTTCTTTCCTCATGGGTTGAGTGCACCGCTAGTTTAGCAATTTTTTTGGGTTCTCCCTCCAGTGAAAAGACTGAGATCTTTTCTTTTACTTTAGCTATCACTTGGCAGCTGGACTCAGTGTAGAAACTTGCTTAAATTTGAAGGTCAAATCTCAGACTGTCAGGTGTAAATAAAATCTTCAGCAATCGGTTGACTAAAGAACCAAGGGAATCTTGTTTATTACCATATTTTACTGGTTGGTAGTCCCTATATAATTTGGAATCAACAAATAACCTGTGGGCTTAGGCATTACCCACATTCCACTAAATGTTAACTCTAATTGACATTCAATAGCCTTTTGTCATAGAGAGGCAAGATGTCAACTCAATTGATGGAAAAATGAGCATTCTTGTTGGAGAAAAGGTGAAAAGATTCCTAACTAGTGTTATCTCCTAACATTACTGTTATTCTCTCTTTCCAACATTAAACTCAGGGGAAGGCATAGGACTGGTGGCATGCATAGCCCCTTCAATGAAGCAAGAGGTCTGGTCTCATGACCTCTAAATTTGCACCAAATATTACTGAAATTTGAAAACATCCCTAGGATCTTCTCTTCTAATTGCTACCAACAAGAAATAGCTAATTTATGATCCATGCCCTCTTCAAGTAGCCATAAATTTTATCAGCCAAAATAGATGATTCTATAAATTGATGAGGAACTCAAATCAAGCATGTGCGAGTGTAAGAAAAGGCCTGCCTATCAAATCAGCTAGCAGTTAGCTTCATGGGCACAACGCAATTAGTAACAGCCAAAAAAAACCTAAATTTAATCAGAGAACCACAAGTAAGACAGGGGTGGATAATGAACGTTTTGGTTCTTCATAGATATAGCAAAAAGTACTCAAATGTAAAATAAGGAAGAACCACACATAGAACAGGGGTGGAAGAATGAATTTCTCATAATAGGTAGGATCAGCTGCAAATGCAGTTCCTGATGTTCCTTCCCAAAATGCACTGTAGCTCATCTTTTTCTAGCATTAATATAACCACTATAGTCACAAAAATTCAGCATTGACCCTGATGTTTTATTTCTCATTCAATCTACACCGATATTATAAACTAAAATCAAATTTATAACACATATTAACAAACTTAATTCCATAAAGCTAAAGCAGAGTATCACAGGTTAAAGCTAAATTCTTTCTGCAAAAGAAGTAAAACTAAGAGTCACCACACGACTTAGCTAAACCGAAAAAACCAAAATTTAAATTAAACAATGATATTACATTAGCAAGATATAACACTCACCACCATCAATGACCCCTTTAAGCAATTAATAACAATGAAAAAAATCAATTATTTCCTCGAACAGAGCAGAAAACTTAATGCAATTAACAATTTCATCGAATTATGCAAAAACAGAACTTTATTGGGCATAGTTTTACCAGGCTTTTCTTCAACAGCAGAACCAACAGCACTCTTGAATTCTTCTTCTTGTTGCTTTTCAGTGACATCTTCTTCAACAGCACAGCAAACAACTCTGCTGAATTTCTTGCACTCTTTTCTACTGAAAAATTTCAACTTGGATGCTCTTCTTTGGTTAGTAACAAGCAAAGAAGTTCTTGATATTTTATTTGAATAATTTAAACATCTGAAGTAATTTGAGCTGTTGAGGTGAAGATTATGGATGAGAGCAGCACTTGCACTTGTGCTCCCCATTTTTAAATTGATTCCAGATTTCTCTTCTGGATCCAAAATGGCTTGTGGGTTTTCAAGGAAAAAATTGGAAATTTTGTTTGGGTGGGTGGAAATGTGGATGCTTGGTGTTCATGAGGCTCGGGAAGGATATTTAGATCGTGGCGCACCCTAGAGAAATACACTAGGATTTTTCTGATGTGCGCTTTTTTGTCTTGTTCTGTCCTTTTATTTGTATTATTATTATTTTTTGGTTCCTGGGGGCAGAAATTGTGAATGTAAAAATCAACGTGAATAAGAAATTCGGATTCAAATGAAAATAGCAAAGCTTAAATGTGACATGGACCTGAGACTTAATTTGTGACCCTCTCAACTTTATCTCGAATTTAAATGAAAATAGCATGCTTTAGTTGGACAATCATCTTTTCATTATCTAATTATTTTTTATATTTATACAATTAAAATATTTCACAATGATCTTTTTGTGTCAATAATTTTATTTCCACAAGTAGATCAATATACTCAAAAATCAAGTTCATCTATAAATGTTTTTGTAATTCAATTTGTACAAAATATTTTGTCGGTGCAAAATGGGTTAAAATTATGAGAAAGTTGTAAAGTTTGAGCCAACGGTAAAATTTAATCAATTTAATTTCAATTTTTGTGTATACTTTAAACAACATGAGAAATATAATGTGGATAGTTTTGATTTTTAAAAATAATACTATAATTATATTTATTTAGGTGTAAAAGAGAGAAAATCATCTCCAATCAATGGATAGCAGCCTAACTCAAAGAAGGTATAAAATCACATTCACTCTCTATATTTTCTCAATTTAATTTAATTTAATTTTTTTGAGATTCAAATCCATCTTAATGACTAATGAATGTACACTAGATATCCATCAAACACACACCATTACTATACCATTTAGCCAAACAAAAAAAATGATTGATTTAAAATTTTCTTTATACCTTTAATTCTCTTCTATTTAATAATAAAAACGTGGATGAAAGTTCTATAGACACCATTTGGCTTTTTATTTTTATTTTATCTTTTAAGTTGCTGATAGGTTGTAATTTTATCATTTATTTTATAATTAATTTCCCCTATTACTTAACCCAATGTGAATTAATTATTAGATTCTACTCACTTTTCGTAATTTACATTTATTTCAAGGAGTAGAATAAAAATGTCACAATCAAGGCCAATTTGACGATCATCGGGAAAGAGTTCAAATAGCAGGCAATCAAGGGCATTCTTGGAACAAGGAGATGCATGACCATTTTGGTAATTTTGTTCGAAGACAGCAACTAGAAAAAGGGAAAAGAAAGCAAACCTCAGAGTCTTCTTTTTCTCTGGTGCGGCGGACGCCGCACAGGAGGAGTAGCAATTAGAATAGGAATTAAGATTGCAGGAGGAGAGCACTATCCTCGGGTCTTCTTTAGTTTTTTCGTCTTGTAGTATAGCTTTGAGCTTTTGACTTTTCTTTTGGTTAGTAGTAGTTCCTTTCCCCTGCGTATGTCAGGAAGAATTAGTAAGGGAAATTTGTCAAATTGGTCCCTAACATTTTCCAAAAACACTTTTTTAGTCCATAACATATAAAATCAGCCAAAATGATCCTTCACATTTAAATTATGAGCCAATGTGGTCCTATTGCTCGTTTTTGCTCATTTCTCCGACTAAAAATAGCACGCCCCCCTCAAGTGGTCATTTTTTTAGGGGCAAAACCGGAAAACACATTTCATTACCGGTTGAAAGAAGCCATCTTTCCTTCATCTAATCACCTCACTAATCCTTAGAAATTGAAGAGGGAAAATACAGTAGCAAGAAATTGGGAAGAAGAAGCTGACCTTTGAAGAGTAAAATGGATCCAAACGAGCGATGTCTTTGTGGAAAGGAACCCATCATTGTGACTTCTTGGAAGCCTGCAAATCCGGGGAGAAGATTCTATGGTTGTCCAAATTATGGAGTAAATTTTCTTGAAATTTCAGGTCAGTTTGGGTTTGGGATGTGGGGTTAAAATTTGGTCTTGATATCTGATGTTCTTCGTGCATTTTAGGTAACTCGGGCTTGTGGCTACTTCAAGTGGTGTGACCCGCCAATGTGTAGTAGATCTGTGTCAATAATACCTGGCCTATTAAGATCAATCAACCGACTACAAGCTGATCAAGAACAGAGAATCCGAAGAGAGAAATTGCTTTGGGCTGCTTTGGTTGCCTCTTGGATGTGCACTTTGCTGTTGTTAATAAGTTGGAATTAAACAAAAATTGGAAGATAGTTATTGGTGGGTCTAACATGTTGTTTTAATTCTGTCTGGGTTTATCGGAGGATGTGAATCTGAGAGCATGTAGCAGCATCCAAAATATGAGGAGGCTTTGTTGTACCTGCTGCACTTTTGTTAATGGTTGTGTAATAGTAACAGCAGCACTTTTGGCAATTATTGTGTAATAGGAAAGGCTCATGTTTGTACCATTAACAATTATGAATGCAAAGCTGCTTTTTGGTCAATTGATTGTCGAAAAGGGAAATTTGCTAATGTAAAAGTGAAGATGATGAATGACCATGTCTCTTAACATTGAATTTGAAGACAATAAGCTGCAGATACACTCAAATTTAAACATCAACAATTGATAAGAATGGATGTAAAAAAACTGAAAATTTGTCGTTAAGACTGAGAATCAATCCCTTCGATAATTAAGGTGCCTTTTGCTCCATTTACTACTGCGCATTGCAAATGTAATTCTGTGTATAACTCTGTTCAGAGATTTCTTTAGTAACTTGTTGCTCATGACTAACAATTTCACAGGAACAAATATAAAATTCCAGAAACTGAAAATTCAAAACCTACAAGATATTGTTAATGAAAATTTACTTGCTTTAGACTAGCCAAGAACATAATTATACCTGTCCAAAATACTTAATAGAGGGAAAAGAAACTTGGCCAAACTCAGTTCCACAAAAGATGAGAAGCCAAGATGCTTTTTACAGAAGTGCCAAAAACTAACAGCAAAATATTTATAGCAAAAACTAACAGCCAAGATGCTCTTTACAGCAGTGCTAAAGTCTCAGCTCAAGTCGTAATACATGAACTATAATATCCCAAAAGCAAAATACAACATAAAAGTTGAAACTAAAGCCACCAAAAGATGCTTAAACAAGCCACCAGCACTTCAATTTTTCTTTTACTTTTCACTGATCTTTGAAGATTCATGTGCCTGCCCTCGAGAAAGCTCTGCAACAGTGGAAGTGCACCTGCCTTTGGTGTGACCATATTGGTGGCAGATAGAGCACTTGTACTTCCCAATATTCTCCATCTTGACAATTTTAACGAAGGCTTGTTAGATAACATAAAGGTAAAATATGAGTATTTGACAAGCAAATGATGTTTATGATACTCACTGGAGTATTTGCAGGAGTAGAATGGTTTGATGTAGATTGTTGACTTCCCAATGGTGCATCTGCCATGAGATCCTCAGACATCTGAGTATTTGACGTAGGAACTGGAGGTGTAGGTGTAACAAATCCATGTGAATCAGTCTCAGCAGAGGCATTTTGTGTCTGGCTTGGACACTTCCTACTATTGTGGCCAGTCTTGTTACATTTTCGACACTTATACACCATCTGCCCAGTTCTAGACAGCTTTTGCTGCTGCTTATTTTGCTTTTTACCTGATGCTGGTTCATCTGGCTCCCTTCGTCTAGCCTTTCGTGGTCTACCAGGAAGTTTTATGTTCTCAGGAGATAGCACGGGCGGCATGTCAGAATTTTTCCACATGTGCTCAGCATTCATTGGACTTATCATGGGTTCATATGCCCTCATGTAAGCTTCTTTGGAGTAGCAATTATGTACAAACTTCTCGGGTTCCTCTCCAGTGTCACAAATTGCAGCAATGGCATGTGCACAAGGAATGCCATTAAGATCCCACTTTCTACAACTATAACATCTACTAATAAGGTCCACAGTATACCTATCACCATACATGCACCTAACTTCAAATTTCCAGTCCTTGGAGTGGCTAGGAATGCAGTCATTTGCAGCAAGCTTATTTTTCTCCAACTTTTTCAGAATTTTAGGACATATCTCCCCAGTGTATTTCTTTATCCATTCTCTCTTTTTTTCTATCCTAACCATTAAGTAAAATCTAATGGTCTCCAACATGTCAAGAATTGGTTTCTGCCTAGCATCAAGGATTGTGGAGTTAAAACTTTCGCACAGATTATTCAACAAAATATCACATTTTACACTTGTTCTAAAATGTGATCTTGTCCACTCCTTTGGATAAGTATGACTTACCAACCAATTGTAAGCACCTTCATCAACCTCTTTTAGTGACTCCATCAATCCAGCAAATCTGTCCCTATAAGAAGCTCGTGCTGCAACCCATATCCTTTCCTTGAGAGCTAGGTCTGGATGTTATTTTTTGAAATTATTATACATGTGCCGTACACACATGCGATGCTCAGCCCCTGGCAGTACCTCTTGAATAGCTTGAATTAGCCCCTGTATAAATGAAATAAAAAATCAAACATATATTACTGTCACTAAGTATTATCATAACAACAATTGAAGATAAAATTAGTTATATATTACCTTTTGCTTGTCGGTTATAAATGTCCAAATGCTTTCATCAATAATTTCAAGGTCACCCTTTAGCTCTTCTACAAACCATTTCCAAGAGTTCTTATTTTCAGTCTCAACTAGAGCATGTACTATCGGAAATAGTTGATCATTTGGATCAATACCAACGGCTGTGAGAAGAACTCCCTTGTGACAGCCTCTTAAGTGACATCCATCAAGACCTACAACATATCTACAACCCTGCAAGAACCCTCTTTTACAACCATCTAGACACACATAGAATCTCTGAAACTCATCATCACCTTCATTATTCTCAGTTGTAGTCATGAACACATTAGAGTCAGGATTTGCCTTTTGAAGTTCTTCACAGTAGCTCCAAAGTTTGCTGTATTGGGACATGACATCACCATGTATCATCCCTTTAGCTTTTGCCCTTACCTTATACCCCACATTAGGTGTGATACTAACTCCCAAGTCCTTGTAGACCTTTATCATAAAATCACCTACATTAAAATTTGGGTTCAGCCTAATGTCCTCCAAATACTTGTTGGCCAAATATGTCACACTGGCCAGGCCATGATAGGTTGTCCTACCACAAGTGTGAGTCAGCAGCATGCTTTTGATTTGGAATGTCACTTTATCACTCCTAACTGAGCAATATATGTTCCACATGCATCTCTTGCCTCTACATATAGCTTTGCATCTGTTTGAATCATTTTTCTTAAACCTGATTTTTCTTCCATACTTCACTCCATGTGATTTTGCAGCATTGATAAAGTCAGTCTTACACTTAAATAACAACCCAAGTTCAAACTTTGGGTCATCCATCTCTGTTGCAGGATTGAATACTCTAAACTTCTTTTTGTCCACATCATTACTCCCTCCTTCATCTTCAGAACTCTCATTGCTGTGCAGCCCATCATGTGATGAATTATCTGACTCCTCCATGCTGCACTCATTATCTTCTTCATTAACAGCAGTTTCTTGTACCTTTTCTTTACCTTTTTTTGCTGTCTTGAACTGTTTAGCAACATTAGCCCAATCTGGAGGTATTTCACTAATAGATTTCATTAGCTCTTCCTCATCACTTATAACATATTCGCTATCATACAAACTCTCGGGATCACTTGAGACAATATCTTTTATGATCTGCTCCTTATTTTTTTTGAATGACTTTTTACCTTCAGCCTTTCTATTTGATGTCTTCCTTGACTTAGTTCATGCTCTTCTTCCTTGTATGCTACTGCCATGTCTTTCATTTTCATTACCATCAATTTCTGTAGCTCCATCAGTTGCATGTTCACCTACATCAGTTTCTACAGCCTCAGTAGTCTCATATTCAGCAGCATCAGGAGTTTCATCATCAACAGTATGACTTTTTGTAGTTCCTCCACTCTCATGTTCAGCAGCATGAGATGCACTTTGGTATGATCCACTCCTGCCACTAACACCACTCTGTGCAGTAACATGTTGATGGCCAACATCCTTTCTCCTCTGCTGCATTTTCAATCTTTTTGCAGGTGAAGTTCTCTTCTTCGCAATCTGTTTCATCCTCTTACTAGTACGTGAAGGAGTTCCTCCATCCATGTTAAAGTCTTGAAAACCACCATCAGTAGCTGGTGTTGGTGTGGCCACATGTACAGATTCTTCTTGAACATTCTCTGGTGTGGCCACATGTACAGATTCTTCATTATTTCTGTTACTATCATGCCTTCTTCCTTCTTCATCAACAGCAAAATGAGGCAAATTATATGTTCTTCGATGAATGAAGAACACATCAACTAACCCATACATACTCCCTAATTTAGCCAATTCAGCAGCATCATCCTCTTGCAACACATACACTAATCCATCTGCCATATTCCTACCAGGAATCAGGTAGTAGTAACCCACTGTATAAGGCTCAAATCCAAGTTTATTAGCTACTTCGTCCAACTTACACAGAGACCATTTTTCTAGATTACAACCATCGACTATGTCAACCGAACCCCCTACATAGTCTCTATTTCCTGTATCTCTAAGTTCACCTCCAAAGTGTATACGAATAGAAAAATGCATCTCATTGGCCCCTGTCAGCCATTAAAACGACAATTACTTTGGACCATTACAGAAAGGTGGAGCCTTTCATAATAAAAATAGGGACCACAGCAAAACTAAATAAAAATTGGGGACCACAGCAAAACTAAGTAAAATAATGAACAATCTTCAATTAATTAACATAAAATACAGTTCTAAGCAAGATTCGTCAACAATTTTTAACCACATTGGTAAAAAAAAAAACTTACCGTAACCCTTTGTGAAGTCCCATTTTCCCGATTCATTCTGCATCTTTTCGAAAATTTTCTTCACGATTTTCTGGCCAAACCTTCAATCTTTTCTCAATCACACCTTACAGGTTTGTCGTCGTCATCATCGGCAGTACATTTCCATGTTATGCTTGTTAATTTGGGGATGCAATTAGGGTTTCTTCGAACTGTAATTTGAGGGCCAAAGGTGAAATGTGTATTTTGCTAGTGGTCCCCTATCCTTTTACCTTCAACCGGTAATGAAATGTGTTTTTCGATTTTGCCCCTAAAAAAATGACCACGTGAGGGGGGCGTGCTATTTTTAGCCGGAGAAATTAGCAAAAACGAGCAATAGGACCATATTGGCTCATAATTTAAATGTGAAGGATCACTTTGGCTGATTTTATATGTTAGGGACTAAAAAAGTATTTTTGGAAAATGTTAGGGACCAATTTGGCAAATTTTCCAATTAGTAACAAGCAATCACCTTTTGTAGCTTCGTTTTCCTTTCCTGAAGCGAATTGGACTTTTCCAAGACGCAGACCATGGCCGCGACTCTTGTTTTTATTTCCTGTGGATTTTGTTCATTAACTATGAACTAAATTCCTTTTTCTAGTCAAGGAGCAACGGATGCTTTGGGTCGCCTAAAATTGTGAGATCGATTTAATTTAATCTTTTTCTTTTATTTATTGGTATTCGCATATTCCTTGATTGCTATGCTTATGGTTATTTAATTAATTGATTGTTTAGGATCCAGATAATTAGTTGATTGGGTAATCTATTGTCAATTAGGGCATTAAATTCGTAATTGTTTAATTGCTCTAAAATAGTGACAACTGGCACGATTGGGTTTGTGTCAGGGAAATACGCGGGCTAATCTAAAATAACCCTGGTAGTGCGTTATTTGATTAGAATAGGGCTCCTCTAATACGTAAGGCAATTGGGGGATTAAATTCTACGGGCGTACCTAGAATTATTTGTCAATTAGAGCAGTGATTAACGGGCGTACCTTGATCACCGATACAGTAAGGAGGGGTTGACTGCCATTGCTTGTTTGGTAGTTATAACCTATTTATTAGTAAATAATTAGAATTGCCTTTGCTTATCGATGATCAATTAGGTGAACCATTGCTGAAGTTATTCCTTGGCTAGATTCTTAATTATCATTCATTTGATTTTAGTAATTTGTTATTTAATTTTTAGTAGTTTCTTAGATTTTATTTGAATTTATTTGATTGTCACTTTCTGCACAAAAACACCCCCTTGTCACTGTGAACTTGAAAAGAAACAATTACTCCCAGTCCCTGTGGATTCGACCCTGCTCACCACTATCTACAGAAATTATTTTTAGTTTGAGCAGGTATTTATTATTGCACATGCTGACGACCTGTCAGTTGCCTAATTGCAATCACACTATTGTCTTTAATCTACAATCAAACTATTACTATAGAGAAATTCCTATTCTATTGTTTGCAAGTCGAGGAAACCATTGGATATTATTCACCACACCATACCAAGTGTACGTGTATAATTTTTCAACATGCATGTCTACATCATACTTGTAATATTTTTTCTTTTAAATTATTTGTATATGCATTCTCTTTTAGTCCTTTGAGCAAGCATGCATTACTTAATTTGCTTGTATAAAAAATTGCACCAAAAAAAAATATCATTCATTCATAGTTGTGTTTGCACGCTTATATATACATGATTTTTAACTGAAGAGGCTGCCAATATTAGAAAGCTTTACATGTCTTTCGTCATTACATCCTATATTTGATCCTCGTAAATGGGCTACCAAATGTGGGTCTGTTAAATCAGTCTTATAATTCTTGCTTCCAATGATGTGAAAATTATGCATGCAATCAGTTTTTTTAGTACTTTGACGACCGACGCTAGAACATGTATTTTTTTTGTCTCTTGTTTATGAACATCAACTACACTTGATCGATCTGATTACCAGTTTGCAAAGCACCATTTACTGCTCTTTTATTATCTTTGATTATCGATCGATCACAAACGTAAAAGTGAATAAAAAGAAGGATGATTATCAGCTTGCTCATATGCAAGTTTTAGTGATCTTTTCTAGGGTTTATTGCTTCGTTTCGCTTTCTGTACAATCTCTTCTTCTTGCTTGTCTCTCAACTTCCCTTTTGTTTCTTATTGCGTTGCTTCTTCCTCCACGACTCTTTCTTTTCTAACTATATTTCTTCTTTTGCAGGGTAGTCTTGGATGTCGTACGTTTTCTCTATGTGGTTGCTTTGGCTTTTTTGCTCTTGAAAAGCTGTGATCCTTTGACGATGGCAGAAGAACTGGAGAAGTTGTGTGCTCATTTATCTGTTCGTGATAATGAATCCAACCGGGTGGCGATCCCATAAGCAACCAATGGCCTATCTATCACCTTCTATGTTGTCATCAATTACTAGTTTCAAAACTAGCTACCAAATTTAATCATACTTACACTTTTCATGAAAAAGGAGAAGGGATGATATTTTTGGTAAAATAGAAAAGGCAATAATCTGAACACATAATGGAGAGACTTCCTAGAAAATTATTAGTACTACCTTCTTTTCACATTCTACACCATTTGCCTTATTTTGACATTGCCTTTTAATTGCACACCATTTGCCTTATTTGTGTTGTTGAGTCCTGTACAATTTCTTTGATTCCTTTTTTTTTTACCCTTCTTTTTGATTGAACATTTCTTTCCTCTTCTTCTCAATCCATACAGATTGATCTCTCTATATATAAATATATGCTGCTCATAAGTCATAACAACCCTAGTTTCTTAACCTTGTTGACTCTCAAACACGTTATCAAACAGGTGTGTCTTATTCTATTGTTCTATATATCTTTCTTTTAACATGTGTTCCTTGTTCTTGCAATCTTATTTAGTTCTTTGAATATGCCTGGCCTAATCTGATGTATTAAATTAAAGCTTCTTTGTATGTGCATGTTTTTAATCCGACGTAATAAGCATCTCTGACTGGTTATTCAATTAGTTCCCACGGTTGTCCACTATGTTATGTACTTTGCTTAATTTATTTAGCTTTCATTTATTGCAATAAGGGCTTATTTATTTATTTACTTATACTTAGTCAAGTTTGATGTAGTATCCATGAGTATCATGCAATGTTTTGAATTAATTGAACCGGTAAAGTGATCGGATCAAGATTCAATCGGTCTCAATACCGATTCAATGATCTCATACACATACACGCACTCTGGTTGAACGGTTCAAATGATTTTTTGCAATTTTGACCGATTTTTATGATAAGTCAACACTAGTATTGAATCAGATCGCAGACTTGACCGGTTCACTGTCCGATCGATCGAACCGACCAATTCGTCGGTTTTCGAAACATTGGTGTCATGAACTACTTTTTTTTTTCCCCTTTGTCCCATGGACTAGTAGCATATGTTAGGTATGCATGAAACCAGAAAACTTAACGAGTTTTCCATTAAATCTGTCGTCCCAAAATATATGATCAATCTTCGGTTGACAAATTAAAGTAGCGAATTTACATTGTACTCGTGCACCTTTTCGACTATATAGTCACGACTTTTATTTTAGTTATGATACATACATCATCAATTGTTTCAAGCTGCTTTAATTAGTGTACTTTATATAACATAGAAATATTTAAATTCATATAAAAAAAAACTAAGGACAATTAAGATAGAACAGAGAAGATAAAATTCTCCTCGTAGCTACGTTCAGTTTTCTTAATTTTCGTCAATTGTTTCGATGAACTGCTAAAATAATTGAAATAGTTCAGGTCATTACTTGTGTGTTAATATGTGAATATATTTGACAATGTCCACATTTAATTAGTATCAATTTTAGCAGCCCACACTGGCAACAATTTTTTTATCTTCTTTTTCTTTTCTTTTATTTTTTCTGATGGATTTCACAAAGGGTGACTGTGGGCGGAAGTTCTAAAACCAGCATTAGCCATGGAAAAGAAAATTGCTGAATGTCTTGAAAAAGTTTGTCAAGAATTGGAAGCCGTGAGAAGAGAGAAGAAAGCCTACGAGCTAAAAGTCACACATTACTGGACTCATGGTATCAGTGAATCTGAATTGGAAGCCTGGGCTGATGATCACTTTGGCCGTCTTCTTCAGAAAGAGAGAGAACTGGCTGAGGAAAAACGAAAGCTCCAGAATCATGCAGAGAGTGCTAAGAGGGAAGACCTTCATTACCTCGTGCAGGCTGCTACCCATCGTTTTCGTTAAGCAACATGCTATTCTCGGTCGTTTTAATTTTGATTAAGTTTTAGCTAGGGTGATATTATTATTGTGCTACACAAATTTAGCTCCATCATTTTGTATCATTGTTTAGGTTTATCCTAAGCAAATGTTACCATGGGACAACTAATTTTCTCCTTTCATGCAGCTTTCGAGATCATACAAACTTAAAACTTTAGTAAATAAAATCTTATATACACTGATAACGTATATATTATTATGATCTGGTGCATATATAACATATGTACAAAATTTGAATTTAAAATTAAACTTAGATCAGTTATCGTGCATTCAGACTCCTCTGAATTTGTAAAAAAGATTAATCATTTATCAAATGGCATGGTTTGTTATCATGACTTTACTACTGTACTTATGGATCGTTCATGGTTATTAATTGTATGGAGCTTAGGTTTTCATAATAGCATTTTATATAATATCTAGAGAACATTTCATATTCATAGTTTTTGCATTTACTGGAATTATATTATTGAGTTAACATGGACAATTAGACTACTAGTCGACTCATGGAGGTGCTATCTCATATTCATGATATGTGGTAAGAATGATATATTACATGTATAAAATAAAATGTTATTCATTATTTTGCCTTTTTCCCCTGGGGGGGAGATGAGATGATTATGAATTATTTAACACTAAAAAATATTGCTTTCCTGAATGAAATTTTTAACTGTACAGCATGTTCATCACTACTATACCACATAATTGTTGAATAAATAAAAAAAAATCACAAACTTGGTCAACTTGTAAATTGTAGGAATACCGTTAAGCTCTTGAAAAATACCAATAAAATAAAAGTTAAATCGATGCCATTATACGAGGATATCTGGTAATTAGAGTTGACAATTGAAAGCATGAAGTTAGGAGGACATCTGGTGCGAAACGCGAAATACCAAATTCTCAAGGGTTTTCATAAAAATTTAACCATGCCCAACATACACTGTATTTTGATTTTGTTGTTGTTGTTGTTGTTGTTGTTGTTGTTGTGTAAATGGATTGACACAAGATGATCGTTTTGGTTGGAAGTTCCAAAAACAGCATTTACCATGGAAAAGAAAATTGCTGAAAATCTTGAAAAAAGTTCATGAAGAATTGGAAATTGTGAGAAAAGAGAAGAAAGATCACAAGCAAAAAATTACGTCACTAATCACAAATAGAAGCAACTGTGGTGTGGGCTAATGCCTGCTTTAGCGTCATGCTACAAAAAGCTGCAGAATTGCTTGAGGAAAAACAGAAGCTCGAAAAACTTGCAGAGGGTGCAAAAAAGAAGGACCTCTATCATCTTGTGCAAGATGCTAACCATCACTTTTATTGATCAATCCATTAAGCATAATTCACAAGTTCAAGCCCTGATCTTCTTGTGATGCTACACAAATTAAGTTCTCACAGTTTGAAAAGCTTAGGTTTATCCTAAGCAGTATTATCATGGTACAAATTTTTTGCTTTCATACATGAGATTTTATGATCTTAATGCTTTAATAAAGGTACATGTTTTTTTTCATGACAGTATTTATTTCTTTTTGAGCAAAAATTGACATTTTATTAATAGAACTACAAAGAGCGTACAGGGAATGTAAGAATTCGAGGTACATCAAAAAAAAAAAAAAAACTAAAACCCTACATTCTGTTTTTTTTTTTTTTTTTGGTAATGAAAGGAACTATATATTAAGCAAACTTAAGTTATAGGTACAAAACAAGGGAAACAAATTCCCTTAAGATCTGCATCTACTAGACTTCTCAAAGCATAAGGAATACTTTCATAGCATACAAAATTCACGTCTTGTTGAGCATCCAGTTTTGTCAATTTGTTAGCACACTGGTTTGCTTCTCGATAAGCATGTCTAAGTGTGACTTTCAGCAGGGCAGAGATCAGGAACCTGCAATCAGAGATAATTGAAGCATACTCATGAGTTGAGGTATCTGCATATTTAAGCAAGTGTAGAGCAATTTTAGCATCAACTTCTAAATCAACATTTTGCAAGTTTAGAGAGGAAGCTAAGGATAGTCCATCCCTTATCCCCCACAACTCAGCAAGAATATTGGTAGCGTGTCCCAATTTTCTGCTAAACCCAGCTATCCAGTGTCCTAGGTGATTTCTGATCAAGCCACCTGATCTAGCTGGACCCGAATTCCCTATAGAAGATCCATCAGTATTGATTTTGAAACAAGAAGGTTCAGGGGGAATCCAGTTAATTAGCACTTCTGTTCTAGGATATACTATGTTCTGAATAGGTCCTAAAAAGGAGTATTCAGCCACCATTGCTAGAGTATTGTGCAAAATGGAGAAGAGGTTAGATGGTTCAAAAATAGCCTTATTTCTGGCAATCCAAAGATTCCAGCAGGCAAAAGAGATAACAGTACCCCAGGGGATTCCATAAAATGGAGAAATATGCTTGGACAGACAGCCATTTTTAAGCCAAACTGTAAAATCCAAATCAAAGGAAGTGGGAATGTTGAGGCTTTGCCAAAAGGAGGAAGCATGTGGGCAATATCTAAGAACATGAGCTGAGTCTTCACAGGAATGGTTGCAGCGAGGGTAAAAAGAGTCAAAAATGATATTTCTCTTAAGGAGAAGTGCCTTAGAAGGCAATCCATTTTGGCAAGCTAGCCAAAGGAAATGTTTAATCTTGGACTTTGTTTTGACCTTCCAAACCCAAGACCATAGTTCAAAATCCCCTTGAGGGGGCTTTTTCTTTAGTTCCTGCTCCAAAATAAAAAGGGCAAATTTGGCAGAGAAAGATCCATTTGGGTTGGTTTTCCATCTTAGAGTATCAAATTGATTACTCATTAACTGCCTTGGGATGCTTTGAATGAATTTGCAAATATTGTCCGAGAGTTCAAACGAGAGAGAAGAAAAATCCCAAGCATCAAAGTCTCCAAAAATTTGTTTGATTTTCATTTTGGTTTCTGCTTGGGTGAGTGGCCCAGAGATCATTGATCTAAGGGGGCCTCTACCGGTCCAGTCATCCCACCATAGAAGAATTTCCTCCCCATTTCTGACATTCCACATAATGCCTTGGTTAAACAACTCTAATCCCTTCTGCAATGATTTTTTATTGATGGATCCATTTCTTCTTTTCAAAGTGAGGTTATGGCTGGAGGTAGTACCATTGTTGTCAATATAACAATGTTGTAAAATCTGAGACCATAGGCTTTTAAGTTCCTTGACTAGTTTCCAACAGAGTCCAGCAAGGAGCACGGTGTTGTTATCAAAAGCCTTTCTGAGTCCTAGGCCACCCAAAGTTTTAGGTTTGCACATAGAATCCCAATTTACTAAATGAAGTTTTTTCTTCTCATCAGTGGTGCCCCAGAGGAAATTTCTTTGGATTTTATCAAGCTCATTACACAATGAGGCAAGTAGGGGAGCTGCTTGACTATAATATATAGGCAAGGCTGCTGCAACTTGTTGGATAATAGTTTTTCTTCCAGCAAAAGAAATTAAATTTGCCTTCCAACCAGCCAACTTTTTCTGCATCTTTTCCAAAATGAATTTGTAGGAGTTTTTCGAGATTTTACTACGTGGAATGGGAAACCCCAAGTATTTGCCAAAATCATCAATTTCAAAAATGTTGAGGGTGGCAGAAATTTCATCTCTAGTATCAGGAGGGGCATTAGAAGAGAAAAAGATATAAGATTTGAGGGGATTTATCTTAAGACCTGATTTTGCACTAAAGTGGTCTAAGACCTCTTTTATGGTGGTGATAGAGCTCAAATCACAGCTACTGAACAAGACAACATCATCTGCGAAGAGACAGTGCGTCATTTCAGGCCCTTCCCTTCCAAATTTTATAGGTACCCAACTCCCTTGATTGCATTTTTCTGTGATGGAGATAGAAAGGTACTCCATGCAGAGTAAGAAAATATAGGGGGACAAGGGGTCCCCCTGTCTAATTCCTCTAGAAGGCAAGATCCAATCAGTTGGCACTTCATTATGCAAAATTGCCAATCTAGAAGTGGTAATGCAGTTCATGATCAGGTTTATTAAATCATGAGGAAAACCAAAGAGGGTAAGGACTTCTTTAATGAAGCTCCATTCAAGTTTATCAAAGGTTTTTTCAAGATCTAGCTTTAAAGCACAGAAGCTTTTTTTGTCTTTTCTCTTTATCCTGAGCTTACGGATAGCCTCTTGAACAATAATGACGTTATCGGAAGCTTTTCTACCAAGAATGAAGTTGGCCTGGTAAGGGGAAATAAGGGAGTTCATTAGAGGTCTAATCCTGTTTACTAGAATTTTTGTTAAAATCTTGAAAGAGGAGTTACAGAGGCTAATAGGCCTATACTGGTTGATGCTTACAGGGAAATCACATTTAGGAAAGAGGCAAATGAAAGTATCATTAATTCCAATAGGAAAGTGGTGTCCCTGGAAGGAATCAAGAATGAATTTTTGGATGGGGTTCTTGGTTTCAGACCAGAATTTTTGATAAAAGAAAGGGTAGACCCCATCCGGACCTGGGCTTTTGAAAGGTTTGAAACTAAAGGTAGCTTTTTTTATTTCCCTTTCAGAAGGAAGAGCTAGAAGAATGGGTAAGGCATCTGTTAGAACTTTTGAGGTGCTACTGGGGGAAGATTGAGGAGACAAATAGGAATAGGAAAAACCTGTGGTGTAGGCATTGTTGAAGTGGTTTGTGATAAGCATCTTAAGGCTGCGATCATTAGAGGTCCAATCGCCAACAGTATTTTTCAGCCCCAAGATTTTATTAGCTCTTCTCCTACAAATGGTGGTAGTTTGTAGAAACTTAGAGTTCAAATCATCCCAAAGGGCAGCATCGGTTCGAGACTTTAAAGCCCACAAGTCTTTTTCCTGGCTTAAAATAGATTTAAATTGGGCTTGAAGCTCATTTTCCAGGCAAAGCAGAAAGTTAGAATGTCTAATTTGGAGAGTTTTTTGGACTCCTGAAATTCTGGCTAGAAGCTTTTTTTTTTCTCTTTAAAAATGTTGGGGAATGACACTTTGCTCCAAACTTTTAATTTCTCTTGGAAAGGGGGAATAATGGTATGAAGAGAGTCAGTTGAGTTCGTCCAGAAGGAGTGAACAATGTCCTCCAAGGTGGGGTTAGAAAACCAGAATTTTTCAAATCTAAAAGGTCTCAGGTTTCGAGAAGGGGTAGCATTATGCAGTTTAACAAGGATAGGATAGTGGTCAGAATGTGTTCTAACTAGATGGTAAACAGAGGTTTCAGGGTAAACGGTTCTCCACTCCGTGTTACAAAGACCCGTATCAATTCTTTCATAAATTAATCCCCCATCATATCTTTTGTTAAGCCAAGTGAACTTAGCCCCAACAAAGCCCAAGTCCATGAGGCCACAAACTGTTGATGCAGTCTCTAAACAGAGAGATTCTTTTTGAATTAACCCCTTTCCCCCCAAATTTTTCAGAAGAGTTTAGGACTTCGTTGAAGTCCCCAATACAGAGCCAAGAAAAAGAAAAAGTACTAGTAACAGAGCATAGGTTGTTCCACAATATTTTTCTACATTCAAGATTAGGACTAGCGTATCTTGCACTTAAAATCCAGGAGGGGAAAGAGGGCAGTACCTTGACTAGAGCATGGATTTCCTGCTCAGTCTTTTGAAGGATATCCAAGTGCACCTCATGGTCATCCCACAAGATCCATATTCCGCCCTTAAAACCTATAGCGTCCATGATGGAAAATCTGGTGTAGGGAAGGCTTTTACACATGTTGGTGGCAACGTCACCAGAAACTTTTGTCTCCATGACAATCATTATGTTGGGTTTGTGAATGTCTAGTTGTTGCATAAGATGACTTCTAAAGGCGGAGCTACCTGCCCCCCTTACATTCCACATGAGAATCTTCATGGGATTATAGGAGTTGTTTTGATAACTGCACTGGGCCAACCACCGTGGCCTTTCCTGGTCTATGTTTAAACCATTCTTCCAACCCTGAGATTTTACTTGTTTTGGATAAAATTCTACCAGAAACTCTTTGCAGTCTGCCCCTGGGATGTCGAAGGCTAAAAGAGCTAATTTTACTCCCAGAATATCTGGGATGGGTAGAAAGATGACCCCTTCTTCTTCTAGAATACCCAGTCTTAAGCTTAAGAGGTTCAATGTCAGAGTTTCTAGCCTCCAAACCATGTTTCCAAGGGCCTTTGAAACTGGTTTTGGGTTTGAGCCCATGGCTTCCCCTACATGATTGTTGGATGTGGTCATCACTCTCATATCCTTCCAGAAGGAATAGGTTTCCTGCGAGATGTGTTTGACTGCTCTCATGTAATTCTCCCTCCTCAAGCTGCGAACTTAGTCATGGTTACCACTATGTTTGGCCCTGCAGTCCAAAAGTGGACTAATCCCAGCGTGATCTCTGAGTTCTGTTTGCTTTTCAGAAGAAGCTTCGGGACTTTGGGCTCCATCATAAGAAAGGAGCTCTGGAGGGTCCAATTTTCCTCTTGACAGAGAGGTTGAGCAAAGTTCCCTCGAGAAGGAGAAAGGTGAGGCGGCTGAGCTAGGTTCTGGGGTTGGGGTTGTTGATGTGACCTTTGAGGAAACATTTGTCGGGAATTTCTTCTTGTACGGCAAAAGACAGGTTGATTGTTGGGGGATGAAGGGCAATTTTGTGGTGCTGTTGTATGTCGGTTGCAGGGTGGTGTTGGAGTTGAGTGTTAGGTGAGAGGTCTCTCCCTTAGAGGTCTCCCCCTCAGACCGTAAGAGAGAAGGTACGGATGGAAATGGTGGGAGGTTGACATTTGGTCGTTGGGGTTGATGGTTACTAGTTTGGAACGAAGTAGTCTTTGGATTAGCAGTGGTGGAGGCCCTAGAAACAATGGTAGATTGGTTTGGTAAGGCTGAAGTCAAAGGGGGAGGTTGGGTGGTCCTGCAATAAGTATGCAGAGTGAGTTCTTTTGTTGGGCTCTTTGGAGACAGGGGAGGCAGGGGTCAGCCAAGTGAGCCAGAAAGCTTGGTACGCAGGACCCACTTTCTTTTGGCTAAACCGTCAGGTTGGCCATTTGAATTTTTAAACCCAAACGTACGGCCCAAGTTTGAAAAATTTTTGTACTTTGCCTCCTCAGTTGAACTTGCATCTAAGGGCCGTACTCCAAATCCGTCTTGAGCTTGGAGCCTTCATCCGTGGAATTTTGATGATTTTGTAGGGGATATTCACTAGGGATATTCTTAGCAAATCTTCATCGGAGGATTGCTACTTTATAGTGTCGACGCACCGATCAATCGCATGCCCAACCAAACCACATCCAAAGCAAAAAATGATCCCTTCATATTGTACAGGTTGGTTGAAGGACCCCAAAGAGATGAATTGAGCTACGGGTTTGCTTATGTCCATTTGGACACAAATTCTAGCAAATCGTCCTCGCTCCGTAGAAGCAGTTTTGGCATCCACCTTTAGCAATTTGCCAATCTGGTTGCCAATTTTCATGAGTATCTGCAGATCATAGTATTCAATGGGGAGGTGGGGGAGCCTAACCTAGACTGCTGCAGAAGAGGTTTTAGCTTCTTCTGGGTTAAAGTTTGGTTCCCAGAGGCGGATGGTGAGAAAGAAGCTATTGATAAACCAAGGACCTCCCGTTAGAACTCTGCTAAAGTCAGAGTGGTCTAAAAATCTGGTGATGAAAAAATCCCTACCCAAGTCAATGATCTCTAGATCTCCCTAAGGCTTCCAAATATCACGGATTTTCTGATTAAAAAATTTGAAACCAAGTGATCTGCCAAAAGTTTTTACAATCAAAGCCTGTTTCCAAGGATCTCTGATTCTTTGGAAATCTGCCTTCGTAAGAGAATTTGAAGAATAAATTGCAGAGGTAGCCTGCCCATCCAAGGAGCTATAATAAGCTAAAATAAGAAGAAAGAATTCTAAACTCCGCAGCCAAGTCCCAATAGGTTTTGGTCAGTAGAAATTTGCTCCATCGTAACTGTACTTATTGATAGCAACTTTGTATTTTTTTCAGCAATATAACAAAATATATAACAGATATAATATTCAAAACTATTATAAAAAACCAATAAAAGATAATTTAAATAGATGTCATTACTGTGAAAGGAAGATGATGGATTGGATGGTTCGAAGAAAATAATGTAAGTGAGAGACCTTGATTTTGAATCCTCTCACTTATACTATTAGAACAAAAAGGGGAAAGACGCCATTGCTCGAGAATATCTCATAATTAAAGTTGACAATTTAAAATTTTAAACCATTAATTACTACAATTTCATAGGCCAGAAACACAAAACACAAAATTCTCAAGGGCTTATTAAAAAATTTAGCCGTCCCCATCATCGACCATGCTATGTCAATGTGTACCCTCTCCCAGTGCAGCCCTGCCTCTTTCGCGCCATTTCCACCTTCTCTTTTCTCACCCAAAAAAACGAAAGAAAGAAAGAAAGAAAATCCCCCTTTTTGCAGCTGAAAAATGGATCTCAAGAATCCAGTAGAACAAGCTGTAATCCTCCTTCGATCAAGGCTTTGCAACCCCAATTTCATCTTCACCCTTTTCTCAGATTCTCCCGACAGCAACTACAGGTGCAATAGCTTTCTCACTATCCCAAATATTGATTCATGTCTTATACAATTAACCCACAGTTTCTTTTTCTCGTTTTTCTGTAGAAGATTTGATTTTACCTTGGATTTTACGCAAATTCAAGTAATGGGTTTCTTTCTTTAATTAGATTTTTTATTTTTGTTGTAGCAAATTGAAATATATAATCTCAAGCTCAGTGACTGAGTCATGTAATAATTCAGTTCTGCTTCTTGGCCCGCGTGGCTGTGGAAAACTTGCTGTGAGTTTTTTTCCTCTTTTTTTCCTGCATATTTTTCCTGTGCGGGTTCTGGGAAATGGATCTTTATGACCATGAATTCTTCATTTATTTGAGATTTTTGTTTTGGTTGTTTTAGGTTTTAGAGCTGGTTCTTGAAGATTTATTGAGAGAGTTCCCTGATATGATATCCGTGGTATTGGTTATCGATATTTTGCAGCAGTTTTGTATCTTTATATATTTGTTGAGTTTTTGGTTTACTGAAATTTGTTTTATTAATTAAGTTGATGGGGATTGTTACCATTGAATATGTTGCATTTCTTATGGTGGTCTCAGATTAAGCTCAATGGACTTTTGCACAGTGATGACAATTGCGCCTTAAAGGTCTGAAATTTAAACCCAAGTTTCGCTTTTTAATTTCCCTAACAACAATCAATTTGCTTGCTTGTTCATAGTTTATGTTTTTCATTAAATATGTGCTTGCAGATTAGCTGTTCTCGGAAAAAAACTTCAAAAGTAGCTTCTTTGATTCCTTGTCATAGTGATTTTACTCACTGTCATATAACCTTTCAGCAAAGTTAATCTGCCTAAATATAAAGGAGCTTGATAGTTGTGAGAATGAGATAGTAATGAAAAATATGTCCAATATTCTCAACTGTGTTAATTGTTTTTATCAAGCTTAAACTTCTAACAATTATATGTTGGTCTTGAAGTTTTCTTATTTAGTTGAAGAGCTTGTTCTGCATTATGATACAGTGCCTGCTTTTCCAATTATGCAGGAAATTGCTAGGCAACTGTGTTTGGAGCATCAGTTGGCATTCTCAAAAATGGTATGATGGCCTTGACAACTAGGATTACTGTGATATATTCGAAATGTAAAGCATATTAACCATAATTTGTAACTCTTAGGCATCATCTGATGAAAATTCCCAATTTCTAATAGCGATGCTTCGGTAAGTAGATATTCATTTTTTGAAATATATGTGACAATCTTCTCTTGAATGCTGTCATGTTCCTTTTAGTTCAAGATGGGGTGATAACTTTTTCTGCTTTTTTGGTTGGGAACTTCCTTTTCCCCAGGGAGTGTGGATTGGCACATAAAACAGTACTTTTTGTACTTGATGAGTTTGACCTGTTTGCACAGGTGATGTTATCTTGTAAAAAGGATACCAAAAATACTCATTTGGAAAATGAGTTTATCTTCACTGGGTGTAATATTCTTTTTTCAGGGCAAACAACGATTGCTGTATAGTTTACTAGATGCTATGCAATCTGTGACATCACAAGCTGTTGTAATAGGTGTGAGTTGCAGATTGGTATGTTCTTTTACCATCTGAATTTTTTCTTCTTATACACTTGCATCAGTTTAGCTTCCAATGCAGAAATTAAAATACTTTTGGTATTTTATCAACAGAAAGATACAGGAAACAAAATGAATACTGTTAGCAGACAAAAATGCTGTTTGTAATTCACGTTCAGTCACCATTCAATACAAATATTTTGCGATTTAAACATAAATATTTCTTTAATTGTTGATGAAAAATGAATTATAATATTATGCATCGCTAATTTGCAAGCTCAATATTTCATGGCCTATGTTATGTGCAAATATCTGTGAACACGCCAGATGTTTAGTGTGCAAATTAAAAGTTGGCTGGACCCCTTTATTGTCAGTTAGCTTCCTAGGCGGTGAACTTTGTAGCGGGTTAGTTTCAGTTGATTGACAAGGAACTATGTCTATTTGTTTGTGTCTGTATGTCTTTGTAAACCAGAAGACGCTAATGGGTTGAAAGGCATTACTTTTCACTCCAACTTGAGTTTAGATGTCTTTGGACGAAAATTCGTAGGAAAATGATAAGTTAATCAAGCTATGTGTGCAGGATGCTGATCAGCTATTGGAGAAAAGAGTAAGATCTCGTTTCTCACATAGAAAGTTGTTGTTTCTTCCTCCTTCACGAGAAGATTTGCAAAGGTAAAGTAGTGTGCTTTTTTCCATCCTGCCCTCCATTTATTTCCTGGAAAAGGCTGCCATTATGATTTTTATGTTGAATATGCAGACTTTTGGAGCACGCATTGCTTTTACCATCTGGTTCAGATTTACCTCATGAGTTTGTGGCTAATTTCAACTCTAATCTTCTTGTATCCTTGCCTATGCTATATTTTTACTGGCATAAGAACTTCAGTACTGCATCTCATAATTTTGGCTTTGCAAAATCATGTCTCCCTTCTGTTACCAATTGCTGCAGCTTCGGAACTGGGTGAATGGTAATGATGCATGAGGTCCAGTTAGATACCAATACCATGATAATATGTTAGTTGAGTATAACTCAAACTGTTCTTGCTGTAAAGAAATCTATCTGACCTTCAATCCATCTTTGTCCAGCCAGCTCATAACAAAATGTTAGACCAATCTCATGGCTTGCACAACTGAAATGGTTCCTAATCTCTAGAAAATCAAGTAACTTATGTTGAAGTAATGATTGTGGGTCTAGATTGACTTTTTATGTTTTATGTAGGTGAAGTGGAAAGTGGTCCAGATTGTACAGCTCCTGAGTGCTGTTAACATAGCACTTAATAAGACAATGTTACCCTTGACAACATTTTAGAACATATTTGCAGATAAAAAGTTCAAAGACATCATGGATACAGTATTCAATACAGACTCAACTTTCAAACAAGTACTGACGTTCCTGTAAGTTTGGTTCTGCTAAAGTTAACTACATATTTCATCACGAGAATATAATGCTTAGTATTTAGCTCATCTCTGGTGCTATAGGTTTTCTGCACTTTGTCACCTGGATCTGAAATGTGGCTTCTTATCAGTTGAAAATTTTAAAGATGCACTATCGAATATACAAAGACAGCCAAAGCTGGAGTGTTTGAAAGGTGAAAATATCTCAATTGTTATTGGGTGATGTCAATGTGCTATACTTCGCCCCTATGCCCATGTCTTTGCTGAACTGATATCAATCTATCCTTTCCATCTATTACTCGTTTCAGCATTAGGAGTAAGTTCTTCATTTACTTTTCTCCAAAGTCAATCAGAGTACTAATTCTGATTATTTGTGATCCAAGCTACTCGCTCCTTTCTTCTAAAATGTGCATTAGATTTAACAAATGCTGCTTGCTAAACTATTCTGCATCATGTCTAATGGTTCCTAATTTTTTTCCTTCGACTTTGTCTTCATTTCCACATTGAAGCCCAGCATATGTTTCAATGTGCTAGTTCAGTTCAAAGAAATGAATTATGTTGTATCTTGTTTTGTTTCAGACCATATTCTGCATTTGTCTTCCTGCACACTTCGGCCATAATTTTGTCTTGCTTATAAATAAGAAAGGGAGAAGAAAGAAGCTGGAAGTCTTGCATTCTCTGTGATGCAATGATTAAGACTTCAATAACCTTTATGGATCTGAATGCAAAAGTCACTGGACCTTAATAGGCAACCTGAGCTTAGTTGTCTTTCTGACCTGAAAAACTCGACAAACATTCTTCTGCACAAACTAATGTTTTATCATTCGACTACTTTCTTCGGTATGTTCTGCTTGAAACGAGGGCTCGATTAAATTAACCAATGTTTTTTTTTTGGAGTCAAAATCTTTTGCTTTGGTTTCTTATCTTTCTGCTATAATCTTTTTAACCTACTCAGAATGAACATGTGCACCTGAAATATTCATTTGAATTTGAAATTAGGAAATGGCTGTTTAACCAATTTGCTAAGTTCTTTTATTTGATACATAATGAAATATCTTCTGAATTTGATCCATAAGTCTTTTGTAAGTCTTGCTGGTGACAAGTACAGGAAACTTCTAACAACTTTTTCATAAAATAGCATTTAGGCCTACCTGCTTTCCTATTTCCCCATCCCTTTTCAACTTTGGCATTAATTCAAATTCTTGGCGCAGATTGTTCAATACTGGAACTATATATTCTTGTTTGCATGAAGCGGTTGGAAGTGAGAGAGCATGAAACTTGCAACTTCAACTCTATAATGAAAGGTGACTGAATTATAATCAAATTATTACTTATAACTTTATATTGTTACACTTCTGTCAATATCTCAATCTTTAATATTGTTATACTGCAGAGTACAAAAGCATTCATGATTCATTCCAAACAACAGATTATTATGCAAGGGATGTATGCCGACGGGTATGCATATGATTCCATTCATGTTGTTAGGAACAATATTTGGTCTGTCATTATGATTGTCAAGCAAACACTGCAATCTGCATTTTCCCAGGCATTTGAGCACCTTCTACAGCGTGAACTGATCTCATTTTTGGACAACAGAGGTCATGGCCATTCTATTGAATTTCGACCTGTTAAGCTACTCATTTCATGGCAAGAACTTTATCAAGGACTCAAATCATATGGTTCTTGTCCTGTAAGTTACTTGTTCAAGTTTTGCTCATCCGTTCTCCACCTGCAATGTGTAACAAACTACCAAACTGTCTTTGTTTCTACTGGAGTAAAATTGATTTCTACAAGAAATTGGATAATAACGGCATTGCCGGTTAGAAGAACTATTTTCTGTTTTTTGTTGCAGATTCTTTTCTCTCTGGAGTGTTTTTGAAGTTCAACCAAGCTTCGGATTACAAGCATTACTGCAGAAGTTTGCAATAAGCTGTTGGCGATTCATATTGGTTACTGATTTACTATTCCCTGTTTTTGCAGGCAATACTTTATAAACTAGTCGAGCGTGAAACGACTACTTGATGGCATTTCCCTCTGGTAAGGTGCAGCGTGCACCTTTGTTTGTAAATGAAGATAGACAAGTCCTCTGTTGTGACAACTAGAAGAACTGTCAAAAGATGTCATCTTTTCTGTAAGTGTAATATAACTCTTATGACACATGCAGTTCGTTTCAAAGATTCTGTAACTTGAATGTCTAGGCTACCATGAGACAAGGACTGAGGGCTGCAAGTCTTTTCTGTTTTGAGTGGATGATCTATTGTGCATCAATAGAAGATAAAATTTAATCTTCAGTTGCATGGTCTGCACAAAAAGATCATCAAGTAGATTATTTTTGAGGTAGCTTGCATAGACAAACTGGAAGTTACTCAATTTTAGACGCTTCCTTTTTACTTTGTGGCTCTTTCCTTGTAATAAACTCTTGGAATTGACGCGGCAAAACGGTTGAACTAAATAATTTCTCATCACATACAAGGCATTGTTTTTCGTGCACATGGCAAGTTTATACACTTCCCAAGTTCCTACTTAACCAAAGCTCTTGTAATTGTTGGTGTTAATACGGAGGAAAATGTGTGCTATGATCCTTCTATACGCCTCAGAACGCAATAGGGAAGAGATTGAGCTTGACAAGTTGATACGATGCCCAGTTGGAATAAAGCCTTCAGGACATCAAACTGTATATATTAAAACTTTAGACCTCAAATTTGGAGGGTCAAATCAAAATCGGCCGTGCGGTAATGTCCAGCCACACCGGCATCTTCAGTGGCGCCAACTGCAAAACCAGAGTAGAAAAAAAGGGTAAAAGAGAGTCAAACTTTCGAGTTTTGACATTAAAGTAGTTGGGGAGCATTGATTGCTGAGAACAAAGCAATTAGTTTATTTCATTTAGTAATCTGAAATAGTACAACAAACAAATTGTAGCAGCAGACGACTTTTGGATTTTGTCCCAGCCATCTTGGTTTCTAGTTGATGCAGACCCTTGTTGCAGAGCTGAGCTAGCGAAGCTTTTGATTCTCATCATGACTTGTGCCTCCACTGATGGTGTCTTAAAGGGTCTTGATGAGCTATAGAAGAAAGGGAACTTGAACATTTTCGCAGAGGATCAAATCGAAGAGCTTAAATTTCAGTTCATGTTCATCAGAATATTTACCAAGTGGAGGCCAGAAATCCAGGATTACTATTACATCCAATTTTGTTATCGAACTATGGAGGATCAGGTACGATATGCTGAAACCCAATTTCTTCAATCAACAAACATCGATGCTAACAACTTGGTTGGTACAATCTACAAGGATCTTTCTGATAAACATAAATCTTTAGATCAAGAAATCCATTTTCTTGGTGGCTATTATTTTGAGTATCATCAGAACACTCGAATGAGTTATGAGGGCATGGAAGTTGAGAAAATTATGATGGAACTAATCATCCCTTTACAAGAAAATCGGAAATATCTGCTCAGAAACAGATTTCTTGTGGAAGAGATAAAAAAAACTTGAAGAGAAGTTAAGATTACTGACAAATTTCTTGAAAGTTATGGAAAAGGAAGAAAATAAGATGAAAAAGGTGTCTTAATTCGTGTTCAAGTTGTCGTTGAAAATGCTCTGGTGCTGTCCTTCTTGTGCTCTGTGAAGTGTTCATTCAAAGAAACATACTTGAGAGTGAAGCTTTTTGATCTGTTATTAAAGATAAACCATGTTGAGCCAGAGATCAGATTGTTTTATGTGGAAGCCTTGAAAGCTTCAAAAACAATAAATCCTAGGTCTATTGAGGTTGATGTTCAGGCTGTGCTTGCTGTGGATTTTCTGCTGGATGATCTTAAAGAACTGCTGCACATGAAAGCCAATCGAAGTGTTATGAGATAGAAGTCCTTTTTGAGGAACTGAGGTTCCTGAAAGATTTTCTCAATGTGGATCCCCACCTGAAGGACTATATGGAGCCAGAGAAATTGACTTCTCTGCTAATACAGATTGAAGATATGGCCAAGGAAGGAGTCAAAATCTGCCATTCACTCATTCTTTGCTGGCCAATTGGAACATGACATGAACGAGGAAAAGAGTCCTTTGCCCGATGATTTGCTAAATAATGTAAACTTTGCATGTAAGCCTGAATGCTTCTTCTCTTTCATTTCTTTATTTATATTAGTTACTTCTGGAGTCGAGCTCATCTGATGTTCGAGTTTCTTGTCCTTTGCTTCTCTCGATTGTTTCTTGTCCATCTCAAGTGATTGTGGATAAAATGATTGTAAACTATGTTCCACTAGCTTTCTTGAGTTGCATCCACAAGTCTTGTTCACTTCCACATTTTAGAAACTACATTGCCTTGCTTACAATCAGAAAACTTAGATAATGTTGCGCCTGATGAGAGCAGTCCTTCCTTCCATTCCCATGATGCAAGGCAATATATTCACATAATGTGACAAGTTTTCTAGATCAAAGACTGAGTGCTGTCTTTTGTGCATCTTTTCCATTTAAATAGAAAAACTCTGTACCTTCTCTTCTGGTCAGAATATATCTACCTATCTAATATATTAATTACAGATATGCTAATATACAGCTAATATAGTAGATCATAATCAGCTGCCCTTGATTAGCGTAATTAGTAGACCATAGCAACTGCCCTTGACTTTTGCATTTAGTAGTAGATCAGATCCCATAATCAGCTGTCCTTGACTTTTGCATTTAATAGACCAGATCCCATAATCAACTGGCCTTGACTTTTGTAATTAGTAGACTCGATCCCATTGCCCTTGATATAATGCACATTGTCATGCAACTAAAGCAAGTCCCTTAAAAACTTGTGTCCTCAATTTCTTTCTTCATTGCAGCAAAGGAGAAGGAAAAGGAACAATAGGAGAACCAGATGCTTGCATAAATTTGAGGGCAGGTTCTTGTACGAATAGGGGGGGAAAAGCCCGATTCCGCCTGTTGTCCCGAAATGTTGCACGGTCCAAAATGGACTGGCAAAGCAAATTTGGAAATCAGCGACTGCAAAATTTTTCAGCCATGATAAATACAACTTTACCAAAGAATATCCCAAGTTTTACATTTTATATATGAGTTTGTACAACGGTTACTCGAGTATGTACAATTATTTTGAACTGTTGTCACATATGACATGACCGAACAAATTTCAAGGTTTCAGTTTTAGCATAGTATGATATTTGCACTTCAAAAAAAAAAAAAAAAACACTTCATCCTTTTTTTTTTTTTACTTAGTGAAATGACACAAAAACCTGTCAAAATTTCTAAGGGACAAAATTGTGCCTCTATGCATACATGAATAACTCTTAAATTAGTTTTAAATTATCGTACAAATAATAATAAAGAAAACTCTCAAAAATGATGATTTTAAAACTTTCGTATTTACATGAGTTGTTTAATAGTTCTTGAACAAAGTATTGGATTTTGTTGTTTTGAATTGTATATTACCTTTGAGTTTGTTTATTATTTTTCAGGTGAAATTTTTACAACTTTAAACAATGTTAAAGGTTTTATTTTTTTAGAAATTGTAAATGATACAAAAAAAAAACCTACCAAAAACTCTAAGAGACAAAATTGTGCCTTTATTTATTCATCAATAAAAATTGTTAATTTACTTAGTTTTTTCTATTCTTAAATTATTTCTAAATTGTCATACAAATAATAACAAAGAAAATTCTTAATAATGATGATTTTAAAACTATCTGTTCACATGAGGTTTTCAATAGTTCTTGAATGAAGTACTAGATTTTGTGGTTTGGAGTTGTATATTTCTTTTGAGTTTGTTTATTATTTTTCAGGTGAATTTTTATAACCTTAAGCAATGTTAAAGTTTGTTTTCTTAGAAATTTAAAAAGAATTAAAATTTTGTAATCAACCCTGGAGAGATCTCTATAAACATAATACAAAATGATCATTAAACTATATGTTTTGAAGGTGATTTTGGCATTAAAGTTGTAAAAGATTCTAGACTATAATTTTTTTCTGAATGCTAATATTGTTTACCTTAACTTTTTTTTTTTTTTTATCAAAAGAGATAATAGTAATACTTCTAAAATAACAAATAACCAACCAAAGCAAAAAGGAGGATTATAGAACAAGGGATGACAAGTAAGGGTGGAGTGTCTAGAACTTTTTTAGAGTGTCAATATATTATTTACCTTAACATTTTTAATTACAAAAGATAATAATAATACCCCTAAAGTAGTTTTTAATTACCAACCAAAGCTAAAGGAGGATTATAGAAAAAGGAATAACAAATAATGGTGGAGCGCCTGAAACTTTTTTTTTAGAGTGCCAATAATAATATTACCTTAGATTTTTTTTTTTACCCTACCCAAAAAAGATAACAATAGCAAATTATCAATACTCCTAAAGTAGCAAGTTACCAACAAAGCAAAGGGAAGATTATAGAAGAAAGGGACCCGACCCATTGAGCTTCGCGGAAAATACGGGTTCGGGCTAAAGCTTCTGTAATCCTCACTTAACCACGCTGCACACCTGCCCGCCGATAGCAGCTGCTTCCCGAGTTTCCAGAGTTTCCATCCACCACCGCTAACTGCCGCCCTATGCAGCTGCTGGAGATTAATGGTAATCCATCAGTGGCATCATCTTCTCAAATACCCAAAATTCATTTGGACCAATTAAATTGAAAAGCCAAATCTTCATCTTTTTCTTCTTCTTTACGCACATGCATGTAATCTTAATTTCAGTTTTTATCCGGCAAGTTCTCTTTTTTATCCGATTTATGATGACCCTTTATGCCAGAGCTTCAAAATCTGTCATCTCCAAGAATTTTCTAAAGGTTGAGGTAAAGTTATTATTTTTTGCCTCAATTCATCAGTCTCATTGCCACCCTGTGTTTATTGGTAATACTGCAGATTTAAATAGTATCAACTTTAAAGATATGTCTCCAGTTATATACTCAGTTAATAAGCATTCAGATAGTTATTTTCAGAATTTTATTTTGAGGACAATTCTTGAAAAGCCTTATGTTGCTGGGAATAGTTTATGGATTTTTCCTGACCATTATCATGCTGATTCTGAGCTGTTAATAAGGGTTCTTAATTCAATTCAAGAAAAGCCGAAAGTGGCCCTCAAATTGTTTAGGTGGGCTGAGGGGAAACCGGGGTTCAAGTATTCTGAGTTTCTGTTTTGTACGATTCTTGATGTTTTGGTACAGCATGGTTTTATGAGGTCTGCTTATTGGGTTGTGGAAAGGGTTGTAAGTGTGAATCTGAGTAGTGTAATGGATGTTTTGATCGACGGTTTTTTGAATTCGAAAGTTTCTGTTAAGGTTCTTGATTTGGCTTTGTGGGTTTGCACGAAAAAGGAGAATGTTGAGCTTTGTTTATTGGTTTTTGATAAGATGATGAGGAACGGGTTGTTGCCAGATGTTAAGAACTGTAATAGGATTCTCAGAGTGCTTAGGAATAGGGGTTTTATCGGGAAAGCCAGGGAGGTGTACAGAATCATGGGCAAGTTTGGTATCAAGCCAACGATTGTTACATATAATACAATGTTGGATTCTTATTGTAGAGAAGGGCAAGTGCAAGAAGCAGTGGATCTTCTTTCAGAAATGCAAAGGAGAGGGTGTTTTCCTAATGGTGTTACATATAATGTGTTGATTAATGGACTATCAAAGAAAGGGCAGTTTGACCAGGCTAAAGGGTTGATTCAAGAGATGTTGAACAAGGGATTGACGGTTTCGGCTTACACATATAACCCTTTAATATCTAGCTACTGTGCTAACGGAATGCTTGTTGAGGCGTTGGGCCTTGCTAAAGAGATGGAAATGAGAGGAGCTTCTCCTACACTATCTACATATAATACATTAATGTATGGCCTTTGCAAACAGGGAAGAGTTGGTGATGCCTGGCAATGGTATCCTGTGGTGTTGAAGAAGAATTTTGTTCCAGATATAGTGTCATACAATATTTTGATTTATGGCTATTGTCGAGTGGGTAATGCCATGGCTGCTACCTTCTTGTTAGATGAGTTAAAACGCAGGAAACTCATTCCTACAGTTGTTACGTACAACACAATTATTGACGGACTATGCAAACTTGGGAACTTAGAGGATGCAAGGCAGCTCAAGGATGAAATGGTTGATCATGGTATATCCCCTGATGTATATACCTATACGATTCTAGTAAATGGTTCTTGCAAGGCAGGACGCTTGTCTATGGCTGCAGAATTCTTCGATGAGATGTTGCATAAAGGCTTACGGCCTGACCGCTTTGCCTATACAACTCGAATATCCAGTGAATTGAAACTTGGTGATGCATCCAAGGCATGGACTCTGCAAGAAGAGATGCTTGCAAAAGGATTCCCACCTGATATGATAGTCTACAATGTTTTTGTGGGAGGGATCTGTAAGATGGGGAACTTAAATGAAGCATATGCAGTGTTGCAAAAGATGGTATTCGACGGCCTGGTGCCTGACCATGTCACCTACACAAGCATTATTCATGCTTGCTTGGAAAATGGGCGTGTTAGAAAAGCCCGGGAGTTATTTCATGAGATGTTAAGCAATGGCTTGTCTCCAACTGTTGTGACTTACACAGTACTGATTCATGCACATGCTGGTCTGGGAAGGCTAGAACTAGCACTTATGTACTTCTCAGAGATGCAGGAGAAGGGGATTGTGCCAAATGTGATAACATATAATGCACTGGTAAATGGTCTTTGCAAATGCAGAAGGCTCGATCAGGCTTACACGTACTTTTCTGAAATGAAAACAAAAGGAGTAATACCTAATAAATATACTTACACCATTTTAATAAATGGGAACATTGACTTGGATAATTGGATGGAGGCTTTGCGATTGTATATAGAAATGCTGGATATGGGAATAAAGCCTGATTCTTGCACACACAGTGCCTTGTTAAAAGATCTAAACAAGGACTATAAATTATATGCGGTGCAATACCTTGACTATGTAGTCGGGAAGTGAAGATAGAGCTGATGAAAGGACTTGAAATAACCATACGCATAACACTGGACTTCTGAGGATTTGGTGTATGAATGGGATACTGAATTGCTAAGGATGTTGTACATGATTGAAGAATTCAATATCTCCTGGAACTATGTGCTTTTCCAGGATGAATGACTAGGTACGAGTTCCATTTCCCTGAATTTTTCTGTAGCACAGATTTTGAGAAAACTTCTCTTCATTGTGAAGCAAGTACCAATAGATGTTATCTTGTTCATAATCACCTGAAATTTTGGTTCTTCAACTTGATAGATATGCAGTCGAATGACTATTCACTAATTGAGAATGATGCACACAGCTAGTTTTGTGTAGAATCTCTTAAAATTTTTTTGTCCAATTTTGAATAGTGTTAACTCGGATCAATCTAAGTATTTGTTTCCTGGCATTCCTGATAGAATTGATAGTCTTCTGTTTTACAAATCCATGAGAATGAACCTTAGATTGCAGCAAAGTTTTGAAGGAATTACAGAGTTATTTTATTCCAAAAAATAGTTTCTGCTCTTATGTTATCTCTCTTCCTCCCTATCCTTCCCTTTTGGCATAACTGACATAACTGTTATTGAACATAACTTTGATTTTGGATCTGAAGCAGAGTGGCCCCATAACTTTGCTTGGTTTAAACCTTGATCTGAATATTTATTTGTGAAAGGACCAACCTGCTTGCTAGGTTATGGATTACTGAAATAAGGGCTAGAGGAAGTAGAGTTAAATTGTTTACCTTGCATCAATAATTTTAAGGAAATGTTTAAATGTTCAGTGATGACCAGAACATCAAATAAAGGTTGAAAATCTTTTTTGAGAAACTACTCAAATCATAATTTGTTGACAAACTTAAGTATGAAGTGACTATTATTTTGGAGGACTTGAAATTTTCATAAAATGGTATATTGAAGTAAGAAAGGCCATGCATTCCTATTGGAGTTTGGAAGTTCTAAGGAGCTCAGAGGAAAGGAACTGACCCACCATCAAGGATAAACTATCTCAGCTAACTACATTTGCATCATGACTAAGAAAATGTTTTAAGTCTATACAGATTCTATTACTACTATAACTGTGCAAGTTAAATTTAAAAGTCTTCAGATTGACATAGAAGTGATGATTCATGCAATTGGAATTGTGAGATGGTGAATAAGCAACAGGAAGGTGTGAGACTACCAAGAGTGGAGACACTTTATTTCCTGCAAATCTGTTTAGAAGAATATAGGAAGCAAAGAGAAAATTTTTCTGTGTGTTGTTGCTGACATAGGGAAAGCTTATTGGTGTTAAAGCTATTATGATTTTGGAGGAAAAGAAGTCAAAAACAAGGTATTCATGAAGAAGATGAAGAATCTTGAGAATTTTAATCACTAAGTTGCATGAAGAGTGGTTCAAGTGCTTAATGCTTTTGCCATGACCATGGGTGAGTAAACTATAGAAATGAAGGTTAAGGTACCTTGGTAAAGTTCATTGCCAATAGTATAATTTCTCTTGAGAACAAGAAGAGGAATCAATGTGTGGTTCAGAGCTGGTGAGTGAGGTGCTTGAAATCATATTTAGTTCTGGAAGGGTTTATGGAAACTCTGTATTTTATGTGAACATAATCTTGTTAATTGATTTATTAGTCCTCTCTGGATATATATGCCCATATAACCTAGTAAATTACATGGATGAATATTTTCTTTCGTTAATTTGTCCACCATGGACAGTTATTCTACAATGATTTTGTTTTCAAGTCAGATCACTTTGACTAGATAATGAGAATGTAAATTCTTAAATTTGTACAGCTACCGTAATGTTTATTGACCATTGATAGTTGCACAATCAGCGAGTTGGTGCTTGCTCTGAAGAAGTTGGGGAAGAAATTGTATACTTCTTCCTTCCAAGAGTATAGTGAGTTTCCATTTCTGTCTAAAATTATAAATTTTATTAATGCATGCTTTGGAACTGTCATTGTTGCGGAAATCATAATTCTGGCGCATTGACGACAGGATGTGCACTGTTTGCCAAGCGGAATTCAATCTGGTTCTGAGACAGTTTGAGTGCCTCTACTTCAACTTAAAACAGGCTGCTAAAAGCTGGACTTCTGAAGGTTAACTTCTCTTGTAACCTCTGTGGTTAGCGAATTTCATGCTTAATTGTGCTTGTACAATGTTTAAAATGTTTGCATAGCTATGACCTCTAATAAACTGGTGTTCTTTTTTTCCCCACAATGTATTAAGTTCGTTGTTCTACAGTACTTCTTGTGTAATACTTAACTTCTCCAATGCAGCCAGAATGTGATGGGCTACTCTCTTTTTTTCTTTTGGGGGTTTTCTCTCTGTTGTTCTTTATATGTTGAAAGGTGCTCAGTTTGGTACAGGTTTCTTCAGTCTTGTAGTAAATTTACCTCATTAATCATCCCTAACCTTTCTCAGGTAACATAAAGGCCAGTGGTGCTGCAAAGGGTGTACATGTTTGATGCAGAATTATGCGGGTCCTATATGTGTTTATGCGGTAAGTTGTGAGCACTTTACAGATCGATTTAATTGGTCATAGAAGTAACTGCCACGCCTTCAAGCTACGTAGGCCATGGCCCAATTTGTGGTTTTAGGGCAACCAGGCAGCTAAAACCATGAAAAGATGTTTTGGAAAATGTGAGCCATTGTCAGGCTAATTAATTTAGAATACTGAATGATTACTCTGGACATCAGCTTCTTTCGCCATTTGACTCTAGATATACATGGACACAAGTTTATATGATTTATGAATTGAAGATGATGCCTGGAACATTTTTCCTGATATAGTTATTTGTAATTTATCTTTCATGTTCTATACACTTCCCTCTCTACCGTTCATTGTGTTTGCACGGTGACTTGTACCCACTAATGACAATGATTCACTGTTTGATGGGTCTTATTTTATTTATCTCCAATTTGCAGTTCTTTCCTTCTTAAACATTGTACTTTCTTTGTTAGAATGTTTGACAAGCCATTATTTTTTGTGTCAAAGCTTAATATAGGACTTAAAACTTTAGTAAGTGATGAATGTTAACTTTAACAATGTTTCTATGCTGTAAGTTTTCAGTTTTGCATTTTTGTTAAAGTTACTTATATTTAAGATATTTTTGTCTTTAAAGTTAAAAGACTGAAACAGTAATGTTACAAAGGCTGCAATGAGGGATTGCAAATGGTTGAAAGATGGAAGCTGATGATGCTTCTTTGCCTTATGTATTTGTGATTTTGCTTTATTTGCTCAGTTATTGGCAATTTATGCAGCTCTTGCTGATATTCATGCAGAAGGTATGATGCTGATACTACTAGCACTTCCAATCTCTGTCTCAAGAGATATGACAGTGAGTGCACGCTGAATGCAACAAAGATCTTATGCGGAGGTTTGAGGGAAGGCTCGGATGTAAGTTTGTTTCTGATGCGAAGGAAGGATGGAATATTTTCCTTTTATCATTGATATCCTAGAACCCTATAAAATGCTAAGTACCTGTTGCTTTGGTGATTGGCAAGTTAATTAGGTTTTGACTGTAGATGCTGGGATGGGATGCAGAATGTTTTTTTGTCCTATGCTGTATTATTCAATTTGCGTGAAGTGTATGACTCGTGAACCACAGATTCTTGGATTTTTAATTTATTTGTTTTGTCAGTTGCTTTCTTGAAGTTTAGATTGTCGAGCCAAGGTATTTTTGGGGGTGTTTTTAAAATACACTATAGTCTTGTATATGAAAAACTTTTATTATAATTGTTTGTTGGAGTATTCTTAAAATTTAAAATTTTATGGGATTATTTAAAAAAAAAAAAAAAAAACCACCAACCACCATCCCCATCCTCTCTCCACTTCCATGGCCACTGTCACCGCCACCACTACCTCTCCCCTCTCCTTCTTCCTCCCCTCTGCTCTTTCCTCCGGCTCCCTCCTCGCCTCCCCCTTCTCTTCTGATCGTGGGAAAAGGTGGTGGGTGATAGAAGAGAAGTGGTAGGATTTTTTTTTTTTTTTGTGTTTTTTATAACTTGTTTTTGAGATGTGTGTTTTTAGATTTTTTTTTACGGTAAATTCCACGAACAAAAATAGTTTATGAAAAAAAAAAAACCCTAATCCAAACAAAGTTTTAGTTATCTTGATAGATCCCTTTTAAAAAAGTCAGTCGAAAGTTCCCTCGTCAAGTAAAGTCGAGATGCACTTCCTTGATGTCTTCATTTGCCCAAAGTATCTGGTTATTTCCGCGAGCATGACATTTAATTCTTTAGATTCTTCATCTTGAAAGCTTGTCAGAAGGCCAAGTCATTGGTCACTCATTGGTTGGCTGCTGATTGTGATAGTACAATTCTGCTCCAACGAAAAGCATTGGATGTGTATTCTATTATTCATCACTGTGACAGTTCCAAGAAATTCGTTCTGAAAATATGCAACGAGAATCACTACTGAACTCCTGAAACTGGTCAATGACACGTTATCTTCTCTGTCATTTCTAAGTTTTTTTTCTCGTCAATACAGGCAGTCCTTGTACGTTTCATATAAAAGTCCACCATTTGCCAATTCTCTTGAGTCACATAGAACCACTCTAAGTTCAAGGCTCCTAAGTTTCTGAGTGGCAAAACATTTCTTTCTCGAGGTTATCGAGTGAGTCAAGAGTTGACAATGGATTTTGCATTTCCAAGCCATTCGAATTTTGCCTCCCATAAAATTTGTCACATATGTGACGGTGTTCATTGATCAGTTTCGATGGAGTTTCTACTCACATCGATTCCCCTCCCCCTCCACCAGAATAGATTAATTTAGGTTATAGAAATTCTATCGTATCAAAAAAAAAAAAAAAATCTCTTTCAAAGGTAGCAGAATAAATACATTATTGGTAAAAATCCAAACAAACCTGACAGTTACAGTACAAAATTTCGCTTTCCTGTTTGGAAGGTACCTGCCTCGTAATTAACCTCAAGTGAAGAATGCCCTAAATAACATGTTGGATGATGCATATCAGCTTTAATAGTGAAAGCATGTGTTCGTTCTGCATAATTCTTGAATATGAAGTGATCTGATGTGATGTGATGGATAGGTAAAGATTTTCTACTGTATTTTACAATGAATTAGATTGTACTTGAACCCTTTCTAAAAATAATACAAAAACACAATTATGATGAACTTGATACTACTTGGGAGATGCTTCATGAACGTGAATAGCTCCAACTCCAAGAAGAAAAAAAGAAAGAAACTGTACCGAATCTACTGATGTAGAGAAGTCAATCATAGGTTAGTTACTTTGGTGTGCTTGAGCCATCATTTGTACAGCTCCTACCATGTTTTTATTTTATTGGAATTATTAAAGAAAAAAAAACTTTCAAGACTGTATAAAAACTAATTTCGTTTTAGTTCATTAACGAAGGACACCAACTAGAGTAGTGCTCGAGGATTAACAACACACGTAAAAGAACCAAAATTCAAAGGGACGAGTATTATATATATCTAAGTATAATTGACTCTACTTTGTATTATCAGGCTACATATTCCACTATAATTATTTTTCTAGTACGAGGCAATAAATATGCCATAAGATTGTTTTCTTTATAGTAGTATAAACTATCATATTGTGTTTGGTTGATTAGTCTAATATTATTGTGCTAGCCTGTCTCCATTATTTTTTTGCGTTATCAGTTTTTTTTTTTTTTTTGGGTTATCAAATTGTTCTTTTATGGCTATGGCTGTAAAAATAAATAAAATTCAAAGGCAGGGATTAATAATTTTCTAACATTAAGCATACCCAAAATAAAAACACAATAATATCTGGTAATTTGGAGAATTGTAAATTGTAATAATTCTGCAACCTATTCATGTTCGTGTTGGACTATTAATCATGGGATTTTTGTTTCAAGTTCTAAAAGTAAAACCACCCTTTAACCTCCTATATATACTAAATAGATGTGATTTTGCTAATGTTATGATGCAGCAAAATTTTTGGTTTTTTGCTAATGTTTGGTATTAGCAGCACTATTATTAAGCAATGGAGGCTTTTAAGTCATCCTGAGTATTTAGATATTGATCTAAATCTTGCATGCTCACATTCAATCAATAGATATCATCACAAACAAGATTTCAGAATATATGTTTCTTGACTTCTCTTCTTGTCAGATGTTGATATTTTGGTGAAGATCTTACAGTTGTTATAACAGTGGAGTTTACATATCCACAATTTATCCTTGAACAACATGTATATTAATCCAACCTCCATATATATATATATATTTCTCTTTTATCCTTGAACAACATGTATATATATTAATTGTTTTAGAACAAGCTGAAAATTTTAAGGTTTTTGAGAATACATATTAGAAAGATGACAATACATTTCCCTTTGTTTGAGGAATTGAACAACCCTTTTCCAAGTAAGCATCGATCTTCCCAAGCAGATCTTGAAAATCATTCAGAAAATGTCTCTTGTTCCATGCAAAATTTTGAATCTGACAAGTTGAAAGGGATAACTTGAGCATGACTTTACCTGTTAAAAATTGCAGCATCTTACTTATCTCTCGATTGTGTCGCCGAAGCCAGTTTCCAAAAAAAAAAAAAATTAAGGAAACTTAGCCTTGCTAGATTGGAAGGCCTCATGAGATGTTTGTAAGTTCATGGCAACCAAAAATACGTAGCCTTGCTAGATGCTGGAATTCAAGTATGAAAACCGGATCACATGAATCCTATATTCTCATAAGTCTAACCACCGAAATACTAATTTCTTTCTTGTTTTTTTGTTTTTGTGGGGAAAGTGCTAGAAAAGGAGCTCACCTCTTTGTCCTACCTCAAATGACGGTCACAGCTAAGCACATGCCTCAACCGATCACATTCTGGCTCTCAAAAAACAATCTTCTGAAGAGACATAGAATTCCCTTTGATAAGACAATTTTACAAAGTTCCCTCTTTTGTTCCTCTTAAATAAATAAAAATTTCTGTCAAACTCCTCCCACAAAGCACTATAAAGGCACTAGTGCAGCAGAAACAATTTTCCAAACTTTTGGAATCCAGACAGAAAAAAAAAAAAAAGAAAAAAAAAGACATGGCATGCCTCTCTTTCTCGGCCTGTTCTACTGTTACATGCTCAAGCAATAGGGATGGCCATGAACCAAACGAGCAAAATATCAGTAGTGTCAAAATCAATGGCACTTCTTGCTATCCTTCTGCTAAGGTTGAATTATCAGGCCAAAGGAATGGAGATGTAACAGTTGCTTCTGAGAATCTTTACATCAGTACTCAGGAGGTTCGACAGAACATTCCAACAAAGAAGCAACTGGTTGATCCTTTTCGTCAAGGGCTGATTATTGAAGAGGGAGTTGGTTACAGGCAAACTGTTGTCATTCGATCATATGAAGTTGGTCCTGATAAAACTGCAACACTTGAGAGCGTACTCAACCTTCTTCAGGTGATTATTCCAACATTTTATATGTAGATATGATTATGCAACTGAATATGTGCTTATCAAAGCTGCAAAATGCAGGAAACAGCATTGAACCATGTATGGATGTCAGGCCTTCTTGGTGATGGATTTGGAGCAACACATGGTATGATGAGGAACAATCTTATTTGGGTTGTTTCAAGAATGCAAGTTCAAGTTGATCATTATCCAATTTGGTAAGTCTCATTATCAAGAGTAGTTCTTCCATGCTTAGAGTTTCAGCTACTTGATTAATCTTCACGGGCTCTAGTTTTTGCTGTTTATATGCACAAAATCTTTAATATGAGTTGTTCCGTCTCATATTGAACCACAGTTTAGAATCCTCGTCTGCATAAAATGGCAGAAGCCACCGCAGCTTCTAATGAGGACAGTTTTTTGCAGTGACGCTATATTGCTAGAACCGTCCAATAGAAGAAAATTGTAACTTTTTCGATCGCATGACAAAAGTTTCGGCAAAAATTTGTAATATCTGCAGTCTCGCGTTAGAAACGTTCACTAGCACATTGAGATCTTCGCCATGACGTGGAAAATTGTTGAAAACCAAAGAGTGCACGGTTCCTTTTGCTTTGCTTTTGTAGTTTTGTGGTTTAGTCTACCTAGATTTTTCCTGTTGTTTTACACTACACAAAAGGCTGCTGCTGACAGAAACAGTAAAACACGAGAGACAGACCAACCCTTCGTGTCTGGTTAAACTAAGAATCCGCTTGTTCTTGTTAAAATTAAAATAAAATGAAATCAGCAGGTCAATACCTTTCTAGCAGAAACTAACATAGTTTTTTAACAGTTTCCATCCATGAAAAGTATAGTCTGTTAATTAGAAAAACCTGCTAATTTACTGTCACATAATCATGCACAATAAGAAGTGAGACAAATTTGTTCATCATCATGCCACATGTTCTGACTCTTGCAAAATATCTTGGCTACTGTATATAAGGGGTGAAATAATGGAAATAGACACATGGGTTGGAGCATCAGGAAAAAATGGCATGAGGAGGGACTGGCTGCTTCGAAGTCATGCCACAGGACTTGTTTTCGCTCGTGCAACAAGGTGAAGCTCAAAATATCATCTTTTTATCTTCTGAGGGATTTAGCATTTTCATGTTTGAGCTGAGGATCTCTTGATCGTTCAGTACATGGGTGATGATGAACCGGCAAACTAGACGCCTGTCGAAAATGCCAGATGAAGTCAGGGCTGAAATCTCCCCATGGTTCATTGGGCAGCAAGCTATCAAGGAAGACATCCCAGAAAAAATTGAGAAGTTGGATGATAATGCAAAATATATCATTTCAGGCTTGAAGGTGAGTCCAATAACTCGTATTCTTCTTCCCATGGAAAGATAATTTTACTTATCCATGGTTTTATTTCTGGCAGCCAAAAAGGAGTGATTTGGATATGAACCAGCATGTCAACAATGTCAAGTATGTTTGGTGGATGCTTGAGGTAAAAATTAACTGCACAAAAACTCTCTACTATATGGTACATAAACGGATGGTATATTAATATCCACGTCTGGAGTCCTAAATAACTGAACCCTAAGTTCTTCTTCAGGCAATTCCTGACAAATTTTTCGAGAATCACCAGCTTTCTGGCATCATTCTAGAGTACAGGAGAGAGTGTGGAAGCTCAGATGTCGTCCAATCCCTCTGTGAGCCTAATGAAGGTGGACTTATTGCAGATGGAATTCAACAAGATAACAACATTCGTCTACTGAGCGGATTTTCACGGTCATCAGGAGTCATTGAAGGCAATGGACTGCTCCAATCTTTAAATCCAGGGCCATCCAGCTATACACATCTTCTCCAAGCAAAAGGAGAATCCAGAAATGAAGAAATTTTAAGGGGAAAAACAACATGGAATAGAAAGATCAATAGCCTGCCTTTGCAGGGATGAATCAAGAGGTTATGGAAAAGGGATTAGGCTACACTGCTTGCTAGCTAATCCTCAGGACCATAAACTCGAAGCAAAATCAATTTGCTGGCGTCAAATCAGAGTGTGAAAATTGCATTCTCTGTAAATTCGATGAAAATTTTCACCTAAACTTCTGCTAGAGTTATAGAATTGTACAAACCGTTAATTCTCATTAGTTGTGCAGTGTGTGAGATGTCCAAAAATGTGCAGTTTGGAGCCTAGAAATGATTGGTAGATTTCGAAATTGCTCTACATCAGCCAGCATGTATTTTTCATTAACTTTGCTAATAGAGTTTGGTAACAAAATTGAGACAATTTGTGCTGTATTTACTACATTTTGGTGTGTCATTCCAGTCAGGGCAGACAAGGTTCTTTTGCTGCTCATAGATGTCACCTAGTCTGAATAGACTACCGACTGACTAGGAAATAGAATCTACTAGATTATACCGCAGATGGACTTGGGAACAATCGATAAAACTACAAGGACTTGTTCCAGACTAGGACAGCAAAGGACAATTTAAAGGTAAACCAAGAAAATGAGTGTTTCAATTATTTACACCCAGATTGTCCAAATTCCTGGGAATATTAGATCTTTAATTTTTTTAAAGGGGTGAAAAAAAAGATTAAGCGAAATAAACTAATGATGTTCTGAGCGAGTAATGATTAATTTAGACCATTTTTAATTCTTTTATTGCTGCAAGTAATAATACATGTGGTTTGCAAGTGAATATATTTTCCCAAGATATAAAACTTTTACTAACATACTAAATTTCTGTGTAAAACTTTGATGATTGGCATAATATAAACTAAAAAACTATATAATGAATAAAATCAAGCAATTGATAGGTGTACAAAACGTTTACCATAGATAAATTAATTAAAAGTTTATTATGCATTCTACAGTTGGAAAACCTCCGAAGATGGAAAATTATCATATTTAAACTAAGTTGTTGGCATAATATTAACTAAGAAACTATATAATAAATAAAATTAAGGAATTGCCGGTTGTACAAAATGTTTATTATATACAAAGGGATTAAAAATTTATTGTGCATTCTACAATTACAAACTCTGAAGATGTAAGATTATAATATTTAAACTAAATTGTCACATATTTTACTTGAATTGTGACGGTAAGAAGATGAAATTTTCTACAATGTGTCAAACCAGTGCATACAGCAAAACATGTCCACAAAATGAGGGCCTTAAATATATTCATAATGGTGGTTGAGAAAAGAAGAGATATAAAGGATTCAAGTACTTAAGTTTTGTGAGAACCCGTAAAAAAACCCTAATCATTTTCCTAGGGTTTTAGTTCCCTTAATTGCATGTTTTCTGTATTTTCTGGCTTAGAAATATTTTCTTGGTGGATTTTATGAGTAATTATAGTTTTTAGATAATTTTTCTAATATTGGAGAGTTTTTAGAAAATTAAGAATATATATTGGACGTGGGACCCACTAGTGCGAAAAGTTCGGAAAAATTCGGCCAATTAGGTTAAATTCCGGATACTGTGTGAAATTTATCGGGTGTTAAGAGATAAATAGAGAGTGGGATTTGATTGATGTGAGAGGAAACAAAAGGATTGACATGCATTAATGGAGTGCCAAATGTCACTTGTTGGTTGGTTGGACTTGTAGACAACTATTCATACTTTTGACTATTTTTGACTAAGTGGTTAATATCTCCAAAAAAATCACTAAAATTCACCATTTCTTCTCCTTGGTGGCCGGCCCTCTCAAGCTCAAGAAGGAAGAAAACTTCATCAATTTTCAAACTTTCATTTGGTTCCATCTTCCAAAAACAAATACCTAAACTAGATTCCACTCCATAAAATTCCTCCCTTGGGTGCTAGTAAGTAGTTTAGTGAAGTTTGTTTGAAGAGTTAAGGTGTCCAACATCTCTACCTCTCTTGGTTACTAGGTGAGTGGTGTGTGAATGCCCTCTTACACTTAATGAAGCTTAAGTTATGTTTAGTAGTGGCTAAAGTGATGATATATGTGATTTATTTCTTGGTTTGAAGTGATTTGGTGAAGTTTTTATTTTATTGATGAATTTTCTGGTTTAATATGATCTTGATGTTGTGGACTTGTATGATGATTGGCAATGGCCTAGAATGACTCTAGTAGGTGGGAATTATTGATAATTGCAACCAATTTTGGATTTGGATTGAAAAATGAAAAGTTAGGGTTTCAAAATCCCTAATTCTGTCCGGTTTTGGATCATAGGGTTAGAGGCCGAATTGGACTTTGTTCAAAACATGAAAGTTGTAGGTATTGATGAGTTTGAAGTGCCTGCAAAATTTCAGGTCATTTGGATTAGTGTAGAGTGAGATATGTCGATTTTACTGTTGCTGTTTTGGGTTGATCAGAATGCGAACACTGCACTAGTAATTGGCCATTTTGACTGGAATTGGTTTGGATTTTGTTGTTGGTGTCTTCTGATAAAATGTAGCTGGATGTCTTAGCTATCATATGCCTTTGGAATCAATGCATTTGGACTTGTGTAGACTGAAATAGACTAATTACAGCATAGTGCGATTTGGGAACCTGCAATTGCGGTTCTGGTTTGGTAATCTGCATTTTTGACCTAGTTGTGCTAGGATTTGGACTGAGTGGCCTTCTACATTGTTGTAGCCCTGTCTTTTAGCGTCGAGATGGTGGGTCTTACACCCTCATCCGATAAGTGTAGCGCATTTTGTGCCATTACCGCAAAAGTATGACGAAAACTGTTTTTTTGTTAAGGCCTAAGCTAATGCCATTTCTTAATTTCTGGTTATCTATGATGCTTATTTATGCATATGAAACCCTATTAGGGTTATAATTGGCATGGCTATATGACTCGTTATCGAGTCTCATTGCATTTGTTTGCATGTTCTAGGAAGTGACGTTGGTGCACGACGTTCGTTTAACGGCGGTGCATGAAGTATCACTTACGTGATTGGTGAGTATACTACTCACTTAAATGTTCTAATGTGGCTTTGCAATATGTGGTTGTGTTGCCTTGAAAGCTTATTTGGATATTGTAATTGATTAAGGTGAGGGTGTACTTGACCGCCCTCACCCCTTTTGATAGTATCACTGATTGTCTACTGCTTCACTGTCTTACTGAACTTGATATATGAGTTATTGCATTCCATTTCATGGAAACTGATTTGGTGTTGTTTGGACGAATGTCCAACGACCTTACTGTATCACTGAGCTCAACTCCGTTAGGTAGTCAATTGGATCGAGCCGGCGAAGGCTTGGTCGTGATAATTGACATGCCACGGGGACTGTACTGGAGAATCTTTTAGTAATGAGACTCTTGATTCCGGTAAACTCGAGTATTACCAAAATGACTGAATGGAGTGCGGGCCCGGTTAGGGAATGTTGGGTGGAAGGAATGGAAGTAAAGAATTGTCTACGGTTGGTTATTTTTTTAATATTGACGGAGGGTCAATGAGGTTGGATCAAGAATATAAGCGAGGAAATGGGCTCTTGAGAGCCGTCCGTATCCTTTCACTGTTTTGATTTACTTCTTATTTGTATACTTGAACTGAACGGTTATGCTTATGTGAAATTAGTTGCTATGGTGGTTGTATTCTCACTAGGCATTTAGCTCACCCCGTTTCTTTTGTTTTCCTTACAGGAATATGACTCTTTTGGAATGAATTTTGTTAAGTGGTTGCCGAATGAACTAGATGAATGCCTCTTTTGTATTATATATAAAATGGGACCCTAAATGTATCATTAGGGCCGTTTTCACTTTTGTTTTGGCAACCCACATATGTAGTGACTTTTGTATCACTTTTAAATGCCATTGTGGCTTGTAAATGGTTAATGTTATGTTGTATATGTATTTCGATGTTTGGTTGGGTTTCGGACGGGTCGGTTACTATTCATGGCCGACTCTGGATTTCATTTCTTTTATTTTGGGGTATTTTGCCCTTTTGCCTTGTTTGCGCGCATTATAAGTTTCAGAACGTGATAGATCGCTTTATACTGCACCGTTAGTCCTGGCGAGAGTTGGGCAGGCAGTCCGCTAACCTCTTTGGTTCGCCTTAGGGGAAGATGGGGCTGTCACAGGTGGTATCAGAGCCTAGGTTTGAATTAGCTTGGGTGTAATAGAAGTGCTTGACTTGAGGATTCTATTGCTTATACCTGTTAAGTGTATTCATGTTATTTCTTCCTTTGCTATAGGATGGATGCGAGTGGTGACCCTAGTGCTAGTCATTCGGGAGTGAGACCTCCCAGAGCACTTCCCGTGATCCCATATCAGATCAGGCAAAAGGGGGCCGTGGTGCGTTGGAGCCCGGCCAACTGCCTTCGACAGTGTGAGTGCCGTGATACTTATGCTTACCCGAACGCCTTAGTATTGGCGGTGGCGAAGGAGCGTAAGGAGCTAGCGGATGATAACACTAAATTGGAAGCTGTGGTTGCTACGTTGGAAGCTGAGGTGACTCAGGTTAGAACGGCCAATGAGAAGCAAGCCGCACGTATCAAAGAGTTAGAGTATGACGTGCTCGAGGTCGAGGACAGAGTTGACGACCTCTGCGACCAACTGAGGACGGCACGCGAGCGCGAGATTAAACGAGCTCGCAAAGTCAGGGGTCGCGCTGAGGCGATCCTTAATCTGTGTGACGATGGTCTTGAGGAGTCTAGCGATGAGGCTTCGTATGCGGGGGCTGAGGCGGGGGAGGAGTCTACCCCGTCGCCTGGATCCCAGACCCCAGCGACTGACTAGGCCTTGATCTTTAGGCATCTTTTGGATAGTTGGTGGTTTTGTATGTACATAGGGATAGGGATAGAGCCTTAGCTAACCGTTTTAGGTTGGGTTAGCTACGTGTAAATCTCTTTTGATAGGCCAATCCTCGGGGGGATCGTTTGTGTTTGTACGTGCTTTAGCCGTACTTGACTTGACTGATTGTATATATGTGTGTTTGTGATTATGCTTGGACTGTATAAATATGTGTTATTGTGCAAAGTTTAAGTGTTACTTACATGCCTTGTTACTGCTTTGGTTTAGTACTTTTGCCTAGACCGAGTAAAACTCATGGAGGGTACACGGAGTGGTCGGGGACGTGGGCGCGGAACTAGACAACCCACACCGGTTAGGGAAACGGGGGAAACCTCTACTGGAACCAATCTTGAACCACAAATAGACCCTAATGTGCAAATAGCTGCTGCTATGCAGCAAATGACAAACTTACTGGCACAAGTCGTGCAACAACAGGGCCAGAACCCAAACCCTAACCCCGGAAACCCTGGTAACCACATCGAGAGCGAAGATAGAGCTCTCGAACGTTTTCAGAAGTTTTCCCCGCCAAAGTTTGTTGGGGAACCCGACCCTGATGTTGCTGAGAAATGGCTTGAGAAGATGGTTGATATATTTGCCGCTTTACATTACCCAGACGAACGGCAGGTGACTTTTGCTGTGTTTCAACTTGAGGGGGCTGCCCGTTCCTGGTGGAACGTAATTAGACAGAAATGGGAGCGGGAGCAGACACCTAGGACTTGGGTGAATTTCATCCGGAAATTTAATGCAAAGTTTTTTCCTCCTCTAGTCCAGGAGAGGAAGGAGGACGAGTTTATCCGACTCCGGCAAGGGGCTCAAACTGTGGCGGAATATGAGAGTCAATTCACCCGCCTGTCCAAATTCGCGCCTGAGCTAATTATGACTGAGCAAAGGCGAATTAGGCGCTTTATTCAGGGCTTGAACGTTGAGATCCAGAAAGATCTCGCGGCGGCTCAAATCACTACGTTTAGCGAGGCAATGGAAAAAGCCCAACGAGTTGAAAGTGCACGGTTGCCGGTACGAAACTTCCAAGCTAAGAAGCGTGGCTTTCCTGGGAGTACTTCCGGACAGGGTGAAAAGACTACTCCTTCTAAATTCGGACGAGGAACGGGTGGTGGTCGACAATCTGGTTCGGGCAAAGGGACTCCATACAGGGGTGGTCAAGTTGGGCGAGGACAAAGGGGAAATGCTCAGAGTGGCTCGGTTTCGGCACCTCGTGGTCCCTGTGGGCATTGTGGCAAAGCAAACCACTCCGAAGATAATTGCTGGAGGAAACAGGGCAAATGTCTGCGATGTGGAAGTGCAGACCACCAATTGGCTACATGCCCGGTCCTGAAACAAGACGGAAAGGGGAGCCAACCATCGTCAAGGACCAATACTGGACCAGCCAAGGGAGACGGATCCAAACTTAAAGTTCCAGCTAGGGTGTATTCCTTAGAGCCCCATCAGGTCCCAGAGTCTTCCGAGGTCGTAGAAGGTACGATCCCTATTTTTCACCGCTTTGCCAAAGTTTTAATTGATCCTGGTGCCACTCATTTGTTGGTTAACCCTGATTTCATGTGTGGCATCGATATAAAACCTGCTAGTTTACATATGACCTGGAGGTTAGTACACCTACGGGAAATCAACGTTTGGTGACTAGTATGGTTTATAGGGATTGCGATGTTTGGGTAGGTGAAAGGAGATTTTTAGGAGACCTGATTAGCTTGTCCATTAAGGGGTACGATGTGATTTTGGGTATGGACTGGCTAGCCAAATATAACGCCCAAATGGATTGTAAAACGAAAGTAGTAGAGTTTCGCATTCCTGGTGAGGCAACTTTGAGATTAGATATAAGGGGTAGGTTAGCCTCATCCGCTCTAATTTCGGGCATTCGAGTTAGGAAACTGATAAGTCGAGGGGCGCAAGGATTTTTGGCCTTTTTAATTAATACCCCTACGGATAAGTCAAAAGTGGAAGACGTGGCCATAGTGAGGGAATTTCCGGATGTATTTCCTGATGAGTTAGTAGCCTTACCGCCGGAAAGGGAGATAGAATTCCTAATAGATCTTTTACCTGGAACTTCACCTATCTCAAAAACCCCTTACCGAATGGCGCCTGCAGAACTTAAGGAGGTTAAGTTGCAATTACAAGACCTTTTGGAGCGGGGGTTCATTCACGAGAGTGGATCTCCTTGGGGGGCTCCTGTCCTATTTGTGAAGAAAAAGGACGGAACCTTGAGGATGTGCATTGACTATCAGGGTCTGAACAATGTTACAATCAAGAATAAATATCCACTGCCCCACATCGACGAGTTGTTTGATCAGCTGCAAGGAGCAGTGGTCTTCTCCAAGTTGGACCTCCGACAAGGATACTATCAGTTGTTGATTAGGAAGGAGGACATTCCGAAAACTGCCTTCAACTCGAGATACGGGCATTACGAGTTCGCCGTTATGCCCTTTGGACTGACCAATGCTCCCGCCGCCTTCATGGACCTAATGCATAGGGTTTTTAAACCCTATCTAGACCGATTTGTTGTTGTGTTTATCGATGACATTTTGGTCTACTCTAAGACACGCGAGGAGCATGAGGAACATCTGAGAGTGGTATTGCAGACATTGAGGGAACATCAGCTGTACGCCAAGTTTAGTAAATGTGAGTTCTGGTTGGAGAAAGTAGCATTCCTAGGGCACGTGATCTCCCACGAAGGTATTTCGGTGGACCCAGCGAAGGTAGAGGCCGTGACAAATTGGAAGAGGCCAGAAAACTCCACGGAAATTCGCAGCTTTCTAGGGCTAGCTGGGTACTACCGAAGGTTCATTAAAGATTTTTCCAAACTAGCAGGACCTCTAACTGACCTGACGAAGAAGCATGGCCAGTTTATCTGGAACGACCGATGCGAAACAAGTTTTCAGGAATTAAAGAGAAGATTGACCATGGCTCCGGTACTGGTCTTGCCAAATGGAGTGGACGGGTTTGCAGTTTATGCGGACGCGTCGCGAGAAGGCTTGGGGTGCGTTTTGATGCAGAACCGGAATGTGATTTCGTTTGCCTCTAGAAAATTGAAACTTCACGAGCAGAACTATCCGACTCACGATTTGGAGCTAGCTGCAGTCGTGTTTGCTCTGAAAAAGTGGAGGCATTACCTATATGGGGTGACCTTTGAAGTGTACTCGGATCACAAAAGTCTTAGGTACCTCTTCTCCCAGAAGGAATTGAACATGAGACAACGGCGATGGATGGAATTTCTGGAGGACTACGACTGTACAATCAACTACCATCCGAGAAAGGCGAATGTAGTAGCTAATGATTTGAGTCGTAAAGTGCAAGTAGCGGGGTTAATGATTAAGGAGTGGGATTTATTAGAATCCGTGTGCGAGTGGAGACCCTGTCTTGGGAGCCATAAGGTGATATTTGGCAATGTTAGGGTGACTTCCGCTCTACTGGAACGCATCAAAGGGGCGCAAGGTGAAGATTTGATGGTACAGAAGTGGAGAGAGAAAGTGGAAAAGGGAGAAACTACGAACTTCAATTTGAGTTCTGAGGGCATTTTGAAATATCGACTCCGAATAGTGGTACCCAAGGATGAGTCTTTGAAAGCAGAGATTCTGGAGGAAGCTCATCGGTCCAAGTATACAATCCATCCGGGTAGCAGCAAAATGTATCAAGATCTGAAAGGAACCTATTGGTGGGACAATATGAAGAAGGAAATCGCTCAGTACGTGCAGAAATGTCTCATTTGCCAACAGGTGAAAACAGAGCATCAAAAATCATCGGGTTTGTTACAACCCTTGGAGATACCCGAATGGAAGTGGAAAAACATCACAATGGACTTTGTTTCAGGATTACCAAGGACGCAAAGGGGACATGATGCCGTTTGGGTGATCGTTGATCGATTAACCAAATCGACCCATTTCTTGCCGGTGAACATGAAGTATTCAATGGACAAGTTGGCCCAACTGTACATGGACGAGATAGTAACACTGCACGGTGTTCCTGTAAGCATCGTCTCCGATCGGGATCCACGGTTTGTATCTCGGTTTTGGCAAAAGTTTCAAGAAACCCTGGGGACGAAACTCAATTTGAGCACGACCTATCATCCTCAGACGGATGGACAGTCAGAGCGGACGATTCAAACTCTCGAGGACATGTTACGAACGTGCATTCTGGACTTTGGAGGCAACTGGGATCAGCACATGACCTTAGTAGAGTTCGCGTACAACAATAGCTTCCATTCGTCGATTCAAATGGCTCCGTACGAAGCCCTATACGGACGCAAGTGCCGGTCGCCGATTTACTGGGACGAAGTTGGTGAAAAGAAAGCTCTAGACCCAGCAACTATTCCATGGATGGAAGAGGCTCACGAGAAGGTCAAGTTGTACGGCAACGAATCCAAACATCTCAAAGCCGACAAAAGAGCTACGCTGATAATCGAAGAAAAGACTTGGAGTTTGAAGTTGGAGACTACGTATTTCTCAAGATCACACCCTTACGAAGTCTTACAGCGGGTAAAGGAAAGAAACTTCAACGGCGGTACGTCGGACCCTACAAGATCCTGCAAAGGGTAGGAGCGGTCGCGTATCGATTGGAACTACCGTCCAGTCTCTCTCGAATCCACGATGTATTTCACGTCTCGATGCTAAAGAAGTACCATCCTGACCCATCCCATGTATTGCAACCGGAGGATATCGAAGTAGATGAATCACTGGCCTATGAAGAGAAACCGGTCCAGGTACTTGATCGGAAAGTCAAAGAGTTTCGCAACAAGAAGATTCCATTAGTAAAGGTGCTGTGGAGAAACCACGGAGTTGAGGAAGCTACTTGGGAAGTGGAAGAGGAAATGCAGAAAAAGTACCCAAACCTTTTCGGGAATTAAGGTGAGAAATTTCGAGAACGAAATTCTTTTAAGGGGGAGAGAGTGTGAGAACCCGTAAAAAAACCCTAATCATTTTCCTAGGGTTTTAGTTCCCTTAATTGCATGTTTTCTGCATTTTCTGGCTTAGAAATATTTTCTTGGTGGATTTTATGAGTAATTATAGTTTTTAGATAATTTTTCTAATATTGGAGAGTTTTTAGAAAATTAAGAATATATATTGGACGTGGGACCTACTAGTGCGAAAAGTTCGGAAAAATTCGGCCAATTAGGTTAAATTCCGGAGTGGGATTTGATTGATGTGAGAGGAAACAAAAGGATTGACATGCATTAATGGAGTGCCAAATGTCACTTGTTGGTTGGTTGGACTTGTAGACAACTATTCATACTTTTGACTATTTTTGACTAAGTGGTTAATATCTCCAAAAAAATCACTAAAATTCACCATTTCTTCTCCTTGGTGGCCGGCCCTCTCAAGCTCAAGAAGGAAGAAAACTTCATCAATTTTCAAACTTCCATTTGGTTCCATCTTCCAAAAACAAATACCTAAACTAGATTCCACTCCATAAAATTCCTCCCTTGGGTGCTAGTAAGTAGTTTAGTGAAGTTTGTTTGAAGAGTTAAGGTGTCCAACATCTCTACCTCTCTTGGTTACTAGGTGAGTGGTGTGTGAATGCCCTCTTACACTTAATGAACCTTAAGTTATGTTTAGTAGTGGCTAAAGTGATGATATATGTGATTTATTTCTTGTTTTGAAGTGATTTGGTGAAATTTTTATTTTATTGATGAATTTTCTAGTTTAATATGATCTTGATGTTGTGGACTTGTATGATGATTGGCAATGGCCTAGAATGACTCTAGTAGGTGGGAATTATTGATAATTGCAACCAATTTTGGATTTGGATTGAAAAATGAAAAGTTAGGGTTTCAAAACCCCTAATTCTGTCCGGTTTTGGATCATAGGGTTAGAGGCCGAATTGAACTTTGTTCAAAACATGAAAGTTGTAGGTATTGATGAGTTTGAAGTGCCTGCAAAATTTCAGGTCATTTGGATTAGTGTAGAGTGAGATATGTCGATTTTACTGTTGCTGTTTTGGGTTGATCAGAATGCGAAAACTGCACTAGTAATTGGCCATTTTGACTGGAATTGGTTTGGATTTTGTTGTTGGTGTCTTCTGATGAAATGTAGCTGGATGTCTTAGTTATCATATGCCTTTGGAATCAATGCATTTGGACTTGTGTAGACTGAAATAGACTAATTACAGCATAGTGCGATTTGGGAACCTGCAATTGCGGTTCTGGTTTGGTAATCTGCATTTTTGACCTAGTTGTGCTAGGATTTGGACTGAGTGGCCTTCTACATTGTTGTAGCCCTGTATTTTAGCGTCGAGATGGTGGGTCTTACACCCTCATCTGATAAGCGTAGCGCATTTTGTGCCATTACCGCAAAAGTATGACGAAAACTGTTTTTTTGTTAAGGCCTAAGCTAATGCCATTTCTTAATTTCTGGTTATCTATGATGCTTATTTATGCATATGAAACCCTATTAGGGTTATAATTGGCATGGCTATATGACTCGTTATCGAGTCTCATTGCATTTGTTTGCATGTTTTAGGAAGTGACGTTGGTGCACGACGTTCGTTTAACGGCGGTGCATGAAGTATCACTTACGTGATTGGTGAGTATACTACTCACTTAAATGTTACCCAGACGCTTTGCAATATGTGGTTGTGTTGCCTTGAAGGCTTATTTGGATATTGTAATTGATTAAGGTGAGGGTGTACTTGACCGCCCTCACCCCTTTTGATAGTATCACTGATTGTCTACTGCTTCACTGTCTTACTGAACTTGATATATGAGTTATTGCATTCCATTTCATGGAAACTGATTTGGTGTTGTTTGGACGAATGTCCAACGACCTTACTGTATCACTGAGCTCAACTCCGTTAGGTAGTCAATTGGATCGAGCCGGCGAAGGCTTGGTCGTGATAATTGACATGCCACGGGGACTGTACTGGGAAATCTTGTAGTAATGAGACTCTTGATTCAGGTAAACTCGAGTATTACCAAAATGACTGAATGGAGTGCGGGTCCGGTTGGGGAATGTTGGGTGGAAGGAATGGAAGTAAAGAGTTGTCTACGGTTGGTTATTTTTTTAACATTGACGGAGGGTCAATGAGATTGGATCAAGAATATAAGCGAGGAAATGGGCTCTTGAGAGCCGTCCGTATCCTTTCACTGTTTTGATTTACTTCTTATTTGTATACTTGAACTGAACGGTTATGCTTATGTGAAATTAGTTGCTATGGTGGTTGTATTCTCACTGGGCATTTAGCTCACCCCGTTTCTTTTGTTTTCCTTACAGGAATATGACTCTTTTGAAATGAATTTTGTTAAGTGGTTGCCGAATGAACTAGATGAATGCCTCTTTTGTATTATATATAAAATGGGACCCTAAATGTATCATTAGGGCCGTTTTCACTTTTGTTTTGGCAACCCACATATGTAGTGACTTTTGTATCACTTTTAAATGCCATTGTGGCTTGTAAATGGTTAATGTTATGTTGTATATGTATTTCGATGTTTGGTTGGGTTTCGGACGGGTCGGTTACTATTCATGGCCGACTCTGGATTTCATTTCTTTTATTTTGGGGTATTTTGCCCTTTTGCCTTGTTTGCGCGCATTATAAGTTTCAGAACGTGATAGATCGCTTTATACTGCACCGTTAGTCCTGGCGAGAGTTGGGCAGACAGTCCGCTAACCTCTTTGGTTCGCCTTAGGGGAAGGTGGGGATGTCACAAGTTTCAACTTTCAAATCCATTGGAGTACATGCTTTTGATTTGTTATGTTACTACATTTGCAAACCCTGATAAACAGATTTTTATAAAATTCAAGAGACCGGGAAAATGGTAGTGTATGCATGCATGCACTAGCCACATAAACACATTTTTTTTTAAAAAAAAATTCGTTCTTTGTCTTGTTAAAATTCAAAGAAAGAGAGAATTATGACTTCAATTTGTTGGTGCCCTTTTCATAGTGGATCAATCATATGATTAAGGTGTCATGTATAATTGGCATTAACAAAAAATTTTATGAGCAACCAACTTCAAATCCACCTTTAAATCTTTTGAACATCCAGCAGGACAGACTGAGCCAAGAGTTTCTTGGCAAGAGCTAATCTTTTTCCAAGGCCCTCGGTTTGGGTACAAAATTCAACCAGTCCATTATGTAACTAGGAAAAGTAAATAATTCCCTTGAGGTTTTGTGAAATATCACTTAGCTCCCCTCGAATTAACATTTTGTTAGCAATGTCAGCCCTTCTAATCAAAAGTAATAGTGTTAGACAATGCATGTTAGAGAAGAGAGAGTATTTTGATGTCCTTAATGCCTATAGGCTGGTCAAAAATAAACATTTGAGAAACTAGGAAAAAAATTATATCTATGAAAACATTTTGAAAATGAGAGAGCGAAAGTGTGACAAGGAGAAAAGTTTGCTGCAATCAGCAGCTAGTAGATTGTTGAAAGCCAATGGCCACTTCGAATGTTGGAGCATTAATAAAAGGTACAAACAATTTCAAAAGATGGGTAAATTAAGAGGAAATTGGTAATAGAAAATGACTAGTTTAGCATATGGAAAGCAGTCATATAAATTATCATCATCATTGAACATCAAGAATTGTACTTTTGATCATAAAACCCTGCACTTAAACATCACTATCAAAGATGAATATCATCATATTCATTGCATATCAAGTATCAAATTCTCTTACAACCCAAACCATCTCCTATTACTTACACATGATCATTTAAAACATCAAACAGTTTAGATTTTTAACTATTATATAGTAAAGTTTGTTGAATCATGCCTTTACTCCAAAACATTAGGGGATCCTTTCGCCTGTTGTGCAAATTTCTCCTTATCCATATGAACTACATCTATCATTCTTTACAGAAGAGAGGAAAAAAGGATGGCTCTACCAAGTGGAAACAAAAGTCCTTTTGCAGGCTATAATACTCTAACAAAGAAGTTCACACCTTTGCTACTATGACAAACAATTCGCATCTTTGCTATATCTAGGGTACGAAAACGGTGCCAATCTCATTCCCAAGTCTTTTCTATTACATGCTAAGATTTTTCTGTCTCCTTTTTTCGAAGCTAGATAATTGCTTGAGAAATGAGTGTATTGTTGACAATTCTTCCCCTCACGCCATCGCTTTACAAGAGCTAGCGAGATTTTGAAAATGTCAGGAGAGATAAGTAGTGTTTCGTGAAACCTCAGGAAAGGTTTCTAAAATGATCCCAAAAAGGAAAGGCAAAACTGAAAACCAATTGACTAATAGTAATTCAAATTCACTCATTTTAAAGTAGTTCCAGAATACAAATCAACTGATATAGATGAAATCTTAGTGACTTTCAAGCCAAAAAGATGACCTATGATTCTTCGTGTGGCTGTGTGTTTGCTGTACTGTTTGCCACAACGGTGTGATGACAATCACAAGTTGCAATTTGACCTGAAGTTTATGTGACTTTTTCAATTGAATTGACGGTAAAGTTTAATGGGACACATGTTTTCTAATCTTGTCGAATTGAAATTTGTGGATCCTTTTCTCTGGGGAGCCCCTATCCCTATATATATATGGCCAAATGCTGTGCACTTTCATCTACTTTGGAAAAGAAAGGGTATTAAATCTTTTTGCTTACCCCCAAAAAAAAAATTTTTTTTTATTCTGTGTTGGAAGCCAGTGCATTGTCTGCAGATGCAGATGATCCAGTGCATAAAAAAATATACAAAGGAATCCGAGGATATTATACTCTGTTATTTGGAAATCAACTTCTGTTTTCATCCATAATGATCAAGGTATTCATGTGGGAGAAAAACCAATCTCTAATTCCCCCTGAGGAATACCTTGATCACTAAGACAATCTGTAGCTTTTCAAATTACAAGAAAGAAAATGTGTACACTCTCATGCTTGCATGGACACTGGGTGGATAAAGTGTGTCATGTGATTAATGAAAGAGTTTGTCAAAATCATAAACCACCAAAAGAAAATCTCATCAGCAGAGGCAGCAAAATTCAAATTGAAGAAATGAAGATGATTAGACCTTTCCTGCATCCTAATCAAAACTCAAAAGGTTCTCTACATGGATTAACTGTGATGGCTGACCTAGGAGAAAGCATTTACAGTTTGTAATAGTGAGGTATTTACAATATGGTTGAATATCAACTGAAGAGAAGGAACCAAAGAATGAGACGAGACAACAAAAATGAACTATTCCTGCTTTGTCCTCATTGTTCGATGTAATACCCAGGTCCATGCGTTCAAGAATATCAAAAGGCCAATACCAAACGCTGTCCAAAAAGTTACCAACCACTTTGGCATGGGATTGGGGAATAATCCTGGAGAGCACAACAGCCACAATAGGGAAAAGGATTTATCAGTTGCAACGTAGTCAAACAAATCATTCATTCTAGAATGAGCTTAGAGTAGAGGATACAGGGGGAAAAAAAGCAAGAGAAATGGTCAGACTAGGAAAGCAAACAAACCATGTCCAAACTTGATACAGATGAGGAGTTCAACAATGCAGATGGCCACGGAGAGCCAACAAAAGGAGCCCACCTTTTTCACTGGTTTTCTGAAAAATCATTATACCATTCATTCAAGCATCGTGTGGAGAGAGAGAGAGAGAGAGAGAGACATGATAGATACTATCCAATAGAGAGAAATAGTACATGGTTTGTGATTGGCAAAAGATGGGGCAGAAAGCAATGGAGTACCTGTCCTGTAAGTAAGAATTGTACTCCCGAATGGTTGGTAATGCAATAAGCCACCACAAAATCAACCTATAAATTACAAGGGGGTTTCGTGGAGGTATCCAAAGGCAAAACTTTAGGAAAAATGTATTCAGCTCCACTGTCAAAAACACAACGCAAAGACTCAGAACTTGAATAAAACGCCAAGGTCCAAGAAGTGGGTGCCATTCATCTTTGTCCCACTGTGCGGGTGTAAATTGACCCAGCGTCCGTTTGACCTGGTAAGTCCCGTAAAAGTTATACGCATAACAATCAGAAATAACAACTGCACTTCTGCCCAAAGGCCAAAAAAAAAAAGGCAAGCACAAACGGTAGACAACAGCGGCTCCTCAAAAGTGTTTCACTAACAATCCAAAAAGTAGATTGATTGTAGAAGAGTAAACCCATATCAAAGTCGAAGAACATATCAAATTCCAGAAAATATAGTACGAAATCCACAAAATTGTGGAGCAGGGACATGGTCCACAATACTGCAGTAATACTAGACCAAGAATAAAATTAACTCTTTTGTTCTGCTGTTAGAAGCTGCAGTGATAATAGACTAACAATTGAATGAACTCTTAATTGTGCAGCAGAACATTGAAAATCAATTGATAGCACAAAGAAATAGAGAGAGAGAAGGAGAGAGAGCAGGAAGAGGAAGGCTCCAATGATCTTCAATGTATGTGTAAATTTCCACCCTTAATTAAGTTTTTGCTCGAAAGCAAAATTATTTTCACTCTGTTTATATAGATTTGGGACATGTCAATGGACATATATGATGTCTATGTATTTTTATAGATCACCTGTGCAAGCACTCCAAATACATTCAGAAGGAAATATCAAATCATAACAGAACAGACCTACTACGTGTAAAAAAGGAAGACAGAAACACCAAGAAATCATTGACACTTGGCAATTAAATTTCATTGATACAAAAACCAAATGATGTAATTTGAATGATGCAATTGAAGGAGGTACCATGAGAAACATACATTGGAAAGGGAATTATGACAAACAGAGGTGAATGTCCAGAACTATCAGAACCTTCCAACAAGCTGATAGTCTTCTGCTTTTCGATTCCTAAATTTAATTACAATGTTCATAAAATTCTAACTACAAACCGATACAAATTCTCCAATCACTAACCATCATGGTTTTGTCTATAGAAAAAAGCTTAATTTTCCTTCACTTGTAATTGTTCAACAAAAGAGGAAATCAAGAAGCTTAGACAACACAAAGTCCAAAGAGTAAAAGATATCTGCTGAAGAAGGCAAGTTATGGAGCATACGCTTTTATCAAAAGCGAGAGAGAATGCAACAGAAGGTTATACTCATAGGCTAGAGAAATTTATGTCTTGGTAACAAAAGGAAATTTCAGAAATTTATACCTTAGGTCGGATACCAGAAAAGAGATGAAAAGATCTGATGGCCAACAGAAGTGTATAAAACAATCTCAAAGCACAGAGAAGTAAAAGTAAGTGGAGTGAAACACATACTTTGCCCATGATATTTGGCTGCCGACTTATGCCAACCCATTCATATGTCCTACCATCAAAGTACCGTACAGTGCGCATTCCTGCCCAGATTCCTAAAGAACAAAGCAATAACACAAACAAGAAAGTCACTTTCAACTAACCAACAAATGACCTGAAAATAGCAGGAAAAGGAAATCGACTATACAATTATAGGAAAGCATTCAAAAAATGACATCCTTTTTCCCAAAACGAGGATCTGTTACTCTTTATCAAATAACATCAGACGTTAATATGGCTGCACCCATCAATTTTTCACTGTTGAAAATTTTCAAGAGGAAGATGCTTCATTATTCCCCTTGTTCTCTACTTGACAATATGGTGCACACCTTAACTTAGCTAGAATTACATTTTTTAAGTCATAGCTAAATTATGTGAAGAAAACATAATCAAAAAACTTTAAATGGAAAGCTATACAATTTCAACTCCCAAAAATATCAACAAAGCCAAAACATAAGTTTCACTTTGAAATGAAAGGTAATGAACATTTTCCTCAGCACCTTCAACAAACTTTTCTGCTAGAACTTTTTAACATGAGATTCCAAACTATCTGCCCAAGCATTAACTCATCTCCTACCACAGTCTTTCTCAACAGAGTGATCGATAGCTCACAATCACTTACAATAGGATACACAATTGTAACAATCAGAGGAATGCCATCTCAAGCCTTGCAAGGAAAAAATAATAATAAATTATTCATGTTGCATGCGTCCTAATACGCTGACCATCTTAACTGACAAGTACCATCATGCATATGAACAAGAAGTGGGATGTGTCCTAGGGATAATGTATCCAGCCAACATTGACAAACATAGACAACAAAATAAAGTGGCTGTAAAAAGAAAGCTAATGCCTGTAGTTATAGCAAGCAACCAACATAACGGCTTCAAGGTACTTACCAAACCAATTGCAGATCAAAATGTCAAGAACAATGCTGTCCCACCAGCACTCATTGAAGTTCGGTAGCATGTGGCGGAAGGTAAGCTGATAATACAAATGAAAGAAGAAAAATACTCATAGGTTAGGTAGGAAAATCACTAATCATTAAGCATAGTTGACTAAGCCTCTCACCTCCATTAACTCAAATCCAATAGATAATACCCATAAAAGAGGTTGGTTACGAATCATTATGGCCTTTCCCCACCATCCAAGGATATGTGCCAAAACAAACTCATCAAAAAGCGTATCCTAGAAAAGGCAGAATGAAATTTTAAAAGATGCAAGAGACAGGCATTCGGTAGCATGCTTCATGTATAATATAAGCAGGGGAAAAATAAGGAGAGATTAACTTTATGAGGTAGAAGGACTGAGAGAATTCATACATAAACATTCTTAAACCTGCTTGTGGGATTTTCAGGCACATATATCCGGCAATCAGCACCATAAGATCTCTCTGGAAGCTCTGCAAGAAAAAGGGAGCTTAGAAAACAAAGCCAAAAATACTCAGTTACTTAATCTGTTTCAGAAAATATTTGTGTAATCCACAGAGAGCCATTAATAGCCAATTCAGTAACTGAAAATGTGAAGATGAAATCCATTACCAACACCAAGATCAGGATGCAGATATCTCATGAACTCCCGAGCATCATCTCGCTTCTGAAGATCAGGAAAAGGGAAAAAAATTAGTAGCTAAAGCAAAACTAACAGTTTAGGTACAAAATCCCATAGATGACACAAAAATACTTCTAAAAAAATCGTAGATATGAAATCTGGTTCCAGAACAAGGTTAATGCAGGAGTTTGAGAGGGGAGGGGGGAGGGGGCCAGAGAAATCAAGAATAGGAAACAGACTTGATACTTCCTTTGACCACAAGTGGCAAGTATCAAACAAATGATAAAAACAAAATGCACTTTTCAAAGTTCTTATTACTTTTAGACTTGATTAAAAAAAAAAAAAACTGAACCAACTATACTTGAGCTTAGCACCACTACAGAAATCATCATGAATAATGAGAATAAATAACTAAAACAGAAAACAAACTTAAAATTAAAGTCTTAGCACCTGCAAAGGAAGAAAAAATAAAGAATCCAAACAAAAGAAATCACCTGGAAAAGCAAAAATGTCAATGCAACAAGGTAAATCACAGCCATTCCATGAACCAGCCGCCAAATTGCAGGATGAGGCCTAATCAATATCCTGCAAGTGTAAGAAAGTTAAAAAGGAAATCATGACACAATCCCTTTGCTGTTCAGCATATAAGAACTCTATGAAGCACTTCAACAATCCATCTTGTTCCCCAACCACATGACCCCATGGTCACAGATTAAGCAACTAAATTCCAGTATATTTCTCCTTATTCTTAACTTCAGTTGGGAACTACGCAACCACCCATCAACAATTAGCTGCCTCATGATACAGCAAGTCATCCATTTAGAGAAAAAGGTAAAGAACAAGAATTAATTGCTCTTGGTCAAAGCAACAACAAACTCTGGAATGGTTGCCATGTATCTTATTCCCAAAACTTTCATACCATTACTTGTGGACTCACATTTGAATTTAAAGGTTTTATTTTTTATACACTTTGACACAGCAGGAAAAAAAAGAATAAGAAAACTTTTAGAGTTTAACATTTGCAATTCATGGGCTGACCTGCGCTCTGGTATAATATTTAAAAGGACAATACGAGTGCAATTTATCAAGGCATTATAACAATAGAAGAGTGTTCCTTTCTCATGAAGCTTACCTGTTAAAATCAGCCTAAATGAAAAAAAAGGCCATTTGACAACTTCCTCACTCATCATAAACTTCAGTTACTTTAAGAAACACCAGAAGACAAGAAGAACCAATATTGAGTATGTTAGTATTGTACTTACGTATCAGGGGCTTGCAGCAAGCAATAAGTAAGAAAAACTGCGATCATTGCCCATACACCCCTATCAAATGCCATAAATGCATTGGTACCTTAAAAAAAATCTGATTCTGAAAAACTTAATGTAGGAAGGAAAGTGCTCATAAAAAGAAAAGACAAACCTTTTCACAGATGCAACACTATCTCCAGCTGAAACGCTTTCAGGCTCAAGGGCTCCACTGGCCCAGCTAAAAATTTATTTTAAAAAAAGGATCAAAAGAATCAGAAAACAGAATACACATTCTACATACTGCATACAGTACGACAGCCATGCCAGGACCACAACAAAATAAAAACTATTCATGCAGTTGAATAAACATGATGCATGACATCTGCAATGAGAAAATAAGCATGCAATTTGGGAGGCATAAGGACCAAGATTGATACAGTAGTATATTTGTATATCCTCTATAAGCTAGAGATGCTCAAGTAGGCTATGGTGAAATTTAAACTACTACATGCTAGAATATCTGTCTGAAAGAGGGAAAAGTAGCTTCAAAATGGGACAAGGTGGGTTGACAAGATTCTTAAATTGATGGAACAATAAAATAGGGAGAAAATAAGCCTAGATCACAAGCTGAAAAGTGATGAAGTCAAACAATTGGCAGTATTCAAGGCAGCCAAGAAAATGTTAAGCTACTCTACTGAAAAAGTGTATTAGATATTGAATTACAAAAACTAATCAAAAAGTAATTGTCTATATAACTGGTTATAGTTACTCCCAACACTAACTTCTTTACAAAATGGAAAGCTGTATGTACCGCATAGATGCATAGTCTCAACCAACACTAAGGGAAAAAATCAGAAACTAAGAGGGGGATCATTTCCAACTAGACATCACAATTGGTTGGAAATTTGATTTATTTTTTCACCATAATTTTACAGGAATTCCATGACTCTGGTTGAAGAATTCATCTAGACAACAAAACGTCATCAACTTTGCCAATTTGGAAAATATGCTGAAGCTTAATGGACTTTACAATGCTACCCCAACAAAGCTTAAAGCATAAGATCCAAAGGGAACTAAAATTCTGGAGGCCTCTCTTATGGCAACTAAGATGGCAACTGGTAATTAAATAGAAATGCCGAATGTTCTAGATGCTTTTTTGAAATGCCAAGCATATAGCTGTAATAACAGAAAAAGCTCTTCAACCAAGAATATACACTCTACCAGTCTACCTAGATTTCAACAACTTAGAGGCTGAGAGAGGAGTCATGTTTAAATTTTCAGCCTGTGGCTGACAGCAAAGAACAAAGTTGATCGTCAGGTATTCACATGACTGAGGGTATAAAAAATAAACATGACTGCTTCTAAAGGCTAATCGACCACAGTTTATGTTAATTTGTGCTTTGGATTCCCTAAGTACCTAGATTCACCAAAGTTGGCTTCGTATGAAATGTACCTCATAACTTGAAACATCTATACAACTAAAAAGAAAAAAAATAATAGCTGAAAACCAAAATAGTCAATCTATCATATAAGTAGTGCTTACTCACATGAGAAAACAGGCACCAACAAACAACAATGTAAGTGTGCGAGGCTTGTATGCCCAGGCAGTCCATGGATCCAACTCATCATCGGGACTTGATATGTTGACATTACCATTTTGCTTTGCAGTATAATCCTTCCTCCTCATTTTCTGATGATCATTAGGGTCCATTTCCTAGAGTTGAGAAGAATTCAAGTTTCCAATTTCAATGGCAAAACAGGTATAACAAGAAAAAGAAAAGAAAGAAATACTGCTTCAAGAAAATAGATAAACTAACACTAGCTATATCAGAAAAGATTAGATAATAAATGTCCAGAAAGAAGTACTGAAAGTGAAACGACAATAACATCGCTATACTTTGAAGCATGAACTCTACAGACATCGCCAACAAAAATGATTTGGCAATAAGAATAAGAGAGTGAGTCCTGTGAGCTTAGAGATGTCAAAATCATTGTTAGTATAAGCGGAATTGTCAACCCCACTCATAGATGGCATATGGTTGGAAAAAGGCATACAAACAAATGTCAAAAGATGAATAAACAAATAACTAGCAAGTACCCCATGACAGGCCATGTACTCTACACACAACAATCCAGAAGAAAGGTAATAATCAAGGACGGCAAAAAAGGCAGTCAAAGGACATCCTAAATATCAGCATCCCTTCTCCGCAATTACATAATCAAAGCTAGTCTTGGTATTCTTAGCCTATACACTGAATATTACCGCCCAAACATCAGTTCAGCTAGAGTCACTTCGACAGCTTTATCATAATAAATTTGCTTCTTTACTTACACAGCATGGCCATGCGGTAAACTTTTAAAAAAAAAAAAAAAAAGACGCATATAATAAGCTGAATAATCAATAAGATGTACAAGATATCCCTTTTAAAAAAGATTTTTTAATTTCATTAACCAGAAATCATATCACCCGCATAACAACTTCTGAAACAGCTCAGCGACAGTAAAAGTTCAGTTCAAAAGTTTAAAAAGTTATCATTACCATTAAATGCATTGGTAATACTTTACAGAAGATGAGAACTTGAGAACTTCATAAGCATCAAAAAGCCTTAAAAATCAAAACACAAATTAAAAAAAAATTCCCTCCTGAACACGGCAATAACCAAACAGAATCAACGCTACACAAGTGGGAAAAAAAAGCTGACATAACAGCATTATAACAAGAAAAGAAACCTAAAACCAAATTGAAATCATTATTGCCACTGAATTTAATAGACAAAATCTAAACTTTAAACTGCCTCCTCCCTCCCCAATGCTATTAATACCTCTACTCAATATTGCATGTGATCAGAAGCCGTTATAATCTCCCAAATTTCCACTAAAAAAATGGAAATCATGGAAAAAGTAACGCTTATCCAATCCAAAACTTACCATTACTCAAGCAAATAACAACAGCTCAGAATTCAAAACCCGCAGAAAGCATTGCCTGCCAGGTTGCCAACCCCACACGTTATTGGCATAAAAATGACAACTTTACACCATAAAAACCAAGGATAAGAATACAAATGGAGAAAATTACAATTGAATAGAAGGAAGAAATGGGAAAACAAGCAGAACCCAGAAAAGTTAATTGAGTATTTAATCAGTTATTGAAGACAGCAACATACGTAATGGTACGAAAAAAAATGCCAGATGTTGTCGAGGGATACCTGGCCGAACGATGAAATGGCAGGGTGATTGAGGCCGTTGGATCAAACCCCTCGTGTTAGACAATAGTAAAAGACCAAAAACTTTAATGAATTTATCGAGATTGACAAGAAGAAAGGAGCAGAAAAAGAAAAGAAAAGCGAGACTAAAAGATAACTGCCTCTTCTTTCTGTTCTTCTCCCTCTCTTAAAAGGTAGTTTCGTAGTAGTAATAATAATAAGGCGGTGGTGGCGGTATTTATAGTAACTGAAGGAGGGACGGAGAAAGGTCAGCTGTTCTTTTTGCCAGTTTTCTTTTATTTTCTGCAAAATCTTTCTCCCTCCCTGCCAGAAGAAGCTGGATGACAAGGAGGAGAAATGCGTGTCAAAAAAGTGTGTGTGTCTGTGTACGACGGTCAAAAGACTTGATCTGAGGATTGTGTGTGTGTGTGTGTGTTTTGGTGCAGTGTTGCGTGTGTATATTAGATACGGAGTTCGAGGAAAAGGACGGTGGTATGTGTTGATTTTGGAGTAATTAATTGATTGCTATTTGCTACGACCGATAGTCTATTACTTCTACAGAGTACCCTCTGCTGACTGCTGCTGCTGCTACTTGTTTAGTTTTTCTTCGGTTTAATTCAATCTACACATATACTTGGATCTTAAACCTTTTCCTGTATTTTTTTTTTTTACTGGATTTATATTGCAAATGGGGTGTTAACTGTTAAAGGATGCTGACGATTAGATGCTTGTTTTATAATTTTTTTTTTCAGCAAAAGATTTGAATGAATGCGATTTCGATCATCATCATGAATCAAAACATACGTTAGAATTATTAATCGTTCTTCACCAACACCAGACTTGTTCCATAGTATAAGAAGTCAAAAGTATAACAACTCCGAACTTGACACTAGATTGGATTCTAAAAGCCCTCCCTTGCTATTGTCAAGCTCATTCGAATAATTGTTAAAAAAAAATTGATACATTAACATTAAAGTACAATAGTATTTATGATTCAATTCCAACTAGTGTCGATTTTAGTAAAGAGTGAAAATGGAGAATTTGTACAAGGTGGTTGCACAGAGCCAGAAAGTTCACAAGGTACCATCTGTTTAATACTACTACTAAACAAATATAGCTAGGAGGATGAGAACGTTAATAAATGAAAGTACAGTTTTGTTGTTCTGCCAGGGATATACTGCATGAATTGCAGCTTAAATATGTGGATGAACCACCTTGTTCTTTTTATATGTCAAGATATTTATGTTTTTCAAATCTTCATACCAATACTCAATGATTAATGAAGCTCGATTCTACTCCACCCCTCGAGCAAAATTCTTCCAAGTGAATAAAACCTCAACTAGAAGGGAAAAATTTTTAAAAAAAAGTACTAATAAATTGAGAAGCAAACGTGGAAAGTCTTCTTGGCAACTTTGTTGACAGTGACAAAAGGTTTATGTAGATGCCTATTGCCTAAAGCCTAAAGGGCCCTTCTTCTGGGATAGCAATTTCCAATAGCAACAGCATATTATCAACTGTTAATTAGGTGCTTTCGGGCATATGGCTTGTACCATTGCCCAGGCTGGTATATCTGACCAACATGCCATTTTACTGCCTATCCCTGACTAATTTTAGTTTACATTAAAATACAGGCTTCAACTGGTCCAAGAAACCCCCAGTGCTTGAGATGTTGCATTTTTTCACTGCAATAGCAGATTACAAACACTTGGTTGAGCCTCAGGATAGTCTACTAAAAATGAAGAGCGATCTGTCTAACGGGAGTCCGTAGGACACTTGTTAAGATATATTTCAAGTATTATATTTTTTAAAATATAAGATTAATTAAGAAAAGCAAATAAATATAAGAAAGGATATACAAAATTAAATAATATATATAAATACAAGAAAAAATAATAATTATTAATATGTATATATATGTATGTATAAGATAGATTAAGTGAATACGATGCATGTTAACAATTGGTCTAAAGGCACCTGCTAGAAAAACCTGCAAAGAGATCTAAGCAAAAGAAGTTTGCCCTTTTTGGAAATCTGTTTTTCTTGATTCCCCAGCTCATGAAAAAGTCTGTACAGAGAGTGGGGTTGGATTCACTGAAGTTGGCGTTGCCGGTTAAAATGAGAAAAAAATGGATAACCTCTACTCCAGTGGCTTTATTAATTATTGCCCACCTATTAGCTTTAAAAATCAGAAAAGAAAAAGAGTGCCAGTCAAATAATGCCTGTGAGGATCTAGGATGCAATGATTCCTGGTTTGATTTATTAACCACAAAAGATTCAGAAAAGATTGCTTTCTGTTCTTTTGGGACCTTCCAATGATGCAGGCCTAATTACTTTGCTTAATTTCTTTGACTGCACAACTTTTTGTTTCCGTGATTCATGAGTTCCTAGAAAAGTTTGTTGTGTATGATTAAGTACAAAAACTTTGATACCCTCGTCATTATTTGTCAGAATATTTGGCACAATCATTCAAATACATTGGAAGATTACACAATAATTGGAATAAGACATCTTCATTAAGATACATTGAAATGTCCTCTAGTTTGGCAAATATAACCAACCATGATCTTGTGAATGGCTAATCATTTGAGGCAAGATATCTTGATTAAGATTAGGGTGCTTGAGATTCAAGAAATTACTTGGCTAGCTCTTGCCACTAGACACAACAATAGCTATCAACTATTTCTACATAGGAGAGGCACTCAACCCCATTTTTTGTTTGAGCAAATGATCAATAATGACCCTAATGTCATTTATGGCAAAAAAAATTTTTAAGGGTGTTGTCACCTAACCATCCAAGTTGCTACTATCTTTTTTCTTTCTTGACTTGAAAAATTGAAGGGTAAAAGTGGAGCAAAGTATTGGCTCAATGTGTTTTTCTGCAACTTTTATGGCTTTTAGAAAAGTTTACTCTTAACAAACAAAGTCCCTGGCATTTCTCTGCTGAAAAAGCTTTCCCCAAGCTATCAAACAATGATAGATCAATTTTTTTTCATGTAATTCATTGTCTGATAATACATCAACAGTGTAATATGCAATGGTTCACTTAGGATGAGAAGGTTTTGGACAATAATTACCCCCAATGCAATTGCCAATTCTTGATTCTCAAAAAATTAGAAAAACAAAACAGCAAGGTGGCAAGCCACCTTGTGTGGTCCAGATTGGTAGGTAGTATTCTACTATTCTCAACCCAAAATTGGAAATGAAGAGACAGAAAAATTTAAGAATACTAAGGTTTTAGTTGCAGTTGGGCCCAGAATTATTTAATAAACGACTATTAGAACTACATGTAATGTACACAAAATGTGGCCCACGGTCAATATTGACTGTAGGGTTGAAGATGTAGAGAGATTCCAAACAGAAAGAGACAATATTATTCCACAACCCATCAAATCTCCTCTCTAGCATACAATGACATCTCTGTTTAGCATAATGCGTAGTGGTGTAGTCTATAAATTTGCCCCCACTTGTTTTACATACTTTGAGTATAACTCTTTCGACTTTCATGCAAATTCTAATGGAAGAAAGTATGTTATAGATCCATCGGTCTGCATATGCACTGTGTTTTTCATAATAGGTCATTCTCACGTGCATTTTGTCTGGAATTTGTGAGGTTTTACATTTTTGTGACAGATCACTTACGTAAGTTCGATTCATATCAGAAATTTCATAACAATAGTGTTCCAAAACAAAGGAAGCAACCGATGTATTAATATCGATCGATCGACGGTGCAAATGGTTATGGTTATTATTTATTGAAAGCAAGGGATTTTGTGGGGGAAATTTAATTTATCCCTCTGTAACTTAATTTGGTGAAAGTAGAAGGGCCTTCATCTATGCTGATGACAAAAATTTTGTCCTTATGATGATCATCAAGACCAAGCAAGCTTAGAAAATAATAATTGATTTACACCTGACAGGCCGTCCCACCTCCCCATATGGTTTGAGATTTTGACCCATCTTTCTTGGTTATATTATAGGTTGGGAATCACACATCTAAGATCTAAACCAACATGGCCCAGAAAAAGAAGACACAACGGAAAGTAGTAAAAAACAATTAGCCCATGGCCATATATATTGGGATAAGGGCTCTTCCCAGAAAAGGATCCACAAATTTCAATTCGACAAGATTAAAAAACATGTGTCCCATTAAACTTCACTGTCAAATTCAATTGAAAATGTCACATAAACTTTAGGTCAAATTGCAACTTGTGATTGTCATCACACCGTTGTGGCCAACAGTCCAGCAAACACACAGCCACGCGACGAAGAATCATAGGCCATCCTGTTGGCTTGAAAGTCACTAAGACTCTTATATAAATTGGTTGATTTGGAATCTAGAACAACCCTAAAATGACTGAATTTGAATTACTATTAATCAATTGATTTTCAGTTTTGCCTTTCTTTTTTAGGATCATTTTAGAAACCTCCTTTGAGGCATCAAGAAACATCACTTAACTCCCCCGACATTTTCAAAATCTCGTTTAACTTTTGTGAAGCGATGGAGGGATTATATTTCACTATTAGAGGGGAAGAATTGCCAACAATATACTCATTTCTCAAGCAATTATCTAGCTTCAACAGAGAGAGAGATCTTGGCGTGTAATAGAAAAGGGCAAGAAATGAGATTGGCACATTTTTTACACCCTAGATATAGCAAAGACACGAATTGTCTCTTATAGTAGCAAAGGCGCAAACTTCTTTATCAGAGTGCTATAACCTACAAAAGAACTTTTGTTTCTACTTGGCAGGACCATCCTTTTTTCCTCTCTTATGTATAGAATAATAGGTGTAATTCTTGGAATAAGAAGAAATTTGCACAACCAGCAAAGGGATTCCCTAATGTTTTGGAGTAAAGGCATCATTCCGCAAACTTTACTATATAACAATTAAAAATCTAAACTATTTGATGTTCTAAATAATCATGTAATAAGTAACAGGAGATGGTTTGGGTTGTAAACGAATTCGATACTTGATATACAATGGAATATGATAATATTCACCTTTGATAGTGGTGCTTAAGCCCGAGATTTTATGATCAAAAATAGGATCCACAATAGCGATTTTTAATGTTCAACAATGATGATAATTTGTATGACCGCCCCTCGTAGGTTGAACTAGTCATTTTTTACTACCAATTTCCTCTCAATTTACCTCTCTTCATGTTGTTTGTGCCTTTTATTAATGCTGCAACATTTGAAGTGACCATTGGCTTTCAACAGTTTACTAGCTACTGATTGCAGCAAACCTTTCTCTTGATCATACTGTTACTCTCTCACTTTCAAAATGTTTTCATTTCCTAGTTTCTCAAATGTTTATTTTTGAACAGCCTAAGGGTATTAAGGACACCAAAATACTCTCTCTCCTCTAACGTGCAATTTCTAATACTCTATTACTTTTGATTAGAAGGGCTGACACTATTAACAAAATATCAATTCGAGGGGAGCTAAGCCAAATCTTGAAAATTTAGAGGAGCTAAGTGATATTTCACAAAACCTCAGGGCAGATTTCCAAAATTATCTACTTTTCCTAGTTACATAACGGACTGTTTGAATTTGGAACCCAAACCGTGGGCCTTGGAAGGGATTAGCTCTTGCCAAGAAACTCTCGGCTCAATATGTCCTGCTGGATATTCAAAAGATTTAAAGGAGGAATTGAAGTTCGTTCCTCATAAAATTTTTTGCTAATACCAATAATTATACATGACACTTTAATCATATGATTGGTCCAATATTGATTCACTATGAAGAGGGCACCAACAAATTGAACTCATAATTCTCTCTTTCTTTGAGTTTTGTAATTTGAATAAAAGGTGAAAAAATGAAAAAAAAAATTTTAAAAAAAAAGTGTTTTATGTGGCTGGTGCGTACATGCATATATTACTATTTTCATGATCCCTTCAGTTTTATAAAGATCTGTTTATCAGGCTTGAAATTGATAGTAACATAACAAATCAAAAGCATGCACTCCAATGGATTTGACAGGATGGATTTGAAAGTTGAAACTTAAGTACTTGAAGCCTTTATATCTCTTCTTTTCCCCACCACCATTATGAACATATTAAGGCCCTCATTTTGTGGACAGGAGCACAGCATTTGGCCATTTGCCGACCCTACAGACTAAAATTTTGCCTTTTCATGCGCAGCACAGATTGAGACTAATTAACAACGCATTTCTCAGTTAAGGATTCAAGACAAGGAGGAACAGAGTTTCCCAAGCTGTCCCAATCTCGTATGGTTAGATTCCATTTCTCTCAACATTATTTACCTAATCAAATAGATGATCCCCGACAGTCGGATCAATGTCGCATTTCGAGGACACTCCTGATTTTTTATTTCATTTGATTTGGGAACAGTGTCACAATCTTCTGGAGGTGGTCCAACAACTTACTAATTTTCATGCACACACATTCACAGATTCGCAGGCGTATTTGTCTCAGAAGAAAATTACTAACTTGGAACTGCAGCATTTTTCGCTCAATCAACAACTAAAGATATGGCAAGGCGCCTATGATAATCCAACTGTAACTTTTGATGCTCTAATTCAATGAATACAAGAAAAACCACGCAGGCTTGACCCAACCCCACCCCCACCCCCCCACCTCTCTTAAAAAAAAAGAAAAAAAAAGGAAGAAAAAGAGAGATAGAGAGAGAAAGACAGACCCTTCCACAAGAATTAACTATGACACCAACCTTCAACTCTGCAGTGTCTGTTTTCTTGTACCTGAAATTTAGACTTCAGAAAGTTTTCCAGGTTATCAAGCAGGCCTGCGCGTGCCCGGCTTATGTGCTGTTGATTGAGGAATAGGAACATGGTTTATGACTTAAAAACGGTCGGTTGCTAGCAATCGTAAAGCAAACGCTAAGAAAAAACCTTCACAATACAGGTGATTGGAGACTGAAAGGAAAATGATGACCCATCGGATTATGATGATGATCTTACAACAGAACATTAGGTACAACAATCATCAACGTGATCATTAAGCACTAGAGGAATACACAAGCCCGGTTTTCAGAGATCTCTCCATATGCTATCATGCATATTTTCATCGGGATCATCTCAAAGTGCTTGCTTGGTGGAAGCACAAAGGCTCCTGACCTCGTTGCCACTTGATAATAACAATTAATCCTCTAGCCTAATTTCTACAACTTCGTCTATCTGCCAATCCATCCACCACACCCAGGAGCGGCTGCATATCTGACCAACACTTGCATCTCTGTGCCTGGATATACCGACCCAATAGCTCTTGCCATAAACAAACTTCACATTGACAACCTTTTATCTACCTGTCAATGGATAAGCTCCTTGGTGCAAGAGCAGAATCCGTACTCCGTAAGCCTGCAAGGCATGCACTTAGAAGCAACACTTCCATGCTTCATCATCGTGATCTTGCAATATGGCAGCTTACTTCTGTTCATTCTATGACAACACCAACGTTATCTGTGCTCTTTCTTGCTTTTTTTGAGAAACAAGGACATTTGTTCAATATAATCATGACCTCTCTGGTGTCCTTCCAACAGCCACTCGAGAGCCTCAGCTGCTGCATCTTTTTCTGCTTGTTTCTTGTTGTTACAAGGGTGGCCCATTATTTGCACTCCATTAAATTCAACTGTTGCTAGAAACTGATTATTCTTCTCTTGCTTGGTCTTGTAGATGGGTGCTGCATATCCTGCTCGTGTCAGCAATGTTTGTAGTTGACTCTTTGAATTATCACCTCCAGGGCCACTTTCTGTCCTAGACATCAAGGTTGGTGGTGCTGCTACTGCCACAGCAGATGGTTTTGGGGGTTGTAGAACCTGCCGATTGAATACAAATCTGCCATCACCTTGATCCTCAGTGATCAACAATCTAATTGCTGATAGGAGCGCATGATGGGAGTGTATGTCCATTCTAGGATTTAGGAGCTGTAGATGAACTTCATTAGTTTTAGTACACTGTTTACAAGCGATTACACTTATGAAACACTAAGCAACCAAGAGTCGTAGGAAACAAAAAAATGCAGCAATACTAGGCAAAAATCGTTACAGACAATCACAGAAAACAAAATCTGCAATGAAATAGGATAGGAGCAACATTCAGGCATGACAAAACTTTCTTTCACTATTCGACATACTTTGGTCTGAATTAACTCCTCGAGTTCTCTCCTTAAGCTTTGGTACATTTCAGCTACACTAGGGCTCATAAAGAACTCCAGGTATCCACCAAGCATTTTTATGTGTCCATCCTGTCAAAAAGAAGAACACAATTTCACATTACACATCAAATGCATAACGACGCTATAATCTCAAAACAAGCAGCAACAACGAAAGCCTGATATCCTTCTTCTCCCTCTCTCTCTTTAATTACCTTAGTTTTGCAGCTAAAGAGATGTGGGGTCTTAAGGCAAGAGGGTTTGTTAAGGCAGAATATATATATGCTTAAATGAATGAACTCACCATGTCCCCTTTCAAGACACTTCCACCAAAAAGGAGGAGTACTGAATCAGACACAGCTGTTGAATCCCGAAGAAAAATAGAGTTCACCTTGATCTTCTCATTGAAAACTAGCCATGGATATGGTATTCTAGATTCACGTCCATTGACTGAGTTCTGAATAAAGTTGAAACAAAAATTAGCCAACACCACTTTGAGAATTTGAAAACAAGGAGGTAGAGAATGAACACTTACAGAGTATAGAAGCACCTGACCATCTTCCATTGTTTTGAATGAGAACGACTTTTCATTTGGCTGTAATGAAATTTGTGCAAGCAATCAGAAATATAACAAGCAAGGTCTACACAAAAATCTATAACAAGCAACATTTCCACGATGTCAGTATATACGTAAACTAATTCACTAATCATATTAAAAAACGTGATGCTACAGTTAGCGGTGTCTTGTAGCACGATTCAGTTCATTCAAACACAAAAGGTCAATATTATGTTCATATTATATAAGCATTATTACTGATGCACCAAGAAACTGAAGGCCATAAGAAACTATATACAGAACCTCCAACAAGAGCATGGCTTACCACAACAGAACAAATTCCTGGATACAACCCATAGCAAATAACTGCCCTGAGGAGATGCTCGTCATAACTCCAGGTGTTGTAGGTGGTGGAGTTGCTATCAACAAGGCCTGTATCCTTGAGCAACAAGTAGAACTCTTTTGTAAGAGAATCAATTGCTTTCATCGACTGTGCTGACAGAAAATTCTTCCAGCAGTACTCGTATCCAGCTAGGTCCATTTCAGAATCTTTCCATCCCTCATACGCCCTAACAAGGGCAAGGTGGTCACTGTAGTCTTGAGAAAACTGTGCTTTTGCAGCTTCTGCTAGCTGAGAATAAAAAAGCCATTTTATGAAACAGTTCATTAACATAGATATCTCAAAATGCCTGTTAATAATGCAAATCAGCATGATCACACATAACTGCTCACAGATTGCCAAAGGAACTCCCACTTGTGCTTAAAATCCTAAATTCAAGTACTTAGAAGTTAATGCCAGTAGAAGCTTGACAGTGAAGTGCCTAGTACTTTCAAATTAAGCCTTGCCAATGATTTTTCTTTTGCACTTTATGAACTGGCAACATCTCATCTGCAATGTTAACAATGTCACCTTAGCATCAAAAACATACATTTTCAGAAACACCAGTATTTTACCTCAAATACTATTTCGATAATGATCCTTAACATTAATGGTGAGTCTAACTTGTTACTCTCAGTGATTTTGACACATAAATTACTGGCAGTAATTATCCCCCACAATGTCCTCTAATTAAAGGGTATATTGCTTATGCACTAAGACACAGACTTAAAAGAGCATCAACGAGGAGCAGAAAATCCAATTTATACCAAGTTTTCATTCACACATACACGCATATGGACAAAGCAGAAGGGCAATGGAGCAACAGGTGCAAACCAGGTTCTTCTTTCATCAATTAGACTTTTAAAAGTCCATGTAACCCCTATAACAGATATGAACTGACATGATCACGAGCAAACAGAAAATGTCAGGTTATTTATGTGTTGAGATTAAGATGTGGAACCTAATTTTGATAGAATTCAAAGTCTTGCAGTAATTAGTCTGATATTCTCCATTTGGAAATGCATTTGCAAGCAATAGTTCACTCTTTTGGTAGCCAATGATCCACAAAATGCCTGGAGAGCCCTTGTTTAACGAGCAGTATAACCTAATGTATGGGATCGGTTTATCTTAACAAGATAAACAGTCTATCTTAACAAGATAACCTAATGTACAGGATCACTTTCTTTTTCCCTTAGTCCTGATATGCCTTTCTGTTTTATATTTTTAGCGTTGCTGGATTCCCCAATTTCGTAATAAGTCAAATGATTGTTTAAGAAAGAAGGGTAGAAGCTGGTTGAAGACAGACAAAATGAAAACAAGGTAACTGCTTCAGGGAAAATGATAGTGGCATTAACTGCCGACAACATTTCACCCAAGAAATCATGTGGCCCCCATACAAGGTGCAATACAAGAATTGTTTTATTTCATTTACATCTGACTATATGGAAAAGGTTAATACAGAAATACAGTGCAAAGTAAGGTTGCTGGAACCAGATCATCAGCAGATCACAGCAATGTAAACATGTTTTTGGATGGACTAGAGGTTTGACAGCAGAAAATAACATTAAGCAACTAGTCACATGCTTCTGTTGACCATCTGACCATCCAAATAATGCCATCAGCAACTCCTGCTTATCCTTGTTTGATGTACATGACTAAAATCATAACTATTGCACAAAATATTAGCAGTTCTACAAATTAACTGGATGATTTAACTGGAAAAGGATATGCAAGGGCAGGAAAACCACCACACTGGTAGACTGGATATAGCACCAGGTCTTTAGGACATTTTGGAGATCAAAATAATATTTGTAGGAGTAGAATAGAAGAAAGACCAACTGTTACATGTGACAAGCAGAAAGAATCTATATAAGGAAAAGAAAGCTTGACTTACATCTTTTTTGTCTAAAGGGCTTAAGAAAGGATCACGGACACTTAGACCAGCAACAATAGTTAATATAGGGTCCAGACAATAAAAGATGGCACCAAGTACTAGCATCTTCCCAAATTTAGGCTCCATGGGAAGCATAGTTAAGTAGCGCCCTGTCCAGAAAATGATGAAACACAATATCAGAATCTATACTAAATGTTGATCTGCTGATATCCATGATTAATAAACAAAACACAGGCTGGCAATGGAACACGCAATGAACAAATACCTAAAACAGTCAGGTTTTCATTCTCATCTAAAGCCCCAATAACCTTCAAATACTCGATAGCATTTTGCACCTGTAGCAAATTCAGGAAAAAGAATTAGTTAGTAATGTTGGAATTTAACAATTTGTGTGCTGGGAGGTCAAGTGCCCATGTTGCTAAAGGAACCAACTGGAAATATTGCAAAAGAAGAGGCTCCACATTACACAAGTGATAAGAACAAAATGAAAGGTATACTTCGTAGTATTACCGCTAGTAACTCTGGTGACTGCAGAGCTCTAGAAAGGAACTCTGAAATACTACCGAGTTTTAGACTTTTGATTTGCAAACAAAGTGACTGCAGAGGTGTTCTCAATATCTCTGGCAACTGATAATCTGCAAAAGCATCATATACACATCTGGGATAAAGACGGTAACATTCTCCTGGTTGTACACGTCCAGCTCTTCCTCTTCTCTGAAATTCCATGAACCAATAAGATAATGGGGTAGTCAATATAGAAATCAAAACTTAAGAGCAGTATATCACTCATAAGAGTGCTATAGGAACCCCCTCAAATTTCCAAATTAGCATCATAGAAGGGCTATGATAAGATTTTTGGAAGGAAATTCTTTTCTGCATGCAAACCTAGCAGAATTACGGAGGCAATTTATCATCACCCACCTGACTATGATCAATACTACTTGTTCCAAAATAAAAATTTGCTGGAATAACATCATAGAATAAGAAAAAACTGTCAATTTTTATTGCCTTACTTTTCTTGTGAAGGACTTGCCCATATGATACAAAGACCTAAAGTTAAGGGTAAGTTAAACTAAACCACAATACCTCCTGCCATAACTACAAAGAATTTTTTCAAATTCCTACAAGCTTATGTTAACCCAAAAATTTTCATGATTTTATGTATACCTAAACTGCCAGTTAAATGCTGTTGACATCAACTACATTCTTTTTCATAAAACCTCAAAACTACACAATGATTTTGTAACAGCTGCCCCTTCCCTGTCATATGTGTCTAGTAATTAAACATTCCTGAAACAACAATAACCCTTTGATTTTTACCTTTTCATCAAAACAATGATCTCGATACTGCGACACCTGTATCTTAAAGCTCTCTTATATTCAAGTAAATGATATGGTCATTAAATATTTCATTCTCAATCCCACAGTCACTAAGATCAGATTTTTTATTCCTCTATATGTTTTTTCATTTTCCCAACATCGCAATGCCCTAAGTTTATATCACAGTAGTATGTATCCGTTGTTCATTGTCGGCCAAACAAGAGATCTGATCAACTCTTTGAAGGGAAAAAATATTGGTCCTTTTATTATTTGCCTGAACATGACAATGCCCTGAGGCTACATCCTCGCAAATGTTATGCTCGTGGTTAAAAAGCCAAAGGAGAAAAATCAACTTTTGAGGGCAACAAGATCACAAAATAATGCAAGCAAGGCTACCACATGAAATAAACTATCCAAAAAGAAAAGTACTCACTTGTTTGGCTGAAACTTTAGAGATCCAGGAAGGAAGCAAGCAAGGAGTGTTATTTAATGCATCATATGATGTCTCCTTTGCCTTTCCACAGTCAATCACAAGTACAACATCATCAATTGTGATACTGGTTTCAGCAATATTAGTAGCTAAGATAATCTTTCTTACTCCATCTTCAGCTTTGTTAAAAATTAAACTCTGCAGGCATCCAAGATCAAAAGCATAAATCACTAGAATTGGATGTCTCATAATTAACTTCAAATGGTAAAATTTATTACTCTGCACATAAAGCTGAAAGCAAAAAAATATAAGACTACTAAAGTTTCTGTGAGATACATGTTACGGCCTAAATGTTGAACTATTGACACTACAACCTGTCAAAATGCTTCAAGATAAAGAAATATTTGGAACTCATGTTTCCTTCTTGATATTTCAACTTCTCTCAGGCACCTTAAAAGCAGTCATCCAACAAGCAATTCAGAAAGATGAAGCTTTGGTTTAATATAATTTTTCAAACAGGCAAAGCTACTTCCAAACGCACCTCCATGGCTGCTTGTCAGAATCAGCTTGATTAAACAAATAGAAGTCAAAGCAAACAACAACACTTCGAAACAGATATGAGCATAAAAAAAAAGGCTCAGCCAAACATTTAACTGCACCGGAAAAAAGGAAGAAAGAACATGTTGCACATCTGATATAAAATGTTCTGTGTTATTTTTAAATCTAGATGACAGAAACCATCTTAAGAGTGTCAAATTGACAAAAATATCGTTGCTGCTGATTATTATGCCAGAAAAGGAGCATCTAAGGCAGCTTCGGCTAAAGCAACTGAAAGGAAACTCAACTCTTAGAGCATCTCTGGTGGGCCACAGGCGAAACCAATGTTTCCATGGGTGGGTCACCTTTGGAGAAGTAGGGTGATGACCGGCACTTGTCAGTGGCAGGATGGTGGCAGAAAACTCAGGAAAGAAATTTCGTATCATTCAACCGTCTAATCCTCGCACCTTTTCTTCCTTGTTAAGCAAATACTTCAATTTAAATTACTTAATAATTTCTCATTGATCTATCTTCCATCACTGAGATGGGTTTACGTGTATATTTATATTTTCCTACACTCCTGATCACCAGGAATCTACAGCTACAATAGACAAATGCCAAGGCATCTGCTAAGTTTTGGTGGAATGACAAACATTACCAACAGACGTGTTCATTTCAACACAACTTTATAAAATGAGAAACCCAAGAAGCAAAAAATTTGTATACTTTGAAATCACCTGTTCGGAACTAGCCATAGAACCATGGCAGGTCAACAGCAGAACCTGGTTTGGATCTCCTATTATTTGATGGCCCTGGAGCTTTTCTTTCAATGCACTTATGTCATCCCAACCAGTCATAAAAACTAACACAGCACCAGGCTTTTCATTTTGACATATATAATCCAGAAGATGCTCTATAAGGTTGAACCCAATGCAATCAGGGTTCCAACAAGACAAGGACTCCCGTGTCAGTGGGCTATAATCCTCAAAGTCAGCTGCTCTAAGTGCATCCTGATTACATTTACCAAACATGCAAAGCATGTCAGCAAGAGAATGACAAACTTAGAATGAAGTAGAAGTAATAGTAACTTACAATACCTCAACAGCAGAAGCAATTTGGCTTTTCCTCTTTCTTGGAGCTTGCTTGTTCATTTTCCATAATTTCTCCAGACCATAATCATCAATTTGATTGTATGGTGTTAACCTGTATCCCGTCATTTCCAAAATGTTCTCCAGAAAATGAGTTCGTACAGGATACGTGAAGCCCTAGATAAACACGAGTTGATAACAAATTTCACTTGGGGTTCCACTGATTGCACAAATTATTCATCCATTTGTTTCACAAGAAAAACTGTTATAGCATTGCAAAACTATATATCTTTTCCATCTTTTCTGACTGAACACCAAGACCAGTAAAACCCCACAAACTCAGACTAACTCCAATTTCTCACACATAATCCATGATAACCATGGTCTTAACAAGGCCGACAATGACTAAATGGCAAATAATCCAAATCCCATATTAAATGTTCTGCATTGCCTTGGCATGATTTTCAACGTGAAAGTTGAAAAAGCAAGTTAAACGTCAAACTGGGACGCTAAAATAAAAAATTAAAATTGAAAACATGAAAATCATTGGAGGAACCATAAGCTCCAAAAAACAAATTTGGATGAGAAATGTGTTTGATGACCAGATTCTTTTACCAGATCTGTAGTGGGTAAAACATTTCACTAAAGGGGCATCATCTTAAAAATTTTCCTAACATCAAAGCCTTCATGAATTTCAGAAAAAATTCAACACCAGGCACCAGCTGATTTACAAGCTATACAATTGTAACTCTTGAACACACATCAAACAAAACGAGTTGAAATATGCACAAAACCACGCAAGTCTTATTCACACACACAAGAAAACAAACAAAATAAATAAATAAATAAATAAAAGAAAAAAGAAAGGAAACCCACAAAAAGAAATTAAATGAAGTGATCTGAAAGAAAATTTAGCCAGTCAAGATAAACCATAATTTCCTTATAAGTGCAAGATGCAGTGTATGCTCACTGGAATGTGGACCATAGGAGCCCTGCCAAAGTATGACGAGAAGAGCTCTGCATCCAGTGTTGCACTCATCAAAATCAGCCTCAATTCTGGTCGATGAGGAAGTAGATCTTTTAAAACTATAAGCAGGAAATCTGAAATCAAGAATAACTAGAAGTTAGAAACTTTCCTTAATGAGATCTGATGGTACGATCTCTGTAAAGACAAGATTTTACCTTCATTCATTCCACGTTCATGGACCTCATCGACAATAACATGTGATACACCTTTTAAGTTCCTATCTACCAATAACCTTCTTAACAAGATGCCTGTTGTGCAAAAAAGGAGGTGAGTATCCCTTCCTTTCACACCTTCTAATCGGACTTTATATCCAACCTGAGAATATACATCAGATATTTAGGTCACTTTACATGTCTGCAAACTCATCCCTGGCTATACTGAACATTTGGAAATATCGGGACTTACTGTTTCACCCAACAATTCTCCCCTCTCTGCAGCGACTCTTTCAGATACAGACATTGCAGATATTCTTCGAGGTTGAGTGCATATGATATTGCACATTGCACCACGAGTAGCCTCAATCTCAGACTCCAAAATGTACTGTGGAATCTGTGTTGTCTTTCCACAACCAGTTTCACCAGAGATTATAACCACCTATAGACAACAAATGTTTTCTCATCTTCAATGAAATAAGTTATAATAACCAGAGAAAATATTTCAATCTACTTATAGAAGAAAAGCTTCCAAGTGAAAAACTGAAAGATTCCCATAATGTTCAAAACTAATTTAAAGTCCCATTCTCTCAATATCTATCTTTTTTTATTCCTTTTTTTTGGTGTGTGTGTGCGCTTGCTTGTTCTTGTTGGAACAAATTTATGAAGACTTAAATATCTATAAATATTTCACAAAGCTACGCTAATATATAGCTAATAACAATAAAAACAGATGCTCAAAGGAAGAGTTTTTTAATATATTGTTATCACGAAATGCACTGGAGAATAATCCCAGCCAAGCTTTTCAATACTAACTGGGGCATTATATCTTCCCTCCACCAATAAGAATAATTTGCTTGCATTCTCCAACAAAAAGAAAAAGAAAAGAAACAAAAAAGACATTTAAGCATCAATAACAGGGAGAAATGGGTGGAAGAGACCCCTATCAAAGTTTCAGATGTTGAATTAATAAAACTCTCTCTAGAAAATATGTAGCCCTTGGGGTTTGGCTAGTATCAGCAAGGCCATAATACAACTTATGCACCAAAATATTAGAAAGCGAGAAAAACTTTCTTGTCAGAACATCTTTCCTGGACTGTTTAAGAACTCATACCAAACTGCAATTTGATTAGCATATTGGTAAGGGCAGAATAGAGTGGAAAGAAAGTCTGAAAAATTTTTAGCTTAATCTAACGGACAGATGACAAATAAACTGATTTTGATGCAAAAGAGGAGAGGATGAAAGATGTAGCTAAAAATATTTTCTCTAATGGTCCAGAAAATTTAGAAATATGCATAATTCTCAAAGGTCTTTGACTCTTGGCAGGCAATCAGTAAGGTCAAAATTAGCATTTCCACTACCTGGTTATTTGCAATGGCACTTAATATTGCATCCTTTTCCTTGTAAGCAGGAAGACTCCTGCGAAATTCCATTATCTTCTGGCCTTGTTGAGATTCCTATCAAAACCAAAAAGCATTATAACTACAATTACACCTCACTTTTCTTTCAATTAAACAAGAAACTGAAAGGTTTAAACGTTCTGCATAGCTCCAGACTCTGCATTAAGCCTTAAATACTCGATAGCTAAATAAGCAATGCATATGAGAACACCATAACAGAGAACAGAAACTCTATGAACTTGAAACTTCACACAAGCATCAAGGAGGATTTCTTGGATCCCCAAGCCAATGGAGAAGCTACATCAACTCAAAGAGAGTGTAATCAACCTCAATAAGCAGCACAAATAGCATGTCAGATACTACATTCCAAGCCATACATGCTACTTCAACAGCTGATAAGAACTAAAACTAGTGGTGCATCTCACCAACGGAAGATCTCATCAGGGACTGCTATCTTACTGGCATTATTAAGAACCTAACCAGTCAGGTGAATGATATTTCCACACTCTGGTGAGATAATACTAGGCCTAAAGCTCCAACAGTTAATCACAAGGGCAGTCATAACCTTCTACTTTAAGAAGAGAATTACAAGATGAAAAAATCAACAAGTGTTAAGAAATAAATTTTTCTCAAATGACAAAAAAATGTATTTCGAGATAAATCAGCAATATACTGCTGTTTGAACAAAGGAGAAATGACAAACAAACAAGAGGCCAGAAGGAAAAAAATGTGCATGGTTATGTACTAAGAGGGACAAAATGCAGCGCAAAAGTTGCGAACAAAGCCCCTCAATGCTAAAATTGTATCAGAAGAACCAGAATATGGAAATTGATCCATTTCACAATAAGCATTCACTTAAGTTGCTACCCCATTGATAGTTCCCTTCACAGCACCAACTTTTTGGTTTCAACTCGCCAAACTCACAATTCAGTTGGTTTATTTTGACTCTTTTTGCTAATTTCTTCTTCTCCAAGTGATTCTGTAATGTGATACGAAAGCTTGTCTACTCCAATGAAGTTTTCCAGAATAAGAAGCCATAGGACACCTAAAATGATGACTTCTTCAGTTAGCATCATTACCTTTATTGAGCTTTCTCTTCCCTCCCAGTACCCATAATTGGCCCATCTTAATTCTGCAATTATTATCTCTATTTGCCCAATGAATTATACCCAACTACTGATCCTTTTTACAGTATTCCTATCTTAACTACTTACCCTCTGCCATATATCGCTGACACTTTTGCCTGTTTATACCACATATCTGAAATGGCAAAGCTATCAACCCCATAATGTTTTTTGTGAAACTATGCAACTGCTATTAAAGTTCCATCACCGTGTTTATGTGCACTTTTCTTTCTCTAAGTTTATAGTTGGCACTTAGGCCCAAGGAACCATGCCCCGGGTAACATGCAAACACCAAATAGAAAAAAAAGTTCTCAAAATCTTGCAAATGCCAATATGCTTCTCCAGCCATTCAACAAGAACTCTAGAGCCCTTCCAACATGAAAATGAGAGACCACTAGGTTGAGAAGTAACATCCCTGTGTTATGAAAACTCACGCTCTCTAATTGAATGTAACTATGCACCATCGTGCACCTCCTTCAAATGTGTTTTATGCTTCAAATGTGTTTTATGCAACTTGGCCATATAAGCTATGACTCTGAGATAATTTTTAAGTGCAAACACAGCTGAATTGAACTAAAAATACAGGACAGCAAGCAAGTTGCTTTCTTGAAACAGCAAATATCCCAATAATTCCACTTTTTAGTCATGAAAGAGGGATATCATGCTTTCTAGATTTGAAAGGTTCTTGAACCTGCCAGGTTTGCCGCTCAGTGTGCATCTGCAAACTTCTCCGTGAAATAATTTTCTTCATGGCAGCCTTATTATGTGAGAATGGTTCTGGTTGCTCAAAAAGCCCCTCATCAGTGGCAATACTACCATTACTGCTTGACCTTGAAAACGTATCCATGCCCTTAGGCTTTTGGGACATGTACTCTCGCAAATAGTAGTCCACGCGTCTCAGTATCCCTGGATGCAAGATCACCTGTGATAAATTTGTTTATTCAGAAATTTAGTAACTTCCAAAGGTGAAAGTAGAAGAGGGAGTAAATGAAATGGTAAAGGAAGAACATTCTTCGTAAGCAAGAATTCTAATGAGACCATGGCAACAGCAAGCACCTTTTAACTCAGTTGGCAATGATTAAACCTACTCACATTGAGGAAATTGATATGACTCAAAATAGGAGGGAAAAGCCAGTTGCATCCAAAACGTAGACAATCTAAATGAATAAATTGAAAGAACAACGAAAGCCAACATGTTTGTAAGACCAAATGAAACAAAACTAATTGCACAAATATATATCAAACCATCAAGCATGCACTTAAGCGAGGGTACACATAAAGCTTTATGAGCTTAAACATACCTCTCTCTGAGGACGCTTGTCATCCAGATCAAACCTGTAGTTCGGCAGGGGAGCCTTGCTGACAACAACCACTTTAGCATACAGATGACTGCAAAAGACAATCACATGTCAAGATTGCATGCCAAAAGTATGTTGAGACATAAGTAAAGCTGATCCTATGAAGTTGAAGATACCTATACAAACCCATTTGGCTTGCCAGAGCTGCTATATCTTCATAATCACGCCTATCCTTTTTCTCCCTCGATACTACTTCTTGGTTATCCTTGTTTCGCAGAAGAGTGGTTAGCTTCCACTTCCAAGAATCAATATTATCAAAAGAGGAACCACCCTGGAAATTATCATATATAAGCTTTAAGAAGAAACAAACACATCATTCCCTCCTCATATACATAAGAAGTCTAATATTACTCAGCTAAAATCGTAAGTTGAGCAGTCACAAAACTCAATACAGACAAGTCTATTTCATTTTTTGAATGCATGTTGCACACAAAAGGCGCACCAATACCTACCCTTTCAATATGTCATAGAAGTACTACAAATTTAACTACTTGTACGACTAACTGGCATCCTACGGTGCATCTATTGCTGTCGAACACACTCAATAGAACTTTACATCTCGAAGAAAATGACAGAAGCAATAGTTTAATTGACCCAGGATACACTAAATGGTAAATGGTAATAAATGAGGAATATATAAATAAAGAAAAATTTAGACAAAACATCCCAGAACCACTCAAATGAATTCTTAGACACTACTCTAAATGCTAAATTGCACCACACCATCTCGGATGGCTTCAGATTATTGGAACCTTTTTGGAACACTTAATTATAATGTTCTCGTGAGGAGAACTGCATTGCTTTTATGCTCATGAAAGCCTTTTCTTAACTCAGACTTTAAACAATTAATTGAGAAAATCTATGCAATATGAGGCCACCGTGATGAAGTAGCAAACATGCCAACCAGCCTTATGTGCCAACGGGAACACTAAGCAGAACTCACCCTTGCAAAATTCATTAGAACTCTCCAATAATGGACAATCAAAGAATTTTACAAAAATATCCCAGAAGTTAAACAAAAAGAGAGAGCCACAATGACAGCTTGCAAAACTGAAAATAGAGAACTTCACGTTGACAAGACATGATGAATACCAAAGAATAATACTTCATCAAGACTCCTTCAAGCAGATTATGTTAACATGAATCCGCAACATGAAAATGACAACAGCAGTAAACACCATTTCCTATCAAGTCTGAAAATTAAGATTTTCAACATGCTAATGAATCACTAATAGTTAAGGTATAATTATATTATCGCCTGTAATTTGACTCCAAAAAAATTCCTTTTCCTTTTTCCCTTCAATTAGATGCTTATTCATGCAGCTATACATCCACTGACAATATGAAAGAAATCACCTATTAACTCGACTTCAGTCACCTGATAAACATTCAACTTGACTGCTAATCAATTTTCACCATTGCCCATATATCCAGCAAAAATATTAAAAAATTTTCTAGAGAACCAGCCCAGCCTTTACAATGGGGAAAAGCAACCAAAATGTGAAGCTATAAATTACATACCACATAGTAAGTTCCACCAAAAAAAAATTGATAAACTTGTTCCCAATCCGTCAACTTCACAACAGAATCAATAACAATAAGCACATTAATCATGACTACAAACTAAACAAAACTATCATTTATGTAAAAGCTAAGCAAATTCGAGATTTACTGGATGAACAGGGAGATCAATGTCACGGTCGGAGCCTTCCGATGACACGTCATCAGTCGAGCTTTTCTTCTTAAGCTGCTGGTGAAAATGGTGAGGAGGCAGATAAGTATTGTTTCTAGAATTTACAAATGAGCTGTGTTTATCATCACTGTTGGTTAACGCCGGCTTGGAATGAATAGCACGAGGAGGAGACGCGGGAGGAGCAGTAGGAGTGCTGGTTTTGGAAATGACGGAGCGGAGGCGGTGGTGCGGAGGAACATAGACAGCGCCGTAGGAAGACGGCAGCCGGTCCTTCATTTTCACCTCCCGAGATACTACCAATTTCTGGGGTTTTAGGGTTTTGGCGTGTGAATTGTAAGTATAGAAATGGAGAGAAGAGAGGATCATCCACGGCGAGGTGTCCGGTGAGGTGAGTCAGCGGTGCTGGTGCCGATTCCCGTTGCCGGAACAGTCATGGAAGTTTTAGCTGTTTTTGTGGGGGGTTTGGGCTGAAGAGAAACGGTTTGATCGGGTGGTTGGTTCAAAAGGCGATTAATGTGAAGGAGTCACGTGACCTGATTCATTGGGGGGGTGATATATGGAAGAAAGATTGACAAACTAGATTTGTGGGCTTAATTCTAGATTAGATTAGTTTTGAGATCCCAATTGATCAGGAGCAGTCAAAACCATCGGTTAGAACAGTTTTAAAAGTATATTTACCATTTCAGACAGTTTTCTGTAGCCCTTGTCTTCTTCTTCATGATTAAATAATTAATCAAACCATTTAGCTGCTGCCTGCTGATTAGCTTCAATGCAAATTAACGAGAGAAGTATAATTCCTACCAAAGAAAGAGAGGAAAAGATTTTCTTGTTTATCACGACTTTGTGTAACGATATAATCCTGGGGCGCAATTGTCTGATGACTTCTGCACAGTTGTGGATGATTATTAAGGTATGGAAATTGGAAACATGCTTGGAGTGCAGCAGGGGAAATGAAGAGTGGAAAATGCACAAGCACGTAAAGAACTATTATAATAAGTAGACTACTTCCAACAGCCTTGGGGCTTGGGTATCGAACAAACCCAAAACATATGTAAAGGCAGTTGAAGTTCATACATTCCTCTGTAACTGTAGCACTACATCCTGAGAACCATCTACTCTCTAGAAGCAATTGGCCTCCAAGTACAGAGATTTAAAACTTTACTTAAGTGCAGATCAAGGGATTTGAATACAGATCAAGTCATCACCTGCATTCTAATATCCAAACTTTCCTAGAAATATTGCACCAACAATGCCTGCATTCTAATATCCAGACTTTATTGAAAATATTCCGCCGAAGACTTTCTAAAAACTATTTCGCTATCGGATAATAGGCATCCGTTTAGATCGATGGTGATTCATTGAATTACCCTTAATCCCGTTTAGGTCTCCCCTCCTAATGTCAAGTAGGAGTAAGTGTAGCATAGATTCTATCGTGTTGACCAAAAAAAACAAAGAGCTTCTTGAGGCTGCATTTCAATAGCTTCTCACAATGGACTTATTCAATCATTTTGTAGTAGCATTACGGCAAACAACGAAATAAAAATAGGGTAGGGATTCGGGCAAAATGGGCTTCTCCTAGTAAGTCTCCTCATGTTTCAACCTAGAGAGATGTAAATTACACAAAATGAAGTACAAAGCTACAATGAACCGAGGGTGCCAAGTTGCGAACGATTCCAGTTAGTACGTATAGCCCTTGACGAACATTCCCTTCTTAGCTTCCTCACTCTCACCCTCAGCGGAGTACTTTCCAAGCTGAGCCAAGGAGTTTGCCTTTGCACGAACCAGAAGTGCCATCTGAGCAGCTTCTGCATTCTCAGGACGTCCCTGCCATGTCTTCAGCACACTGTTTTGCAGTGCTCGGGCATAAGAGAAGGAAACATGCCATGGGTTGGGACTTTGATTCATAGCATTAAGGTTCAATGTGGCTTCCACTTCAGATTGTCCGCCTGACAAGAACTGACCAGAAAAGCAAAACCGTCTTCAGTAATGCTTATACAATACATGAAAAATGAAATGATGAAAATGAAGAAACAAATAGAAGCTAATCATATGATTCAAACAGTAAGGCAGCAACAAAGCTGCATCAGAGATGAAGGTTCAGGCAAAGGTCCTTAAGTGAGACTTGTCGACGACCAAAAATTTTGGCATCACCATGCCCAAGAAATATCACATATTACTTGGCAGTTGTATCACATGATTTAGCAAGTTGCAGAAACCTAAGATTCTCATTCTTCTATATTTGTTCAGCTTCATATCTGTCATTGTTGGTTATATACACAGAGAATGTAGCACAAATTAAATAAATGTCCTCGCTCACACGTGGTACTCATGCCAAACTCTGCCACTAGGGGTAAGATCTATAGCACAATTCCAAGATGATTGAAGTTGATCATCTTTGGCAAGGTTGCTCAAAAAGACACAGGAAGTGACAGCTTCACCTAGCTTTCCCCTCTTTCCTGTTCCCAGATAATAGTAGGTTTTGCATAGTACCATCTGATTTTCTCGAGAGCACACTATCCTAAAATTGAGTTATCCCAGAAAAAGCTTATGACAAATGGCTACAAGAACTTATTTGAACTTAAACTAGCTAATTTACTACTGTTGTCACAATTGTTGTCGCAATGTTCCTTCCACACGCTTTCCTCTTAGCCCTTTCCCCTCTTTCTTGTTCTTGGTGCTACACTATTAGCTCTTCCTCCAAACTATGTCCCGGCTCCAATCCTCACTAACCGACTTTGTCTACACCTTGGTTATTTGGATGAAAGAACTCAAAGAGATTTAACATTTTCCTAAAAATAAACACGTGTAAATCAGAAACTGTTAAGGTCTCCATACCATGATTCCAGGAACGGCTGGAGGTACTCTCCTCCTAAGCATTGTCAGAGTATATTTTGCAATAGTCTCTGGAGAAGCCTTTTCCTTGTGTTCGGCTCCTGAAGTTACCATGCTAGGTTTAAGCAGAATACCTTCAAAGACAACATTATTCTCAGCCAAGTAGTAGAAGACCTCCGCCCACACTTGCTCTGCCACTTCAAGCGTCCTTTCAATTGGGTGATCTCCATCAAGCAGGATCTCTGGTTCCACTATAGGCACAAGACCATTATCCTGCACCAACCATTCTCAATTTGAACTCCAGTATCACAGGTTATGGACCGGAAAGCACCTCATAGGTCATAATTTCTAGAGAAGTAGCGGATATACCTGAGAAATTGCAGCATAACGTGCAAGACCCCATGCAGCTTCTTTAACAGCCAACGCAGAAGGACCACAAGGAATGCTAACAACTGTTCTCCTGAAATTGTGAGATAACACTATCAAAGAAATGAAGTGTAAACAACTGGAAAGATTTCTTGAAACATCCAACGTCTTTAATAAGCAGCATGTCTAGAATAATTGCAGAAAACCACTTACCACTTTGCAAACCGCGCACCCTGCTTATAGTACTCAGCAGATCTAGAAGCCAATCCATCTAAACCTTGGCACCATGATTCATTGTTGGATCCTGGTAAGGGGGACAAACCCTGTCCAGCAAAGTGAGAAATTTAAAAATGTGTGACAGAAACACCACAATTTCAATATCTGAAACTACCAGATCAATCATACCTTGTCAACTTTGATTCCAGGTACAATACACTCATCACGCAAGCAATCCACAAACTTCTTTCCATCAGTGGTTGATTGGTATAGTGTCTCCTCAAAGAGAATGGCACCAGAGATATAATCACCGAGGCCAGGAGTGGTCAATAAAAGTTGTCTGTAAGCCTGCCTGTTGACTTCTGTATTATCAAGTCCAATAGATGCCAACCTCTTTCCACAAGTTGCATTTGATTCATCAATGGCAAGGATACCCCGTCCTGGAGATGCAATAGATTTCTACTCCGAAAAAGGGAAAAATGAAAAAAAGGAAAGCAAATCAGAAAAGGGAGCTAGCTGAGCTGTATAATACATACATAGCATGCTTTACTCTCAAGGATGCAGTTGGGAGTCATTGTCCACAAAGAGGAAATACACTGTTCTCAAGTACCTAGTTTAGAGTCATTTTGAATGAAGGGACAACCAGATAAGCAGAAGAAGAGTAATATAGGAAACAGAAGGAGAAAAACCTTCTAACAAAGGCAAGCATCTTTCCAGTAGAACAAGTAGGAAGATCCATCACCAGTTTTAGTGTTTGCATGAGCAGTTCATCTTTCTTAGCACTAATATAAAAGATTAACCAGTATAACTTCCGCTATCAGTACATTTCAATCCCTAGACATAGAGATTCCAGTTCATCAGCACATTCAACCTCATGATAAAATTTAACTCCTTCACAAGAAATGCTAGTTAAAAAAATCAGTTCCAAATATCTTACCCACGAAAGTAGACCCAACCATTAACATTTGATTCCAGTTTGCACACCATAAAACGAAAAATTGGAAAGCAAAGAAAAAGTGAAAGAAACTACAAGTTCATAAAATACAAAATACCAGTGAATTTAGGTGACAAAGTTGCATGCTAAAGCACGCGCCCAGAAAAAATAAATAAATCTTCTACACTCTACAATAAACAGCGAAGCTCACCAACCGACTGCAAAAGATTAAAAAACTCAAACAAATCGTCCTCAGAACAGTTTTTAAATACTTTATTAGCTCAATAATGAGCAAACCGCATGCACCATGACATCATACTAAAAAAAAAAAATTCAACAGTACCACCACCCAAAATTCCAAAACAGATTAAAAAAAAAAAAAAAAAGAACTTTTACTATATTACAAATAGCAAATCACAAATATCAAATGAAAATTATGTGCTCCGTTTGGATTAGCTGTTTTTGGGGTTGTTTTTCAAAAACATCACTGTAGCATTTCGAATCTGAAAAACAAATCCGTTTGGATTAGTTGTTTTTGGGGTTGTTTTTCAAAAACTATATGAAAAACTTTTACTGTAGATTTTTTTGGATTATTTTTAGAGGTATTTTTTAAACATATTTTTGAGTATTTTTAGAATATTATAATTTTTATATTTTTATATAAATATACATTTATGCATTTATAATACATTTATATTTACAAATGTATAAATGTATATTATTATAAATTATAAATTATAAATTATAAATGTATAAATGTATAAATTATAATTTTTATATAAATATACATTTATGCATTTATAATACATTTATAAATAAATATATTTATATATTCATATAAAAATATATAAATGTATTATATTCTATATAATACATAATATAAATATATTTATAAATGTATAAGTGTATATTATTATAAATGTATAAATTATAAATGAATATTATAAATATATTATAAATTATAAGTGTATATTATTATAAATGTATAAATTAATATATTATAAATATATATTAATATTATGCAGAAATGTATTTATATAATTAATATAAATGTATATATGCATTAATATTATGTATAAATGTAAAGTTAATATTATGTATATTAATATAAATGTATAAATGTATTATATTATATATAATACATAATATAAATGTATATTTAAATGTATAAGTGTATGTTATTAAAAATGTATAAATTATAAATGAATATTATATAAATGTATAAATTAATATATTACAAATATGTTTTAATATTATGTTGAAATGTATTAATATAATTAATATAAATGTATACATGTATTAATATTATGTATAAATGTAAAATTAATATTATGTATATTAATATAAATGTATAAATATACATTTATATAAATGTATAATATATTATATATTATATATTATATTATATATAATTTATATAACATATAATATTTATGTAAATATATTATAAATATATAAAAATATATTTTAAATAAAATAAAATATTTATGATATGTATATGTAAATATATAATATTAGAAATGTATAATATATATAATATACATTAATATTAATATAATTTATATATAATATACATAATTGAAATATACATATTAATATATATTATAAAACAAAATTGCATAAATATATTTATAAATTTATATATAAATAAATGTATTTATATAAATATATAATATTTATTTCAATTGACATAATATATATAATATTATACATAATTGAAATAAATATATTTATATTAATATAATATATATATATATATATATATAATATACATAATTGAATATACATATTAAAATACATAATTGAAATATACATATTAAAATATATAATTAAAATATATTAAAATATAATTGAAATATACATATAAAATACATAATTAAAATATACAAATTGAAATATACTTATTAAAATATACAAATTAAATATGCATAATTGAAATATATTTGGAGTTGTTTTTGATATATTGTTTGGATTGGCGTTTTTGAAGTTGTTTTTGAAATACACATTTACTGTAGCATTTGGAATGTGAAAAACAGTTTTTAAAAAACAGGCTCAAAAACACCAATCCAAACGTACCCCATGATCATCTCAAATTTAAGAACTATTCAAACAGCAAAAAGATCACAAATCTCGCTAACGAGCCAGAAACAGGAAAATCGGGTCAGTGTCAATACAGCGGTCTTGACGAGCTCGTCGGTGTAAGATCCAGAAGACGAGGCTCTGACGACGGAGACACGGCTGCGGGAGGGGAAAGCGCAGGCCCGTTGGTTGAAGGACTGCTGGCCGATCCACGATGATGATGATGCGTTTAGCTTAACAAAAGTCGTGCACGCCGCCATCGCCGTGACTGATTGATCAAAGTCGGCGAAATTACTATTTGTAGGACTGATAAATTTTCTTTCTTTCTCGGTGAGAAAGAGAGGAAAGACGTTTATAAAAAAGGGCGATTTGGCGTGAGAACTCAAAAGAGAAAATGGGCAAAGTTGGTTAAATATTTTGGTTCCCTCGGGAAGTCCGCACTTTGCTATGACCGGGAGAGTAGCTGTTGAAATAATGCAGTACAATATAATAATAGGACAAGTCAGGTGCGGAGCTACCGAATACACACTCACACAGTAGATATTTTGTTGTTTGTCCGATTTGCCCCTAGGGGTACAATGGTCCGACCACATCTGTATACATACATACATACATATATATATATATATAAAAGCTAGGATAACAGCAAAATAGCAACTAAAATCATGTATTTCACGTTTCAATCACTTGTATCCCTTTTTATGGAAACTTACTTCAATATAAAAATGTATAGTGGAGAAGTGTCATTTAGCATTTTATTGGTGATTTAGGAATTTTCTTGATACTCATGAGATGGTACGACTGTTGTTTCATTCTCAACAAAAAAAAAATATTCATGTTGTTCAATGTCTCATAAAAACGAATCAATACACGTATGTGTTTGGATTGCATTTTTCATGATTTTCTATGAAAAAATTGCTGTAGCGAATTGATGTATGTAAGGGAAAAAGGTAATAGGAAAATGTGATCACAGAAAACGACACAATTTTTTGGCAGAAAATGACAATCCAAACAGGAAGATTCATTTTTTGCGTTCTCCAATTTAGTTTTCCTAGGAATGTCTTGTATAAAGCTATTTCCGTAGGTTGCTTATGAATATAATAGAGGGCGAAAAAAGGATTAGGAGTATATCAATGTCAAATGGTTGATTAGTTAAAAATGTGAAAGTGCAGTGACTTCAAAAGGGTGCAAAAAGCACTTTCAAAACATGAAGAGAATAATATGTAATTATAATAAATTAGTAAAACTCATAATTGAATCCTTATATAATTTTAGTACACCCATCATGCAAATTATGAACAATCACGATTGATATATAGATTGGATCAATTATCAAATTTACGATTTAATAATCAGAAGATCCATGCCATGGCACTTACTCATTTCAATTTAGTCGACATCAAACGAGATTATAATAGCTTACTCTTAAGGGGGTGGACTCATACTTAGGAATCGGAATTCCAATTAGAATCTGTCCAAAAATTCAATATGAATTTTGATCAAGAATATTATTACAATGACTAGTGTTTAGTATATATTTATATAAGGTTTTGAAATCAAATTATTCTTCATTTTCTTTTCTTTATTTTTTTCTTCTTTCCCTTTTCCTGCTGTTGTCTTCCCAACCCTTAAGTGCTCATGCTTCACAATATTCTTTTGAACCAACACTTGATCATCACTAATCAACCTTACAATCTGTGGAGCATGAGAAAGCAGCTTACAAGAGATGAAAGAAAGGTTTACACAAAAAGGGAAAAAGAAAAAAAGAAAGGAGAGAGAACCAAATGAAGAGGAGTGGCTAGCATGGAGTATTAGAGGAGAGAAGAAAAGAGAAGACAAGGAAAATGAAAGAGATTGACGAGAAATAAGAGATAACCAGATGAGGTGGGACCGTTGCCACGAAAAATTGGAGAAGAAAGTGAATAAAGAAAAAAAGAGAGAGATGATAATGATAAAAGCCTGCTATGGAAGATTGAATAAGAGAGAAAAGGTGTTACCATGTAAATTGGGCCGATGTGATTGAATGATGAAAACATATGTTTTCTTTTCTTTTTTAAAGTTCTCGAGTCAAAAGCCAGGATCTTTCAGAAAACGGATTCCTATTCGAAGAGTGCATAACCGCATGGATAAGCTCACACTAACCCGTCAATTTGGGATCCAATTCGAGATTTTCCTTGGGAGGTATCGTGAAAGAATTGGAATGGAATAATAGGGATTCGTACAGAAAAAAAGATTCTCTATTGATTCAAACACTGTACCTATGGGATAGGGATAGAAGAAGAGGAAAAACGAAAAATACACACTATGCCTTCCTTTCTATCGAATCGATCATAACCATTGCCTACATTCCAGGAAATTGTGCACCACAAATAGGAGCTAATAAAGAAACCCGCGATTCCGTAGAAAGACATGACGATCCCGGCTATCTTGATTCATTAGAAATTGGACAGGTAAGGAAATTTCTTGTTGCGTTACGTGCTTATGTAAAAACCAATAAACCTCAATTCCAAGAAATCATTTCTTCTACCAAAACATTTACCGAGGAAGCGGAAGCCCTTTTGAAAGAAGCTATTCAGGATTGAATCAAATTTGGAAATCCATCAAAATCCCTCCAATTTGCTAGGAATTGAGAACTCTCAAATTTTAATGTTTCATTACAGGATTCTGAATCCAATATGTAACCCAGATAATAAGAATTGGAATTATTTTAATTTTTGATTCCGATCATCTTTTATCAAATGGCACCTTAATGCTCTATTGAATTTTCGGCATTAGGCGCTTGAGGATAATTTCGTGATTTCATCCCACAGGGATGGCAGCAACAATAATCAGTTGCCAGCGGGTTTCCGAAAATGCCAAGGAAACGGGATCCGGGATGATAGCTCAGTGTGAGTAGGTGACGGACCTTTCCCTTCACCTAACATGCAAGCTTGAAAAGTGCGATGGCTTTTGGTATTCACTCTCCTTCCCCACAACCACGTACCGCTCCTGTAGAAAGCTCTAATTCCAATGAAGCATATTCCTAAGATGAAGATGCATCTTTTATTCATGTTAGAATTTTCTAATGCACAATTTTGAATTGCTTTTTTTTTTTTTGGCTTCTAGCAGAAAAAGTTTTCGTGTATTATTTGGAGATTTATGTTTCATTCGTATCTCATTTTTTAGGACCTTTAGGGGTATATTTCAAAATAATTGAGTTTTGTTTCAAAAACATTGTAAGATGTTTTATGATATGATCTTAAATGAAATACAAATGTAGTTGAGAATTAAAAAAAAAAAGTGATTGGAAATGTGTCTATGATGTGGTAGAAATTTTTTTCATTTTTCCGTTTTACAAATAATTTCCAATCTTGTTGTAATTGAGATGTAATGCATATGAGACGGAAAAATAATTAAAAGTAAAAAAGTCATTAGAAATGTGTAAAAGAAATATTTAGGAGAAATCTAAGATAATATGTCCAAATAATGACAATTAAAACAAGCTCTTGTATTCTAAATCACAATCAAAATACATGTCTTTAAAAAAAATTTATTTCTTTATGAGGCCATGTAGCATATTGAACTTGTATTTATGTATATGGGTACAATTGCGCGTATTCAAAATCATATATATTTTTTAGATTTCATCTATAAAAAAGCAATTGAAAATCACGACAATTTTGAGCGATAGTCATAGACAAGAAAATCCTTAAAATCAAAGAGGTAGGCCATTTGTTAGTTTGTTTCTATCACTTGTCGTATGTTGTTTAGCATAGGATTTCCATTTTTTACTAGCAGAAATGCTATAAGGTGTCTTTGCTCAAAATCTTAATGATTTTCCTTTTTTGGATAACGATCATAATTAATTTGGTTTGTTTGGATTGCTTCATATTTCCCCAATTTTATTTGCTTACATCATCTTTACAATTTTCAATACACCTTTTTATCTTCCCAATATCTTTTTATCTCACATACATCACATCACAAAAAGTGCTACAGTAAAAATATCCCAAATAATCCCAAATAACTTACAATCCAAACAGAAACTATTTGTTTGTATCATGAATATATTTTTTAATCATCTTTTTTCATCTCATATATATCACATTGCAAAAAATGCTATAATGTTATTTCAAATAATCTTCTATTCTAAAGTATAACTTAACTAGATTAATGTACTTTTATACTTATCTCATTTTATAATCTAATTCTATCCTAGGCCTCCAACCTCCTTAATTTTCATGTTGCTGTTTATGCAGTGATGAAACCATGGGCCAAATATAAGTCTCTAGGCCAAAAAGCCTATTTCAACATGAGAAACCTATAAATTCCAAAAAAAAAAAAAGAAAAATGTTATCACAATGTTGTCAATGAGATATACTCCTATCTCATAATAAAATTGAGAATAATAGACACCTTGTTCAACTTTTGGTATTAATTTTTCATCTTGGTACTACAATGTTCTTATTCAAGAATTTTAAAGAAGATTCAATGTTACCATTTCCATTCCAAAAAAAAAAAAAAAAAAGTTGAATGATTTCGTTTTTGCCTCTCACTTTTCCACTAATTTTTTTAATGTCTTTTCTCCATTTGAATTTAAGCTTTCAAGCTGAATTTTCAACTTAAACATTTGGCCTTTAAAAAAAAAATCGTCTTTCTCAAAAGAACACCTAAGAAATAGTTCCCCCCATTTCAAATATGTTTTTCTTATACTTAAGGGTCTATTTGGCACGCCTATTTTATGTATGTCACAAAGAAACAAAATTTTGGTAAAATATCATCTACAATGATACTCTTATATCCCTACAATTTTTAAAAAATAAAATAGAGTAATAGTGGTAGGTAGTAGTTGTTGCCAGTAGAGGCCTAGAGGGTAGCAAGTAGTGAGAGGAAGAGCAAGGATAAGCATCAAACTTTTTTTAAAACAACTTTCATAGAGCTTAAGTATTTTTTGGTATATTTTTCAAAAACTACACTGTAAGTAACATTGTATCTCAAAATTTTTTTTGGCTGTAGATATATTTTAAGATATTTTTAAAATTTAAAATTTCATCTAGAAATTTTTAAAAATTTTATTAGGAATAGGTTGTGGGACGATGGTGGTTTGTGATAGGTGGAAAAGGAAAGAAATGGTAGAATATCTTCTTATTTATTTTTTGTGTTTTTGTTAGGTGTGTTTGAGATTCGTATTTGAAGTGTTTTAGGGATAACTATGCCTTATGGAAAGTGTTATCATAGCATTACATTTGAAAATCTAGTATTTAAAAATAGGCAAATCTATAAAGATTATGTTATATTAAAACACACTATTAGAAGTATAAACGTATCTAATTAAGTAGAACACTCTAAGATTCAAATTTGTTTGACTTTCTTAACAAATTTGAAATTTTGTTCAAAATTAATTTATTTATCGCCTTATGGAGCGTGTTATCATAACATTATATTTAAAAAAACTAGTATTTGAAAAATAGGCAAATCTATAAATATTAGGTTATAGTAGAGCACACAATAAGGAGTATAAACGAATCTAATCAAATTGAACACTCTACTATTCAAACTTGTTTGATTATTTTAATGAGTTTAAAATTTTGTTCAAGTTGTTTATTCGCTAAATTGAGTTTGAACGAGTTTTTTTTTATTTTTATCAAATTTGAATTTTATCGAATATAAAATGTTATTTAATCTTGACTTGATTAGTTAACAAATCAAACTCGAATGAATTCTTATCAAACCGAATTTTTAAAATAATTTGCTTCATCTTTCGACTCTACACACTATCCAAATGGATTTGGAAATAGCAACTTGAAATCTATCCCTTGTCCATAGAAAGGGGAAAATGTAGATGAAATTAATAAACCGTAAATGTTTATGATGAAAAGAACATTTGAAAATCTTAGGTTGCGTTTGGATTGCATTTTTTATGGATTTTTCGTTGGAAAATTACTGTAGCGATTTGATGTATGTGAGGTAAAAAGGTGATAGGGAAATGTGTTCACGGAAAACAAGGCCATTTTTCGGTGGAAAATGGCAATCCAAACAAGGCCTTAAACTGTGGATAAAGTAAAAAAGTTCCAAAAAGAAGAACAAAAAGGTAAGAGATGACAAGGAAAAACATTCCATGAAAGAAATAACAAATTTGTTCACAAAAAACCTATTTTTTCAATCCTGCTAAAAAAAAAAGAACATATTCTCTATTTTTTCAGTTGCTGATATTATCCAAAATTTTTAGAAAGTCCTATCCAGTATTTGTCTGCTGTTTCTGAAATTTAAAAGGAAGAAAAAGAAATAAACATAAAGACACACGTCAGCATTGTCTACTCGACAGAAAACCCTAACGTTCTCCATCTTCATCCTCTCCACCAGAACCGAACTGAAACGGTAACAAAATTTCCTCATTTCCCAACCCACCCCTAACCCTAACCCCAAGCTTCCCAAAATGGTCCTATAATCCCATATCATTTCGGCATTGCCCCTCCCCCTTCCATACATATAATCCATACATACATACCCATACACAAAACAGATTTTCTGAAATTATGTCGCAGGATGGGGCAGCGGCAATGGTTTCGGCAACGCTAACCGCGACTGTGACGGGGACGGCAGCGGCAGCTGGGACGGGAATAGTGCCTGCAACCGTCGATCGGAGGATTTCCGAGCCTCAATCTCCGGCAACTGAAATTAGAAATGTTAATAACAACAATGGCAGCAGAAACGATAAAAGTATTACCAGTAAGAATGGGAATGGGACGCTTATGCCTCCACCGCCACCGCCATCGCAGGTTTTTCCGACCTATAGTTCCCACAGGCTGCGGCTGAACCCTAGCGCCGATCACAAGCCGGATAGTTATGAGGATTTGCAATTGGACTTCAGTCCTCTGCTTTTCAGCTCTCTGGAGAGGTATTTGCCGCCAACTCTCCTCAATTCGTCGCGGGAGACGAAGGTTCATTACATGCGTGAAATCCTCCTCCGTTACTCCACCGAAAGCGAGCGAAATCGTGTAAGTATATATACATGCACTAATATTTCTGCATGTTCGCTCATTTGCTTTTGTTGCTTGCATCACGGTTTGTGGATGGGGGATATGTGGAAATTTTAGAATTGCATGGGGGGAAGTGAATATAATGGTTACATTTTACGTGTATTTATACGGGTTTATATCTCTGCTTCTACGCGTATGTATACATGGGCTAGGCATTGTAGTGCAAGGAGACACGTGTAAAAAGATTGGAATTTTTATTTTTAAAGAACTTTTAAAGGACGTTTTGAGGTATTCTTGCATGCAACTGTGCATGCGAAGATGCAGTAGTGGTGTTGGGAGACAGAAGTAGAATTGGATTGAGTTACAGTTATTTATTTATTTATTTATTTTTGTTTTATTTGACAATTTTCTGTGATGGTATAAAAAAGATAGAAGTAATAAAAATGTTAGGAAGATTGTGAATTGTTTTTACCGGTAACTGTGACATTAGCTTAAAGTATGGAGAGGGTATGAACTTTTGGAGTAAATTCTATGTGTTTTTTCCTTGTATTTTTATTTTTTCTTCCATAATAGAGGTTGATTTGGGGAAGGGGACTGAGGAGGAAAAAGGAATGCAATTTCTGGAGGGTTGGAAGTTTTGCTGCTGTTACTGAAAATGGTCATCATTTTTTGCTTTGAATTTCTGCTGCTGTTTAGCTTTGAAAGAGAATGGGAATGTTGACAGTAAGACTAATTGGGTTTTGGGCATTTTATTCATGTTAAATTATTAGGGATTTTGATTGGCTTTTTGGAGGATATGTCTGAAGGGATAAGAAAACTGAGAGAAAGGAATTTGTTGGATTTTTATTTCACGTGTGTGTTCTCTGTCAGTTGAACACTTTATTAGGTAATGGAGCTGTCTAAGGGGCTTATATTTTTGCACAGACATTTTGTGTTCAACTACGATATTTAAGTGACATTCCCCTGGAATTATTCATGTGGTTCTGTATATCTGTTGGAAATCTGCTATTTTTCTAATTATTTGGGTTGTCTTAACTCAAGAAGATTATTAGCTTGATAGCGTATGGTGGAAACTGAATGATGTACAAAACATGATGCAACTGGGATTCTAGCATGTTCTGTAAAGCATGCTTTTCCCATTATCTTGATGAGAAGATCTCTTCTACGCTATGCTTCTGCCGAAGCAACTTTTGAGAGTTTTCAACTTCTTTTGTGTTGACAGGTTCAGAAGCACAGAGAATACAGGCAAAAGATTATATCGAACTATCAGGTATAAACCCTGATAAAACTATAGTTGAGGATTATCTTTTTACCTAATTATGTTAGACATCGACATAAATATGGGTGCTCAATTTATTTTTATCAACAAGTAGAACGTGCATTATATTTTAAGCTGCAATAACTTGTGTTTTGAGGAACCAATCCTTCCTGGTTTAATGCCTATTCTATCGGGAAGGGGATGGAAAATTGCTTACCAGCAAAAGATAATTATGATGGCTTAATGGCTATTGCCACTTGCCCCCATATTTTATTTTATAGGTGCCAGATGAAATTAGATTGTCAGTGGATTTTTTTGTGTCTGGATGGAACTTAATGTTGGTTGTGTGAGCACAGTTTGAGTCCTATGGCGGACATCTAAAGTGTGTAATATTGAAATTTGAAGATAATACTTGAAAACATATGGACCATCTATACACTGGAAATTATAAAGAAAGGAAAAAAGTATTTTGGGATAGAGAAGAAGAGAAAAATGCTCCTCACAAGATTCATGTGAAAATTAACTTCTAAAATCTCAATTTCTCTTTGTTGTGTGGAGATCAAATTGGATCAGAGACACATATATACTGCTTCTATGGTACAAAGTGGCTGCTCCTATGAAATACTGTTATATATGTTAATTAGGAAATATAACACACTACAGCAGCCTTTTCATTACCAATTTACAGTAACAAATTATGCTGGCAAAATTTTAGTTCCCCATTCTTTTGCATGTGTTGTACTAGTCATAACAGAAACACCTAGACAATGTTTGCAACATGGTAAATACTACAGCTTGATGTTTATCCAGCTTTTTATAGCCATGAATTTTATTCCCACTAGTGTTCAAGGCACACACGAATATGTGTGCAACTAATAAAGGAAATTTGTGCCAAATTTTTTGACTCTATTTGAAATCATTTTCAAGAGAATTAGTTTTATGTTGTAATAGTAAGTATGTAGAAAATTCATTAAAATAAAATATATGAACAAATAATTATTTAGTAGTAATTCATAACCATAATTGATAGTTGCTAAAAAAAATTAAGGTCTACTAAATAAGTTGAAAAACAAAATAATAAGAAATACATATTAGCTGGAAGAAAGATATATAGGACGTTGGAAGTGGGTAGTTATCAAGGCTAGTTTAGGAAGAACATAAAGTGATACAAAAAGTTTACACCAACTCCTCCCTCTCCCTTTATATATAGCATAGATATGCATTGAAAGGATAGTAGTGAATGGATACATTATTCATGTTGCTATTTTGCTTACCTAGATCTGCTCACTGTTATGTTAGCCATGTTCCTCACCTAAAGCTGTTTTTTTTCCAGCCTTTACATAGGGAACTGTATATTATGCAAGCTTCAAATTTCTTTGTCCCTTCGTTTCTCAAGGCTGTGAGTGAAAACACTGAAGAAAGTTTCAGAAGTATAATGTCTGAACCATCTCCAGGAGTTTTTGCATTTGAAATGCTGCAACCTCGCTTTTGTGAAATGCTGTTGGCTGAGGTATGATGTAGATCATTTTCAGTGATCTAAAATGCTATTTGTTTAATTTCTGTAGTTTAGCTTCTATGTTTTCTTATCAGGTTTTGATTGCTTAGGTAGAAAATTTTGAGAAGTGGGTGCACGAAACGAAATTCAGAATCATGCGGCCCAATACTATGAACAAATATGGTGCTGTCCTTGATGATTTTGGACTGGAAACAATGCTCAACAAATTGATGGAAGAATTTATACGCCCAATGTCAAGAGGTATGAGGTTTTTTTCCCTCCCCTGTGGAGGGTCAATTTCTAAACTGTTTAACAAGGTGAATGCAGGATGATAATTTTTATTTGTTTCTGCAGTGTTCTTTCCCGAAGTTGGTGGAGCCACACTTGACACACATCATGGATTTGTCGTCGAGTATGGAATGGATAGAGATGTTGACCTCGGTGTGTGATTGCATCCGAGCATTTCCGACTTACCTATTATGTTTTATTTCCTGATCTCAAAACCAGTGACTCATAACTAGTGGATGCCAATCTGATTCAATTCATTAACAGGATTTTGTATAGGATGTCATTGCATGGGTCTGCTTTTTGACATTACAGTGAAGCTAAGTTACAGTCTTACAATCTGGGGTGTTGTAACAAGTAGTTACTATATATATATCATGTTTTCTGTCATGTGAATTTTGTTTTAGGTAGCCTGGTTTTGTCAGATATATTTGGAAGGATAAAGCATTTGCACATGTATGACCAAGTCCACTAGCTTGAAAAAGAATGTAATGAGCTAAAGACTTTTTAATCAACTGGTGATTACTGATCACTTTTGCCTGTCCACACTTTTCAGTTCCTTGTATTACAGAAGTTTAATTTTTAGTAAAAGTATTAATGCTGGATTTTTGTAAATCTCTAGTTGTATTTTGAAGTGTCACTTGATTAAGGACTGCAGGTTGCTGGAGTATATTGTGGTATTATATCTGTTTCCTCATCAAAAGGTGCTCTTCTTTGAAGCCTTGGACTGTGATGTTAAGGATACTTCATTTAGAGTAAAAGTTATACATTGGTCCGGTTGTGATTCGATCAAAGATCGGGATGGCTAATTAACTTGTTATATGGCAAAACAATACGTCTCTGACTTTCAAGGGCTTTACATTTATAGGTTTCCATGTGGATGACTCAGAAGTCACTCTGAATGTATGCTTGGGAAAGCAGTTCTCTGGTGGAGAGTTATTCTTCCGAGGTGTGCGGTGTGAGAAACATGTAAATTCTGAAACTCAGCCTGAGGTAAGTGACATTTGAACTATTATATGATCAAGTAGCCCAATTAAAAGAAGAAAAAATGAAAAAGTTGGTGGTGACTTTGGGAAAGGCTTAGTGTTGATGTATTTCTGCAATGCTGTAGTTTTTACTATCTGTTGTAAATGCAACAATGGCGGTCATGTCTACGCCCTTTTTTTTTTTTGACGCCGGGCCACAGAGGTGGTGGGGAGGGGGGTTATGGGGTGTGCTTTATGTTAATTTTGCTAGAGGAAAGAAGTTTTCTATAGTCAGCAAATGGAAATGGAGCTCCTGATTTGTAATAGCCCTGCATGATAAGTTTTGGCACGCTTTTGTTTTGGTTTTGGGTGTGGGAATTATCATCCTATTTTTCATTGTCTTTTTGTAGTTTATCACTGAAATATACTACGTTACCATTGTGCACGCATTGTACTATTTCCTCACTATGAAATATGCAACTTTTATTATAATTTGATGATTGATCTTTTTCCTGTGAACTTTAAATCACAAGATGATGACTATCTATAACATATGCTGCTTTTAGTTTTGCATGTACAAGCAAAAGTTAATGTGTACTTGATCTTTGTTCTTTTATAGGAAATCTTGGATTATTCCCATGTCCCTGGGCGAGCTGTTCTTCACCGTGGGCGCCATCGGCATGGTGCTAGGGCTACAACATCTGGGCACCGAATTAATTTATTACTGTGGTGTAGAAGGTACATTTTATTCATTGAAGCTGTTTGAAGGATTTTTGCTGTGCTGCACATGAATCATATAGATCTCCGAGTTCCCAATTGCAAACTCTCTTAATTTGTTTGAAGTGGTGTCTGCTCTGTGAAAGTTCCGAGGACCTTCCTTAGAATCAGATGTAGATCACGAGGAAAGGATGGTAGAGTAGATTGAGATGTCTGTTATTTAGTCTATTGGTAATAGCGTTGGTGTTTGTTATCATGTTCAGTAGCTACCTCTGAAACTGTTGCTGTCTTTGCAGTTCCGTTTTCAGAGAGTTGAGAAAATACCAAAAGGATTGTTCAGGCTGGTGTGCAGAGTGTCAACGGGAGAAGAAAGAAAGGCAGCGTCAGTCAGTTGCTGCAACGAAACTGGTATTGTGTTACCTTTTAAGATTTCACTTCAAGATTTCAATTATGGATGCATTCATTTTTCTTCCTTTCATCAGGAATTACTGAGAAGAGAAGGAGAAGCTGCTTCTTGAACAGTTTATTGTCTCTAATTATTGTGCTGCAAAGAGAAGGAGATGAAGCTGCTACTTGAACAGTTTATTGTCTCTAATTATTGTGCTGCAAAGAGAAGGAGATGAAGCTGCTTCCTAGCTGTTCATTGTGTTTTGACTTTTGCTTTGAAACTGTAATATAGCTCAACTCATCCTCATGGCAGAAGCATTTTCCCGTTAGTCGTATAGGGATGCTGAAGATGTCGTCTGTTTTGTCCTTTTTTTTTTTTGTCAAGATAGCTGTACATCTAAATCAAGTAGGTGTTGGGTCATCCCAATTGTTAGCTGACTTGAATATGGCTTTACCATTTGGTACAATGAACATTTTGTAGTGAGTTGAATCCTCATGGTGAATGAAGCTGTACTCTGTAGATGAGTGGTGCTCTGCACATCTTAGGTACATACATTTGATTGTAGAAATTGCTGCATTTAAATTGTGAAATCAAATCAGTGTTTGCTGAGGTGCTGCCCTGGCATGGAAATAGGTGATAATTTCGATATGATGTAATTGCTCATTATAATTTGTGTCGGCTGCCAAAGATGTGCAAAACAACTGCTAATCAGATTGTACTAGGATAGGAGAGACTATTACTAATTAAACGGAGTTTACTCACCTTTTACAAGTAGCAATATGGCCACTATGCAAAAGAGCGGCTTCCTTTTCCAAAACATTCGAAAGAAAAACGCGTACTATAGAAAGGTATGCTTCCTTTTCCAAAACGTACAAAAGAGAGGAGAAAGGTATGGAGTGGGATGAGTATGTGGCAAATGAGCGGGATCTGGACGGGGTTTAATTGGAACTGTATTACTATTTAATATGGTTTATATTCAAGCAATCTCATAGTATTAGTGATGGGACCAATATGAACGGGACTAAAATGAGTTTGATTCATTTTAATGCCGCCTGATGCGACTGTCAAAAACCAGATCCGAGCTGAGCTGTATCGAGCCGAGCTGATCAGGCGCAGGCGACCTAGGAGTGGAAGCCGAGCTACTGCACCTACAAAGGAAGGTCAGGCGCGGGACTGGTGTCCCCGGAATAACTCCGACGGCCAAGTTAGTCAAGCTTGTCCACAGAGTGATAGTAGAGAATACTTGTGTATGCGTACCTTGTATAGTCCTTACGCTGACTATATATAGAGTAGAATGGGTTGCAGTTTCCTTATTGGAGTCAGTGTCCCCTTAGGGTTCGGAGTCTTCTTAGGGTTTCGTGCGGCGGCTCCTACAAGTTCGGAGGCGGCGGCCCATAGGCCCATTTTCAAGGAGCAACGGGCAAGGCTGAGCCGGCATCCGCATGCCGAGCTGGTGCCCGCGAGCTGCGAGGTCTCCACCGTCGACCTGGCGCGTACAACCTGCCGAGCTGACACGTGTCACATGCAGATTTGCCCCACTACACTAGCCCCCTTGAGTCTAGAGTCACTGATGAGTCACGTGGGTCTAGATCAAATTTCGAAGCATCACGTCGGCTTCGGGCGGGACCCACGATCCCACAATCACGTTCCTCCTCCGAAAAACTGCCACGTCCGTCTTCGTAACCGTCACTTCAAGGGTCGCGTCCTTCATGATGGCGGTTTGTCAGCTCAAGCGTCTTCCTAGGTAACCGCTCCCTTGCAATAAATTCGAATTTCTTCCTCGGGACTCTCCGGCTTCCCGCCCAGGGAGCCTATAAATAGGCCCCACCAAACGTCACTTTCAAGCCTTCCTTCTCATTTTCTCTTCTCCTCCAGTCTTCCTCAGCTCGCTCCGCATTCCGTGAGGTCGTCCGAGAGTAGGATTACCTTCTAAGCACACCTCAGCTCTTCTCCTTTATCCACCAGTAAGTCCTCTTCTTCCTTTTATGTCGTCTTCCTCCACACACTCAGACCTTACCAGCTCAGCACCTAGGCGTAGGATTACCCGACCTGCATTCATAGAAATACCTTCCTCCAGCCCCTCTTCTTCCAGCTCGTCTGATTCTGAATACCTTCCTCCCCCAGCCCCACCTCTTGCTACAGCCATGGACCAACCTGGCCCATCTGCTCAGCCCGGGGCTGGAGCTGCTGTCCCAGGGATTCCTCTGGAGGTAGCCCCAGCTCGCTCTAGGGCAGGACCCCCTAGGGGGCCAGACATCGACTTTGGAGAAGTCGAAATTATTCCCCCCCTTCTCGACCAGGGGGACGTAGATGAGCTAGTGAGGAGGTATGACATCCTTCCCCAGTTCGAGGCTAGGGCAGCCCGGCCAGGGGAGTACGCTTGCCTACCTCCCCCCGGGTTTGTAGCTATCTACAGGGATCAGCTCGTGGCTGGTTTTCGCCTTCCTATTCCCCAATTCCTTTATGACATCCTGACCTTCTGGGGCATTCGAATCACCCAGGTCGTTCCCAACGCCATTCGGTCCATCCTCGGCTTCTTTATTTTGTGCCGAGCTCTTGAAATCCCTTATTCCCTGAACTTATTTAGGTCCTTCTTTCAGATGAAGGTAAGTGGCCCAGTTCACGGTTGGTTCTACTTTGCTCGCAGGAGCGGAGGGGAACTTCCTACCCGCGAACTGTTCACTCATATGCCTTCTTCCATCAAGGGCTGGAAAGCCCACTTCTTTTTTGTGAAGAATACTGGGTTTCCTCCCCTAACTTGGAGAGAGGATACCCAGGTAACCGATCCCATCCCTTCTCCTCTGCCCGAGGCCGAGCTAGACCGCTTGGTCAGCTCGGAAGCTCAACTGAAGGTGAAGGAATTTAACAATGCCCAGCTCTGGTCGGCGGGGCTAATCCGAGCAGAGGTGAACGACCCTGCCCCCGATCTCCGACCTATCACCCCCGAGGAGCTGACAGCTGGTAATTTTCTCGACCTGCTCCTTTCCATGAGTCCTCACCACCCTAACTGACTAAGTGTTTTTGTCCTGCAGTGAAGAGGTTTTCCCAGCTGCTGAACATTGGCGGAGCTGGTAGCGCGAGCACGCCAACTCCTGCGCCTTCCACTGCGCCGAGCAGCACGGTTCCTCTACCTCCACCTGTGTCCACTCCCCAGACTGCCGCCTAGTCTTCACTGGGGGAGGGACCCAAGAAGAAAAGAAAGAAATCCACGGCCAAGAAGGCCAGAACAGAGGCGGCTTCCCCCCAATCCCAGGAGGAGCCCTCTACTGCCGTTACCTCTCATTACGGGGTGAGCTCCGCCGAGCAGCAGGCCTCGTCACAATCTCCCCCCGCTATGTGGCGCATGAGGAATGTGATTCCCATGAAACCCCCTACCGAACTGGGCTCACACCCCCACCCCCTCCATTTCTGCCCGAAGTGGGGGTTGTCGGTGAACGACCGAGCTCAGTTCCCTGAAGTGGCGAAGGAGCTCCTCAAGGGCGCGGTGCTCCCCCGCGATCACCACTTCATCCAACTTGCCTCCAATGCCGAGCTGCTAGAGCACTTCTACCTCAGCACCACCCAGGTAGCTCCTTAACTAGCACTTCCTTTGGCCTCCTTCCGAGTTTTGCTGCCTACTTATCTCATGACTGACATGCAGATCAATGTTGTGGGGGCCGAGCTGGCTCAGCGGTATGAAAACATGGGGGTCAACCTGTCCCAGGTTGACGCTGCCAAGGAGAAGTTGTCGAGCCAGCTCGAGGCTGCAGAGACCGAGCTGGAGGCCCTGAAGAAGCAGCTCGCAGACGCCAACTTCTCCTGCGAATTGGAAAGGAAGAAAGCGGCCGACCTGGCTGCGACTCTGGAGGCAGAGCAGAAAAAATCTGCTGAGCTAGTGGAGGCGGCAAGAGAAGAAGGGCGTCAGCAGGGCGTCCAGGAGTTCAAGAAATCTGAACGCTTCATGAACGACCTGGCCCTCCTGAATGGTCCCGTCCTGCAGCTCGGCTACACAAAAGCCTTACTTGACGTGCAGTCCCAGAACTTGCCGGGTTTTGACCTGGGCAAATGGCCTGATTACAACCCTCAAGCCACCAACCAAATTGACAGGCTTGTCACAGGCTACCTCAATGGGCGTGACCTAACTGCCTTGATCGCCGACCCCAACCTTCCCGCCCTCTCTCCCGAACCAGAGCAGGAACAGCAGGGAGAGAGCTAGGCGGTTTAGGTCTGTAGGTTTTAAGCTAGACTAGGGACCGAGCTGGCCAGCTCGCTTTTGTATGGCCCCCCTCTTGTATATGCCTTTTTGGAATAAAATGCATGACCTTTTCTCTTAACCAACACTTGTAACAAATTTCTTTTTTATTTCAAAGCTTTGAGTACATGGATAATCCCAAATACCGAAATAACAAAAATAAAGACAGACCTGTCCAGCTGGCCACTCGCAGCTCGGTCAGGGTACTAAAGAAAAAGCCTTAAGTTTGAGTTGTGCCACGTGCGTGGGACTTCGCCTCCATCCAGACGAGCTAGCTTACAATACCCTGCTCGATCAGCTTCTTTTACGACGTAAGGGCCTTCCCAATTCGGATCTAACTTGCCCGTGCCCCCAGCTCGATTTACAGAATTTTTGCGTAGCACCAGGTCCCCCGTCCTGAAGGAGAGTTGTCTCACCCGGGCGTTGTAGTAGCGTGCGACCTGGCTCTTATACTTAGCCATTCTTATAGCCGCCTCTTCCCTTTTATGCTCGAGCAGATCTAGGTCGAGTCGCATTTCCTCGTTGTTGCCCTGGGCCACGAAGTGTTGCACCCTGGCTGATGGCATCCCAATTTCCGCAGGGATCACCGCCTCCACCCCATATACCAGAGCAAAGGGAGTCTCCTGGGTAGCTGTTCGAGGAGTAGTTCGGTAAGCCCATAATATAGTGGGCAGCTCGTCCAGCCAACCCGTCCGCGCGGATTCTATCCTTGTCTTCAGACCGTGCAGGATGGTTCTGTTAACATTCTCGACCTGTCCATTGGCCTGGGGGTGCCCTACTGAGGTGAAGTGTTGCTGAATGCCGAGCTCAGTGCACCACTTTTGAAGCGAACGATCCACGAACTGTCGGCCGTTGTCCGAGACGAGAGCCCTAGGGATGCCAAATCGGCAGACTATGCCTTTCCATAGGAACTTCTGAATTGACCTACTGCTGATTGTGCCAAGTGGCTCGGCCTCCACCCATTTAGTGAAGTAGTCAATGGCTACCACCAAGTGTTCGTAGCCCCCTGGAGCCCGTGGAAATGGTCCCCAACAAGTCAATTCCCCATTGAAAGAACGGCCATGGGCTACTGAGAGGGATAATCTCCTGAGTGGGAGTGTGATGAACTGGAGCGTGTAGCTGGCAAGACTTACACCGAGCTACCAGTTCGGTCGAGTCTCTGAAGATGGTGGGCCAATAGTACCCGGCCAGCATTCCCTTCTTGGCTAATACCCTGGAGCCAACGTGATTGCCACAGATGCCCTCATGCAACTCGCGCAAGACATAGCTCCCTTCCTCAGATGTTATACACCTCAGCCAGGGCTGCAAGTAGGATTTCCTATACAGGACGCCCTGCACGAGCGTGTACCTCTGCGACTTAAGGAGGATTTTGCGGGCCTCTATCCTGCTCGGGGGGAGTTCACCCTGCGCCAAGTATCGAACAATGGGGTCCATCCAGGAGCTCACCACCTGGATGACCGCAGCACTGACCTGATCATATGCACGACTCCTGACGACCTCCACAACTATCTCCCGACCTAGGGTGCCAACCGAAGTGGAGGCCAGTTTGGACAGGGCATCAGCTCTCTTGTTCAGACTCCGCGGGATCTGCTCTAGTGCGAACTGCCCGAACAGGCCCTTCAGCTCATGTGTCTTGGCCACGTATTTTCTCAGCGTCCCCTCTTTGACTTCGTAGCTTCCCCATACCTGGTTGACTATCAGCTGCGAGTTGCTATAGACTTTCAACGATCTGGCCCCTAACTTCCGAGCCATCTCCATTCCTGCAATTAGAGCTTCGTACTCAGATTCATTATTAGAGGCTCTGAAATCAAACCTTAATGCGTAAGGCAGCTCCTCTCCCGTAGGGCTGATTAGGAGAAGCCCTGCTCCGCATCCTTCTTTACTTGACGCCCCGTCCACATACAGCGTCCACGTGGGCTCTGTTTGCTCCGCTGTTTCCCTAGCCTTCCCGTCTCGGGCAGCTGTCCTGGCCAGCTCGGCCTTGGCAGTCTCTTCGGGATATGCGACCTCAGCTGCGTCTCCGACCTGTTGGACCTCCGCTGCGTCTATGGCCTGCTTGGCCTCGGCAGCCTCTGGGGCCGGTCCGGTCTCCCCAGCTTCTCTGGTCAATCCGCCCTCCGCTACCTGACTGGCCTGGGCGACCTCAGCAGCGTCTTTGGTCCGTGGGACCTCGGCTGCCTCTCTGATCTGCACGGCCTTGGCAGTCTCCGGGATCTGTGTGGCTCTGGCGGCGCGCGTGTCCTTAACTTCCCTATCCGGTCTGGCCTGGTCTATCTCCCCTCCAGTCGACCCAAAAGAGATGCCATCTGCTATGAAATCTGCTAGTGCTTGAGCTTTGATGGCCGTTCTGGGCTGATACCCCAGGTCATACTCAGATAATTCCACCGCCCATTTTACCATCCGACCTGAGGACTCGGGTTTGGACAGGATCTGCTTCAGGGGCTAGTCCGTTATGACTACCACGGGATGAGCTTGGAAATAGGTCCTCAGCTTCCGAGCTGCGTGGACTAGCGCCAAGACATATCGCTCTATCGCCGAGTACCTGGATTCGGCCCCCTGCAGGGCGCGACTGACATAATACACTGGTTTCTGTAACTTGTCCTCCTCTCGCACCAGCACTGCGCTTACAGCCCCCTCTCCCGCAGCTAAGTAAATGAATAGGGTCTCCCCCACCTCGGGGGAAGTCAGAGCTGGCAATCGAACGAGGTGTTCCTTGAGCTCGTCAAACGCCTTCTGGCACTCCGGGTTCCACTCGAACTGCCGACCTCCTTTCAGGGTCTTGAAGAAAGGCGCCCCCCGAACTGCCGATTTAGACAAGAACCTGTTCAAGGTAGCCATCCTCCCTGTCAGACGTTGTACCTCCTTAATATTCCGGGGTGGAGCCATATCCATGATGGCCTTAATCTTGTCTGGGTTAACTCTCACCCCCTCTTTGGAAATCATGTACCCCAGAAATTTTCCCGACCTGACACCAAAAGTGCACTTCTTTGGGTTTAGCCGCATTCGTGAGTGTCAAAAGATCTCGAAAATCTCCCTCAGGTCGGAGATGAACTGCTCCTGAGTTCGACTTTTCACCAACATATCGTCCACATAAACCTCCAGGTTTCGGCCGATCTGATTCCTGAACAACTTGTTTACCAGCCTTTGATAGGTTGCACCTACATTTTTTAAACCAAACGGCATGGTGACGTAACAATATGTGCCATCCTCGGTGATAAACGAGGTCTTCTCCTGGTCCTCCTCGTCCAAGGCTATCTGATGGTACCCCTTGAAAGCATCCAAGAAACAGAAAATCTCATAACCTGCTGTTGAGTCCACGAGCTGATCAATCCGGGGAAGTGGGTAACAATCTTTAAGGCAAGCCTTATTCAAATCTGTGAAATCCACACACATCCTCCAGGCTTTCTCCTCCTTTTTGACCAGCACCGGATTAGCCAACCAGGTCGGGTAGTAGACCTCCTTAACGATCTTGGCCTCCAGCAGCTTACCCACCTCGCTTTTGATGACCTCCTTTCGTTCAGGAGCAAAGTTCCTTTTCTTCTGTTTCACAGGTCGGACGCTGGGATCCACCTGTAGCCTATGAACCGCCAGCTCGGTGGGGATTCCTGGCATGTCATCAGCACTCCAAGCGAAGATCTCAGCATATTTCTCCAAGAGAGCTTCCAAAGAACTCTTGACCAGCTCGGCTAGGCCCATGCCGACCTTCATGGTGCGCTCAGGTCGGCCGGGCTGGACGGGCAGCTCGGTTAATCCCTCGTCCGTTTCCAATCTTTCTCCCTTCTCCATGGGCTCCCAGGGCTCTAAGCAAGCTGTTTGAGCTGCTAACTTCTCTTTGCCCTTGAGGGTAGCAATGTAACATGCCCTGGCCACTTCTGGATCCCCGAGCACCTCAGCCACCCCCTCGGGAGTAGGAAACTTCATGCTGAGGTGCAACGTAGAGCAAACAGCTCGGAGGGCATTCAGTGTGGGCCGTCCCAAAATCATATTGTATGACGACGGCTCCTTAACCACCGCGAAGTTTACCGGAACAGTTCGGCACTTCGGGGATACTCCGACCGTAACCATGAGGGTGATCATTCCCTCTGGCCTCACGGGAGGGCCTGCAAACCCGATTAATGGAGTCCGAACCGGGACCAGCTGCCTATCCTCCAGCTGCAGCTCTTTAAAAGTCTTGTAATACAGCACGTCTATAGCACTCCCGTTGTCTATGTATACCTTCTTCACCTTGTAATTGCAGGTGATGACCTCAATCACAATAGCTTCATGATTGTTGGAGGCCAGGGGGATTGCGTCATCTGGTCCGTAGATAATTTCCTCATACATCTTCAGACGCTTGGCCGAGCTCTCCCCCGCGGGGGGAGGTCGATTGTGCCGCCGAGCTGTATGACTATCCCCGCCAGCCGGTCCTCCTGCGATGGTATTAATCACCCCGGCCAGATTCTGCGTTTCCTGTTCAGGAGCTCGACCATGAGGCCCCTGAGGTCGATCCCGGAGGTAGCTTGGTCGTTCTGGCCTGGACCTCCCTTGTTGCTGGTCAGCCCGGTCCTCTCGTATGAACTGCCCGAGGTGACCTCGTTTGATTAGTTTCTCGATGTCCTTCTTGAGGTGACGGCAGTCCTCCGTGTCATGCCCCACATCTCGATGATAGGCGCAGAACAACCCTTGGTCCCGTCTGCTTTTGTCCCCTCCCAAAGGTCGAGGAGGTCGGGAGAGCCCCTCCTGTTCCATGACCGCCAGCACCCGAGCTCGAGGTGCGGTGAGGCTAGTCCAGGGCTTATCTCCTCCACTTGGACGGCTCTTGGGGAGGCGATCGTAAGTGCTCTTCCTTCCCTGGTTGGGACGAGCCTTCACCTGATCGGCTCCCCTCCTACGTTTGTCATCCCTCAGCCTTTCTTGTGCGCTCTTAAGGCGATTAGCCTCCTCCGCATTGGCCTTCTCATGAGCTCGGTCCAGCATTTCCCGTACCGACTTGGGAGGTCTCTCCACGAGCTCGGTGTAGAGCTTCTGCTTGCGCAGCCCGTTAATTAAGGCTGCCATAACCACCTTGTCATCGCGATCCCTGACCTGAAGGGACTCGTTGTTGAAACGCACCATGTATTCGCGTAAGGATTCCTCAGGCCTTTGCTGAATGGTCATTAGGTGCGCCGTGCTCTTGGAGAAGGCTCGTGATGAGACAAACTGGGCTGCAAACAGCCGAGCAAGCTGAGCAAAGGACCTAATGGACTTGGGGGGAAGCCCCTGGAACCACTGACGTGCCTTCCCCTCCAGAAACATGGGAAAAGTCTTGCACCTGACTGCATCTGCGGCAGTTTGCAGACGCATTTGGGTCAGGAATGCAAACAAATGATCCTCCGGATCCGTGGTCGCATCGTAAGGCTTCATGTTAGGTATCTTGAACTTCGCGGGCAATGGATAGTTCTCTATATCAGGCACGAAAGGAGACGCGATGTACCTGTCCGCCTCGGCATCCAAGAGCAGGTCCAGCTCGTCCTACACCTGGAGCTGCTCTTTCCGAGGTGAGGGTTCATCCCTAGAATACCTCCGGACAGGCTCCGGGTGCTCAGTTCGGGAGTGCTTGTGAGTGGGCTCCCCCACGTCGATGTGCTCACTTGAGGGCTCCCGGCGTACGCGTTTGAGCTGGGGGTTGGGGCTCCTAGTCCTGGACTCGGTTGGGCCCTCCGAGTCCTTCGGCTCCTGGTCCAGGTGCCCTCCTGTCTGCCCCCTGAGGTAATTCACAATGGCCTCGAAAGTGGGCAGGTTTCCTGCTATCGCCTGAACCAGTTGCTCCGGCGGGATCCGCGAGAGTCCCGTCCCCTCACCTCCAGGGGTCGGACTCCGGGCAGACTGTTGGGGGCCGCTTCCTCCGTTCCCCTTGGAGCCATCGGCATTCCTCTGAGACCTCGTCCTTGGCATGATTCGCAAGAGAAGTTACGTGTTCCCACAGACGGCACCAATTGATGCGACTGCCAAAAACCAGATCCGAGCTGAGCTGTATCGAGCCGAGCTGATCAGGCGCAGGCGACCTGGGAGTGGAAGCCGAGCTACTGCACCTACAAAGGAAGGTCAGGCGCGGGACTGGTGTCCCCGGAATAACTCCGACGGCCAAGTTAGTCAAGCTTGTCCACAGAGTGATAGTAGAGAATACTTGTGTATGCGTACCTTGTATAGTCCTTACGCTGACTATATATAGAGCAGAATGGGTTGCAGTTTCCTTATTGGAGTCAGTGTCCCCTTAGGGTTCGGAGTTTTCTTAGGGTTTCGTGCGGCGGCTCCTACAAGTTCGGAGGCGGCGGCCCATAGGCCCATTTTCAAGGAGTAACGGGCAAGGCCGAGCCGGCATCCGCATGCCGAGCTGGTGCCCGCGAGCTGCGAGGTCTCCACCGTCGACCTGGCGCGTACAACCTGCCGAGCTGACACGTGTCACATGCAGATTTGCCCCACTACACCGCCTAAATATCTAATAAATCATATTTTATTTTTTTAACTCTTTTTTCCCTAATCAAATTTCCCAATATTGATTTTTTTTTTCAAAGTACCATTTAGTTAGTTTGTTTAACTTTGTAAAACTGTCCTCCATTATTGCTCTACCTATCTATTATATAATGCTAATAGATAGATGATTAAGAGTAATTCAAATATTACGGTGGTTGCAAAAATATTAATAGCTAGGTGTCCACTTCAAACCCGTTTTCTTTTCTACATTTCTACTTCTATTAGCAAAAAATATTTGCTCCCAATCCCCCTCCCACAATTTCCCTCCTCTCTGCCTCCTTTTTTTTTTTTTTTATTCCACTCGTCTCTTATCGTATTATCTTCATCTCTTTCCCACCTTTCTCCTCTCCAATTTCTCACAACTATCCATATTAACAAAAAAAAATTCGAAAAAATTATAAATGGAATTATCAAGGAGATTAGTTGACACAGTTGTAAATGGTAAAAACATGGTGATGACAACGCATTGACAAAAAATTTAAAGATGGAATCATTGAGGAGATCAGTTGACATAGTTGTACGTTATGAAAACACGGTGATGACTTTGACAATGAGTATTTGTATGCGAGTAGATACAAGTCTAACAATAATATTACGCGTAAGACTAAATTAATTTATTTATAGAATATCAACTTTATTTGCATGTGTATAATAGGACAAGTATTGACCAAATTATTTGAAAACTTTTTCTAAATATCCATTGTTGATTTGGTCAACTTTGGAGACATACTAACAGGATAAACCGGTTACTTTGCAAATTTTGAGCGACCAAATCAATTGAAATAAGCAATATGAGATTCCAAATTAGTTTTTGTTAAAACTTTTAGGACCAAATTTGCGGCACACGCGAATAATAGGGGACTAAAGTGGCAATTACCATGATTTATCCCCTTGCAATAAACTGACTTAGAATTTTCCACCCTATAAATAGTACAGCCGAGGGAGAGCGTGTATGTTGACTCGGCGATTCCTCTATAAGTGGTTCTTTCTTTAGGATCGAAACGATTTTTCATCCGCGAAATCCTCGGAAAAAAGAAAAAGAAGAAATCAATTCAGGTCTTGGATTTGGTCGAAAAACATTAACGCAGTAGATTGAGATTATTTCTCCTGCGTCATAATTCCTCGGTGTTTGATTCCTAATCTCCATTGGAAATCAAACAACCATAATCAGTTACGAAGCTCGATTTTCTAGGGTTTCCGACCATCCGCCGGCGATCGAGTACAACGATTTCGATTACAGAGCTCGAGAAACGGCGTCGGATAGCACCAATCAAGCAAATTTGCGGAAGAGCTTCACTAATTCGAAATTCTAGGGTTTCGTTCGCTGTATTCCATTTTTCTTACAAGTCTTGTTTTGTACAGAGAAAAGTATTAAAAGAGAGAAGAAAGTTTGTGATTGTTTCTGATTGAGTTGTATGTATCTTGGTGGATTGTATGGTTTAGGGTATCTTGGTGGATTGTATGGTTGGTCCGATTGTAGCCTTGGAAAAAAAAATTAATGAACAATTCTGATATTGTTAAGGAGTTTTTGATGTTTCCTTTATTTTTTCCTTTAATTTTTTGAGTTGAATAATTGTACTGAATCACTAACTTCTTATCATACTTGATCGAGTACAAAAAAGGGGTGCTTGTTTTGTCTTATTGTTGAAACACAAATAAAGGAAAAAAATTGTTGAAAAGCAAAAGATCATTGAAATTAAGTTTTGGAGAAGGAAAAGAGACTAATAACCTAATAGGTTGCTGCTGGTGGTGATATGAGTATGAATAGGATGGGTAACAGGTCGCAAAATCCTAATCGAGTTTATGGAGTAACAGAGCCAATTTCGATGGCTGGACCTTCTGAATCTGACATGATTAGAAATCGGGAATTAGAGAAGGTTAGGCTCGTTTACCTTTTCTATTTAGTTTCGTTGATATGGAGTAGCACAAACAAAGATGTTCGTTCTTGATATGTTAACAAAGGTTTAGTTAATGGTCTATCCTGTCATTCTACATTTTGTTGGAGGAAGTTTGTGCTTGTGGATAAAAGCTGATTTTATGAATTATTAAAATTGGTCATGTCTTGAATTTATGTGTAAATGTTGCTTCACTGGAGTCTTATTGTGGAAAACAGAGAATATTATGAACGTTTGGCTCTCAAAGGGATGTAGAGAGTAGGTTTTAAGATTATGCAGGAAGAGAAATCTATGTGCAGTGTGCCTACCTCACTGTGTCATTATCATGCCTGTCCCCCGTTTTTAAGTTTCATTTTGGTTTTTATTTCTTTTTTCTTGCACATGCACATACATGCAGTGTATCTAGGTTAACGACACATAGAAATGTTGTTATGTGTACAATTGGCCAGAGAGTGAAAAGGTTAACTATACATAGACATATGGTTGATATGTATAAAACTGGCCAGGCCTGAAGGGAGGCTGGTTTACTCTCCCTCCCTCCCCCCCCCCCCCCCCCTCTCTCTCTCTCTCGCATATTGGGATGGTGAAAAAGCATTTTTACTGCTCTTGGCTTATTGGTTTATCTTTTAAACTCATGCAAAAGGATAGTTTTTAGCGGCTAAGCTTAATTTCCTAAATATTTTTGGTTTTAAAATCTGATGATGTTTTGGTTAACAGTTTCTAGCAGATGCAGGACTTTTTGAAAGTCCTGAGGAAGCTATCAGAAGGGAGGAAGCTCTAGCTAGATTGGACCAGGTATCATATTGTTAATTTCGAGTTTATATTAGTCATTGTTCCACAATTTGGCTGTATGCACCTAATCGTAAGATATGGAACAGATTGTTAAGGATTGGGTAAAGCATGTTAGTCGCTCCAAAGGCTTAAATGAGCAAGTTGTTGAAGAAATGACTGCATTGATTTTCACATCCGGTTCTTATAGGCTTGGGGTATGATTCTTATGAAATCTTATCTCTTCACAGTGTACTGTGTCTTTACATAAAGTTTTCCTGTTTGCTATTGATATGTAATTTCTGTTCTTTTTCTTTTCCATATGCCTAGTGCCATTGAGATATTTAACTAGATTGCTATTGCTTGTATTAGGTCTTGATTTTGTTAAATTATCTTTGGACACACTATAACTATATAGATTTGGCGGTCTTACCTGGGCCTCAACTATTTTATGGTGGTGACTATTCTTTTATCCCTTTTTGCAAAAATTTTATGGATTGTGAGCATCAGGGATTCCTTTTTTGAAAATTTTAGTTGTCCAGTACAAAGATGGGTTTACGGGTGGGTGGGGCTGGTCTTTGGATAGTTCTTTTGTGCAGAAGACAAAGTTAAGCCATTTGTTGTCAGACTGGGATTTTATACAAGAACTCAAGTTCTTAAGTGAAATTTTTTTTTTTTCTAAGTTGAACTTATTTGCAAGTGATACAGATTTTTTTTTTCCCTTAAACATTAAACATGTTAACATTCTGTGCCTACTTGTTGCATCTTGTAGTTGCAACTCAAGTGATCACCTGTAAGCTAAGGGGTGCTACTTGTGCGTGGCCTTGCCCATACGAGAACTGAATATACTTTTTGATGCTCGAATTATGACTTGTGGCCTTTAGTTTTGAGTGTTTTTATTGCTGGAGGAGGTTATAATTTCATTCAAATATTTTCTGGAGTACATATAATCGTATATACTTCCAATTTTCAAGGGAAACAATCTGAAATCTTCTTCAGCAACACTCAAAAGTTAAGAACATTTTCCAGGACTATAGATGGTTATTTATTAGATTGTTGTGGAGCTGTAGAGAAATAAGAGATATTTGTTCAGTTGTTCGTTTGTTCTATAAACTGCCAAAGATTTACTGCTGCTAATTGGGTTTTAATCGCTTTATGTTTTTCGTGAATAGGTACACAGCCCCGGAGCTGATATAGACACCTTATGCGTGGGCCCTATGCATGTTACTCGCAATGTAAGTTTAGAACCTCTCTCCCTCTCTTCCACCCTCCCCCTCAAAATGTGGAATTTTTTTGCTTATCTATTTTGATTAGCGATGATGAAATAATATCCCTATGCGTCAAATGCAGGAGGATTTTTTTGGGGAATTGCATAGAATTCTGGTGGAGATGCCTGATGTGCAAGAGTTGAATTCAGTGCCTGATGCTTATGTCCCTGTCATGAGATTCAAACTTGATGGCATTCCCATAGATCTGCTTTACGCAAGTCTACCACTCCCAAATATACCTGAAGTATGAATTTGTTTTTTGAGTGATCTCTTTCTTTTTACTTCTTACCATGTGCATTGGAAAACTTTATGTTTGCTATGGTTCTGAAGCTGTCATCTATTATTATTTTTTGTAATATGTCGTATACCTATTATGAACCTTTTCTGAGTGGTTTTTTTTTTCCATGCGCATTTGGAAAACTTTATGTAACCTATACTTCTGAAGCTCTGTGTTATTATTTTTGTGGTATGTTGTATGCATATTCCTGGAGTATGATTTTTTTGGTCTTTCTTTTGTTTAATTCTGAGATTGTTGAGCCTAGTATTATGTGCTTTAAAAGTGATTATGGTGCACTATTGTTCGACACTTTGGAGGCACATTCTTAGTGGGATAAATTCTGTTTGTGATATTATCATCTGTTATTACTGCCTCTCTGCCTATGAAATTCTGGCATTGGCTCCTTATGTCAAACCCATCCTGTTGGTGCTCCTGAGTCATCATCTTTTGTCTTTTGAAAAAATCGAAGTTATCTTTTAATTTTTTGAAAACTTTAAAGTTCAGGCTCAAAGATGGCTCTCAGATTTGTAAACTTCCATAATTGCATCTCTGAACGTGTACTACTCTTGTAGGACCTGGATATCTCTCAAGATTCCATACTACATAATGTGGATGAGCAGACTGTTCGCATTTTAAATGGGTGCAGGGTTACTGATGAAATTTTGAATTTGGTACCAAATATACAGGTTTGTACTGCTATATAAGTGAGTACTAATGCAGCTATGTGATTTTCATTTTCTAATGGTTTCTCTAATCTTTATTCCACAGAATTTTCGAACTGCTCTAAGATGTCTAAGATTGTGGGCAAAGCGGCGTGGGATATATTCAAATGTAGGAGACAGATTTATAACTCTTTTTACTTCTCTTTTCCTAGGCATGCTTTTGCTTGTCGCCTATCCTTATCTTTAACCTGATTTTATTTTTGTTATGGCCAGGTGGCAGGCTTTCTTGGTGGTGTTAATTGGGCAATACTTGTTGCTCGCATTTGCCAGCTATATCCCAATGCCCTGCCTTGCACGTTAGTCTCTCGGGTTTTCAGAGTCTATAACCTGTGGCAATGGCCAAATCCTGTTATTTTATGTCCAATTCAAGAAGGATCTTCAAATGCCTGGGATCCAAGAAGAAATCGGAAAGACAGGGAGCACCTGATGCCAATTATAACTCCAGCATATCCTTGCATGAACTCTAGCTACAATGTGTCAAATAGCACATTGCGAATCATGATGGAAGAGTTTCGGAGGGGAAATGAGATTTGTGAGGTAATTTACATGAATCGGTATTAAGTCTTCTCATTGTTTCTTTTTGTTTTGCTCGTTGAGATAGGAAGTTTTCTGTTTTTGAACCTACTTTCATGTTTGCGCAAGTCTTAAATCTGATTAATCCTTCCATGATGGTTCTACACAGTAATAAGGGACAATCCTACAGTGACATAACAGTACGTTTATCGTTTGAAGGATACGCTAAGAAATTGGGAAAATGCACGTGTTTGTTTTTTAGGAATCTTTCAACTTCTCCGATAAATTAATTTCTGATCTGTTCTTAAGTACAGTCCAGTGATTTAAGCATCACCGTTCAGCCTTGCAAACACTAATAGCTTGTGATATTAGTAAAGATGTTCTTGCAAATATGAGGCAACTTGTATGATTTCAAATAGTCATCCTCGATCAATGTTTGCTGATTCTTAATATGTAATCATTATTGGTTGGTTTGGTCTGTACTGTTTTAGATTTTCCCTCGCACATTGAGCATCATCAGGAAGACTTAGAAAGCATATCCTCTAGTCGTGTGTTAGTTATGTAATGCAATGCGGGGTGCTTTTAATTGGACTTTTTACAAAAAAATAATTTATTTCCAAGTTGGCTGAAAAAGTCCATGTAATTTTTAGTTTAAGATTTTGTCTTGTGGAGCTTGTGCCTTTCTGATGCAAGTTGCATTGTCATTTTGATGTTCCTTGTACAAATTTGAAATTGTGTCTGCATTCTCAAAACTTGGGGAGCTGCAGTAGTATCATAAAATTAATCTGTTAACCAAGACATTTGCAGGATATCCAGTTCTTTCTTGAATGTAGACCATTTGTTGACTTTTAGAATCTCGGAATATTTTGAATGTCCAAATATTCAGGAATATTAATCGTACACCCAAATTTTGTGAAGTAGATTACCTTGACATGGTCCAAGTAGGACAAATATTCAGCATCAGTTGATTTTTCTATTTGCTGTTAACTTGTGCATTTGTTGAATTGTTTTGCTGTTTTAACTTTGTTCATATGTATACAGGCAATAGAGGCAAACAAAGCTGTCTGGGTAACTCTTTTTGAGCCTTTCGCATTTTTTGAAGCATACAAAGATTACTTGCAGATAGACATAAAGGCACAGAGTGGTGATGACTTCAGAAATTGGAAGGGTTGGGTTGAATCTCGATTACGTTTTCTTAATTCAATGGTGAGTTTTATTTTTCCCTTAACTTGTTTGGTGATTTGTAAGCTTCAATTTTTCAACTTCAATAACTCCGTCTGCTGAATGAATCAGATTGAGAGATATACAGGGGGCATTCTCCAATGCCATCCTTGCCCTGGTGACTTCTCGGATGAGTGTAGACCTCATTGCTGCTCTTATTTTATGGGTTTACGAAGAAAACAAGGTAGCAGTCCTGAAGGTGGTAAACAATTTGACATACGGTGGATTGTTGATAAATTTAAGCACCAAGTATGTCAGTACTCTGCTTGGAAAGCCACAATGTGGATAAATGTATGTCATGTGAGGCGGAAAAACATTCCAGTTTTTGTCTTCTCTGGGGGAATCTGGCCTTCCCAGCGAGCAAAAGTTGCTGCTCAAGATTGCTTGGGTAAAAGATTGCCTGGAAATAATTTTCTTCATGCTGATGATGCTGGTAGCAGAAAGAGAAGAAAACAAGTAGTAGTTAATCGTGGAGTTCATTTGGAGGAGTTTTCATCCCTGACTAGTGGGACTAGTACTGCAAGCTTGCAGATTGAAGCAGGAGAGGAAGAACAATCTGAAGCTGTTATTGCTGACACCATCAGAAACAAAAACTACCGCAAGAATATGACCAACCATGATCAGGAACCTGAAGGATCTGTAAAGTGCAGATCACCCTCATGCTCAAATCCAAAAGGTGCATCACCTGTGGAAAAGTGGGTCACTGATTCTTCTTCTGGGGAGATTGTTGGTTTGTCAGATATGAAGACTGAAGTTTCTGGTGGAACTGTGGAAAATAATTCATTTCAGTTGTCCATGACGGAACAAGGAGTTCAAATTCCAGTGGTAGGCGCTGGGGGTCGCAATTCTTGCTCCAAACCCCTACAGAATGAGGGCTTGGAAGAGCTTGAGGTCTTGTCAGCTGATATTTCGTTCTTCTAATCATTTGTAACAGACTTTCTGCTGGCAATTTGTCCCATGTTTTAATTCAAAATTTTGGTTGGATAGCTTGATCAGCTCCAATCTTCATGCATTTGATTGTATTCATATATATGTCCATGAGGGTGTTAGTCATGCATTTGGATTGAAATTGGTGAAAGACGGGAGTTCATATCTAATTTATGTGTGGACCTCCTTAACAATTTTATCTTCTAATTTATCAAGGAGTTGTACTCAAGTCATAAGGGTTCTATGCAGTTAGATAGCTGTATGGTTTCTTTTGACAGGGTTTCTTTTGATACTCTTATATACTCTTTGTTTACATTGATTTGCCATATGCCATACAAAAGTGGAAATGCAGAGAGAAATTTATGCGATTACGAAAACTTCTGAACTTCAAATTATGTGGCTTCGATAAACTAAATGTTGTTTTGCATTATACTGAGATGGAATCCCTATCTGATGTTTACTCTTTTCACGATTGTTTTCTCCAGTTGCTTCCACCATCTAGCGTTGCATCCGCTTCA